>NC_136425.1:610000-1037500 GCF_052625555.1 Lactuca saligna | reverse complement strand
TTAAAATTGTCTTCATTTTGATTAAAAAACACAATTTTTTTCTTTGTTAACTTCTTCATATTGCTTTTGAGCTCATTTTATTCCTGATTTCATAATTTTTCTCCAACATCTATGTATTTCGAATGTGTTGTTTTTACTAGACTTCTAGTAGGCTTTATAATTTTCTTTGACACCTACCATATATACTTGCATGGTTCTTTTTAATGTGTTATGGGAAGAAGTTTATTGGTTTTTAATGAACAATTTTAATCTTTCACCATAACTCTCTATATTAAATTTGAATATGAAGATTTATAGGTAATGTTAGGTACATAACAGCCACATATTCCCTAAGCCCTATATATATATATATATATATATATATATATATATATATATATATATATATATATATATATATAGGGCTTAGGGAATATGTGGTTGTCATGTATCTAAGTTTATATATTATAAAGCCTACTAGAAGTCTAGTAAAAACAACATATTCGAAATACATAGATGTTGGAGAAAAATTATGAAATCAGGAATAAAATGAGCTCAAAAGCAATATGAAGAAGTTAACAAAGAAAAAAATTGTGTTTTTTAATAAAAATGAAGACAATTTTAATGGTTCTATACCTAATATTACATACATGACAGCCACATATTCACTTATATATATATATATATATATATATATATATATATATATATATATATATATATATATATATATGGAAAAGTGAATATACCCTTAAGGGTATATAATCTTAGGTACCCAAACACACTAAAATACGTCGTTTTGTTTGATATATTCATTATAATGTTCTTAAACACCAACCCTAACTTGATTTACATTCAAGATTTTTGAAATTTCATTATTGTCTTCCTCTTACATAACATCTTTTTGCCGAACACTTATTCGGCTATATATATTGTAGTTGAAAGTGAATATTATATAACAAGAAAATAAATAGGTAATTTCTAAAAGTATTGGAAGTAAATCTAGTTAAAAATTAATTTATAAGAATACCGAACAATTAGAATGTATTATATAATATAAAACGATGTAGTATAGTGACTTTGGGTACCTAAGCTTATATACCCTTAAGGGTATATTCACTTTTCCCATATATATATATATATATATATATATATATATATATATATATATATATATATATATATATATATATATATATATATATATATATATATATATATATATATTTGCTTGAAGTTACTCCACATCTGAATTAACAAAAAGCAACTTGGGAAAACTTGTTTGCGCGGAAAAGGGTAAATTATGATTATTTTATCTTTGGTGGTTGGTTAGTGTGAAAGTGTATACGCACTAGGCGTATAAAGGAAACTATTATAAATATAATATTTTCAAAAAAATAAGATGGGATGAAAAAGAAAAGTAAAAGTATTTTCAATTAGGATTTAAAAGTAATCATAACAAATGCTGTTGACAACAATACGAGAGGGGGGGAAGAATCTACACCAGATGAAGGGGTAGGAAAGGGAGTCGGTTACCAGCGGGCCACCTCATTTTCAAGAATTCTTAGATTTAAAATATTAATTAGTTTCTTCATCATATAAATCCTAATCAAAGATATTGACATAAATTCTTCCTCCGAATCCAGTTAAGGCAACCTCAAATTCTTTAGTTATACTAGAAAATCTACTTATTTTGGTCTCAAAGTTTTTAGATTTGAAGATATTATTTTATTTATATATGACCCCATTGCAGTTATGTGAACATTCATATTCTAAACTACAAAAAATATATCAACAACAAATACAAATTAAAACGACTAAGGGAGGACTCAACCGAAGCGGGTCGGAGGAGGAGAGGGACGGGCGTGAGGAGAGCAAGAGAGAAAGAGAGGGGTGTTGCTGATTCTTTAAACGGTTGGAGGTTGAAACAAAAGAAGGAATATCGGAAAAATGGTTTGGGAGGGAATTGGTTTGGACGGGTGCGACTCCCTCCATCTTGAGTCTGACGGCTTCACTTGCTTCAACACCTAACACATAGGCCCAATTTATTTACATTGTAAAAATTACAAATTGATTAAATTGAAAAGACATGTCTTGGTTTAGTGAGAAACGCTCTAAAATGGAATGTCTTCTTATATTCGAATCTCGGAAATTTCAACTTTTAGATAGTGCATTGCACATACATGTATATATATATATATATATATATATATATATATATATATATATATATAGAGAGAGAGAGAGAGAGAGAGAGAGATTCTTGGTACTTGTTAAATGTTGCTTGAGCATTTGGAGCATTCTCATGGAGCATTTAGAACTCCATGGAGAACTTGAGATTAATGAAGCATATGTTAAAGGAACAGATCATCTAAGAAGGCATTGAATCATCTGACAAAGAAACGGATCAAGAGCCAAAGGAATAGATCTTCTTAAAGGTGGTTTGGAGCAACATGGAGCAACATGTTGCACAATCCATGTTGTGTGTGTTTTTTTTGGTGTTTCTAATTATCTGTTTTACTTCCTAACAAGTGGTATCAGAGTCGCTATTTGTGCTTCTGTGATTGAAGATGTCTACTCATAGATTTGAGTTGGAGAAGTTCAATGGTTAAAATGACTTAGCTATTTGGAAAGTGAATATGAGGGTTCTCCTTATTTAACAAGGGTGTGCAGCAACACTAGAAGGAGAGGCAAAACTACCAAAGGACATGGCGTCTGAAACGAAGGTGGACATTCGGACGAAGGCACATAGTGCCATTCTATTGAGTTTGACAGATGAAGTATTAAGGGAGGTCGTGGATCAAACAACTACTTTTAGCCTCTGGGAGAAACTTTGTTCCAAGTACCAGAACAACTCTCTTACGAACAGGTTGTATCAGAAGCAAATGTTGTACACTGTCACACCCCCAAACCAAAACGGCGGAAAAGTTCGGGGGCGGAGGACGTCATATTCAGTATCATAACAGTTCATAGAAAGGAAAGTACACACCACCATATACATTAAAGTTTCCAAAATGTTTACATAATTGTAGTCGTTACATGTTCAAAAGTTAAATACATAAACATCATTCAAAAGAAGTAATTAACGTCAGTACGTTAATCCCCAAAAGTTGATTTCCAAATCTGCTTAGCGGTTCCCTAAGAATACAAGTTATTTCAAAGAAAAAGTGTCAACAATTAAGTTGGTGAGTTCATGAGTAGTGTTTTGAGAAAATGTACGCCATTCGAAAGTTCGTGTATGTTTTCCAGAAAACGCAGTATTTCAAATGTAAAGAGTTGTGATTTGTTGTGTTGAAAGTGAATGTATTAGATCCAGAAAATCCCATATTTTCCCTAATGGTTGAGATATGAATTGTTGTGTTTTCCAAGAAAAACCCTTATTTTCTTATAAAAGTATGAAATGCATATGAATGTTCGTGTTATAAGTTGTAAATAATTGCACCAGGAAAATCACTTATTTTCCTATTAGTTGTTTGGTTTGTATACAGGAAAAACCCTTATTTTCCTAACATAACTGGCAGTCTCTAAGACCGAAAATCGCAAGAAACCGACGTTCTTAAAAGTTGTGTCATAGTTTTATATAATAAAGCTATACGAAGATCGCATTTGTTAGATGAAGAATAGTTTTAATAGCTACTCGTTCATAAAAGCATAATACCATAATAATTGTATATCCGATGAGTTTTATAACCATACTAAACATAATATGCCTGTAACGACGTTCTTCAGGCGTCGCAGCGTTATGACAACTGTCACCCCAAAGGACGGACTGTAGCTAACAGTCAGGGTGCGGGATCATGACTTCCCGTATAGATCTATAAACATTTGACACGTTCTCCGAACGGGAGACTCTGGTTATAGATAGGACTTGCAGCATTACTTTCCAATAAAGAAAAGTAACGTTTGAAGATATACACGTCTCATGGATTCTCAACTAAGTCCGCATTAAAGTGATAGTTTTGTATGCAAAGTTTATCCTTTTTCACAATGTTTGACAAAGCATAAATCATAAGTTTTTAGAATGTATAAAACGACTTAGAAACGAAAGGTACCTTGAAATCATTATATACTTTGTATAAGTCTAATGCACACACAGTATGACAAGAGTTTTCCATAGTAGTAATGAGTTCCAAGTGATTTATTCGATAAAACAAGTGAAGTGAAACTTTATAAAATACACGATAATAACCGTATGTTTACTTGTATTCCCCCCCCCCCTAAAAGAGTATAAAAGCATTTAAAATGTATTTAAAGTGTGTTTGAAAGGGGTATGAACTCACATGATCGATTGAAGAAAGCGTGACGAAAACCGAGCAGAACTTCTACTCGAGAAAGCGGATCTCTCGAGATTCTCGGGAAATCTCGGGAGTGTAAAACTTTCTTCCCACCTTGGATATGAAAACCGGGCCTTTAGGATGATTCCGAGGGTTGAAATGCAGAGCTTCGGCGCGAGAAAGGAAGGAAATTAGCAATTTTGGCCGGCACCCTCGCATCTCTATTTATAGGGGTCTGAGAGGTTGCGTTACGGGGGCGTACTAGAGTACGCGCTGCGTTCTCATGCGTCATGCATGAGCGCATCCTCGGTCGAAACATTGGAGCGACGTGGACGAACCGGAGCCTAGCATCCGAGTACGATGGGCGTACGAGGGATCAGACCGGTGACTCCTTCTTCGGATAATACCGGGCTTTAATTTAATTTATATTTAAATTAATTAATAAATTTCAAAAATTCATATCTTTCTCATACGAACTCCGTTTTCGATGTTCTTTATATCCACGAGAAGGTGAGACTACGATCTACAACTTTCGTTTAGACTCCGTCGGCTAGTTTTGAATTTATTTTTAATATTATATTTTTAACAGGCCGGGATAGGAAAAGTCCGTTAAAATTCCATAACTTCTTCATCCGACGTCCGTTTTTGTCAGACTTTTTACCGTTGTGCTAGTATTGTTGAGCCCTTCGATTCTCATTTATATTGTGTCGGCTAAAAGTCTCTCGATCTCTATTTCGAGTTTTTAGTTGTCTACTGTTATATCTGTAACTTAGAAAAATCACAACTTCCTCATACGAAGTCAGATTTGGACGTTCTTTTTATGTACGGTTAAGGTTTGATGATATCTATGACTTTCATTTAGACACCTAAGGTCAAAAAGTATTTTATTGAAACTTTGCGTTTTTATGTAACTTCGTATTGCCGGTTTTTATCGAGAAACTTAGAATGGTCATAACTTCTTCGTTATAACTCGGATTTTAGTGTTCTTTATATGTATGACAACCTTGTTACAATATCTACCACTTAGTATCCTTAATTATGGTTTTTATAAAAGTTTAAATTTTGACCTGAATTTTGCTGTTGTTACATTATCCCTCCATTAGAGAGAATTTCCTCCCGAAATTCGCATTTTGACTGGGACTTCAATACTTGCGGGCAAGCGTGAGTGCTTGTGGTCCATTTGTTCCTCTTGTTCCTTTATGAATCTAGATCCTAATGTGCGTGTTTCAGCGGACCTTCATTACTCCGCCTATCACTTCGACCGATCGGGATCGTGCGGTTTTGGGTTTACTTACTTATGTTCTTCTAAAGGTTAGCATATTCACTCGATGAATTAGGGCAGCTATGTTTTGAAGTTCATGGTTGGATTCACTGCTAGTTTCTGAGCTTGGATTTGACTTGTTGTAAGCGTGGTATTTCTAAATGATCTGTTGGGGGATACTACGGGAAGGTTGTAAAGATTCCTCACATGAGTACTTTGGGGTTTTGGAAGTAGAAACCAATTGGTGTTTGTGTCGGGTTTGTCATTATAAATCGATCGGGTTTCGTTAGTCGATGGTTAAAGTAAAAGGGTCTTTTATAACACATGGAACTGGTATGGGTAGGGCCACACCGATCCACGTCGAATGCTGATGTCGGTACTTCTCATTGTAAGACGTTCGTTAGTGAAATAGTGCATTCTACGTCTGTGTTTTCAGTGCTTTTTAGTCTATCTCCATTATTAATACTATGAAAGTTTTGTTTAATGGTTGGGGTGTTTGTTCGAGTAGATTTTTAAACTTGTGACTCACGGAACTCCTCTGCGTCCCTACTATCAAATGGAATGTACGTAAATAAGTTATCAAGGAGAAATGTACCCAGAATAACCGTGGGGTCTGCAATAGCCTCCTCTTGGCCCATTGTGAATACTCGGCCTCCTCCACCAGCATTCAAGATGTTTGACTCCAGGCAGTCCCTTCGGAAGTGTCCCGCTACTCCGCACTCATAACAAGCACGGTCTACTCCTATATTTGTGGCTGGAGTAGTTGGTTGGGCTAGTTCTCTGCAGTAGCGGATGGTGTGTCCCTTTCTATTGCACCTAACGCAATGCATTTCACAGCAGGGTCCGTGATGATGAAAGTTGCATCGGTTGCACTTAGGCTGGTTGCCGTTGTACGACCTTTTGGGTGTAGGAGTATGGTTTGTTGATTGCTTTTTGGCATTTCTTTGAGTTGATTTGCCTCCCCTCTCGCTCCAGGGTTTTCATTTCATGTTCTTGTGTTCGCACCTTACGGTATTCTTGTAGGTAGGTATTGGTAGGTGGCTTTGATTGTTTCTTTGATTAGGATTTTTGATATCGTTTCCTTCCCTGCTTGAGTAGACAGAGTTATTGTATGCTATAATGGCTACCACTGTGGCTATAACTGTAGCTTGCAAAGTGGCGGTGTCCAATTGTAGGAATGGGGTTGCGTTGGTAAGTTGGTTATTTCCAGTCCTTGCTGCGCCGCTAACGTTTGCTTGAGACAATGTAGCTGTTACTGCCGCAGCGATAACAAATTGCACTATGTTGGGGTCATATTGAGGAGTTGCGTTTCTACATGCTGATCTACGAGGAGACATTGTTCTGATAAGGAAATAACAAGAAGAACTATAAGTTTTAATGAGAAGTCGCGCATTAGTGATTTGTTATATCAAAAGTTTGGTTTACCCCTGAATAGGGTTTTGAGTTCGACTCATAAGGAGAGTAGATAAACTCATGAATTGGAGGGGTATGCAAAGGGTTTAATAAAGGAAATACATCATATATTATAAAACATGGTGCATTACATTTTGTAGTTAGGAAAATTTGACCTATCTAAAGGTCTCCGATTACAAGGTTAAGAAAAGTAAGGACTTTATCCGAGGTCTTATGCTATGACAAAATTTTGGAAGTCAGACAGGTATTATTTGTTACGTGAGCTGGCTACATGAGCCTTAGATTCTGCCAACTGACGCTCCATCTCGAGCATACGTAGTTCATGTCTTGCCTGGTGTGCCCGAAGTTCTATCACTTCGGGTTGAGTTGCCGTTAGCTCTCTCTGCAACGCTTCATTTCGATTTACGATTCTCCCGTGAGCTAATCCTAACTGTCGGATGCGAACTGTGTTGACTCCAGTGTTCGCATCATTTTCCTCAGTTCGATGGATGGTCGTCCGTCCTTGTTCACCAATACGAGAAATCCGACGAACCAATATAGGAAGGGCTCTGTCTGCTGAGCCCCCTCGCTTAGGTTGTAGAAGCTTCGGTCTCCGTTGAATGGAAGGGGTTGATCCTGTTCGCGGCTCCACCTATTCAGGTTAGTTGCGCAAAGGGGCGTCGAGCCATGAAATTCCGGTCGAGGATTAGGATTTTGAATTGGAGCCGTTAAGGGTAGGTTATTGTTCTCTGGTTCTGAGTCTGATTCTTCTTGCATTCCTTCTTCAGGATCATTCTCTATCCCTTCTCCATTACCTTGGTTGGGGTAGTAGGGGTCACCGGGGTGATGGAATCCAGCCATTTGAGTCTATACGAGAATAGGGTTAAGAATTGACTATAAGCTAAAGCACATGGAATTTACTCTTAAGTTTAAGGGTTGAAGGCACTCGAATACTCCCTTAGTATTCTTAAATGATATGCTTTTGGTAAGTTTTAAATTTGTTGTCCATTGCAGACACTCCTTGACATACGTTAGTCGGCCCTTGGACAAATATAGTTGATCAGGCTACATTCTTCCCAGTTCCGATTACATGTCCCAAGGCATACCTGCACTGCACAACTTATTTATAATACTTCTATATTGTTTTAATTATGATACTGACCATGTTATTAATATGAAATGAATGCATGCCTACTTTATAAAAACTAAATAAATTTAATTTTAAAGGTATGACTCTTACTCAGAGTGTCTTTGCCCAGTTGCGTTTATAGTTGTATACCAAAAATGATTTTGATATACTTAATTCACTATAAACAATGCTCTAATACCAATCTGTCACACCCCCAAACCAGAACGGCGGAAACGTTCGGGGGCGGAGGACGTCATATTCAATATCATAACAGTTAATAGAAAGGAAAGTACACACCACCATATACATTAAAGTTTCCAAAATGTGTACATAATTGTAGTCGTTACATGTTCAAAAGTTAAATACATAAACATCTTTCAAATGAAGTTATTAACGTCAGTACGTTAATCCCAAAAAGTTGATTTCCAAATCTGCTTAGCTGTTCCCTGAGAATACATGTTATTTCAAAGAAAAAGTGTCAACAATTAAGTTGGTGAGTTCATGAGTAGTGTTTTGAGAAAATGTACGCCATTCGAAAGTTCGTGTATGTTTTCCAGAAAACGCAGTATTTCAAATGTAAAGAGTTGTGATTTGTTGTGTTGAAAGTGAATGTATTAGATCCATAAAATCTCATATTTTCCCTAATGGTTGAGATATGAATTGTTGTGTTTTCCAAGAAAAACCCTTATTTTCTTATAAAAGTATGAAATGCATATGAATGTTCGTGTTATAAGTTGTAAATAATTGCACCAGGAAAATCCCTTATTTTCCTATTAGTTGTTTGGTTTGTATACAGGAAAAACCCTTATTTTCCTAACATAACTAGAAGTCTCTAAGACCGAAAATCGCAAGAAACCGACGTTCTTAAAAGTTGTGTCATAGTTTTATATAATAAAGCTATACGAAGATCGCATTTGTTAGATGAAGAATAGTTTTAATAGCTACTCGTTCATAAAAGCATAATACCATAATAATTGTATATCCGATGAGTTTTATAACCATACTAAACATAATATGCCTGTAACGACGTTCTTCAGGCGTCATTCGGGTAATATTTCCAAAGGAGTTGCAAATGGATCTGCCGGTTCACGAATACGTTTATTTTGCAAATGATTCATATCGTCAAGTGTACACTTGAAATGAAACTTGACTTCTGAGTTCTTATCAATAGTTGAAGAAATCAAATCAAAAGAATTATTTTTTTGCATTTTAAATGAAATCAACGGGCTATAATGAGCGGTATTCTATGAGATCCGATCGCAGCGTTATGACAACTGTCACCCCAAAGGACGGACTGTAGCTAACAGTCAGGGTGCGGGATCATGACTTCCCGTATAAATCTATACACATTTGACACGTTCTCCGAACGGGAGACTCTGGTTATAAACAGGACTTGCAGCATTACTTTCTAATAAAGAAAAGTAACGTTTGAAGATATACACGTCTCATGGATCCTCAACTAAGTCCGCATTAAAGTGATAGTTTTGTATGCAAAGTTTATCCTTTTTCACAATGTTTGACAAAGCATAAATCATAAGTTTTTAGAATGTATAAAACGACTTAGCAACGAAATGTACCTTGAAATCATTATATACTTTGTATAAGTCTAACGCACGCAAATTATGACAAAGAGTTTTCCATAGTAGTAATGAGTTCCAAGTGATTTATTCGATAAAACAAGTGAAGTGAAACTTTATAAAATACACGATAATAACCGTATGTTTACTTGTATTCCCCCCCCCTAAAAGAGTATAAAAGCATTTAAAATGTATTTAAAGTGTGTTTGAAAGGGTTATGAACTCACATGATCGATTGAAGAAAGCGTGACGAAAACCGAGCAGAACTTCTACTCGAGAAAGCGGATCTCTCGAGATTCTCGGGAAATCTCGGGAGTCTCGGGAGTGTAAAACTTTCTTCCCACCTTGGATATGAAAACCGGGCCTTTGGGATGATTCCGAGGGTTGAAACGCAGAGCTTCGGCGCGAGAAAGGAAGGAAATTAGCAATTTTGCCCGGCACCCTCGCATCTCTATTTATAGGGGTCTGAGAGGTTGCGTTACGCGGGGCGTACTAGAGTACGCGCTGCGTACTCATGCGTCATGCATGAGCGCATCCTCGGTCGAAACATTGGAGCGACGTGGACGAACCGGAGCCTAGCATCCGAGTACGCTGGGCGTACTACGGTACGCTAGGCGTACGAGGGATCGGACCGGTGACTCCTTCTTCGGATAATACCGGGCTTTAATTTAATTTATATTTAAATTAATTAACAAACTTCAAAAATTCATATCTTTCTCATACGAACTCCGTTTTCGACGTTCTTTATATCCACGCGAAGGTGAGACTACGATCTACAACTTTCGTTTAGACTCCGTCGGCTAGTTTTGACTTTATTTTTAATATTATATTTTTAACAGGCTGGGATAGGAAAAGTCCGTTAAAATTCCATAACTTCTTCATCCGACGTCCGTTTTTGTCAGACTTTTTACCATTGCGCTAGTATTGTTGAGACCTTCGATTCTCATTTATATTGTGTCGGCTAAAAGTCTCTCGATCTCTATTTCATGTTTTTAGCTGTCTATTGTTATATCTATAACTTAGAAAAATCACAACTTCCTCATACGAAGTCAGATTTGGACATTCTTTTTATGTACGGTTAAGGTTTGATGATATCTATGACTTTCATTTAGACACCTAAGGTCAAAAAGTGTTTTATTGAAAATTTGCGTTTTTACGTAACTTCCTATTGCCGGTTTTTGTCGGGAAACTTAGAATGGTCATAACTTCTTCGTTATAACTCGGATTTTAGTGTTCTTTATATGTATGAAAACCTTGTTACAATATCTACCACTTAGTATCCTTAATTACGGTTTTTATAAAAGTTTAAATTTTGACCTGAATTTTGCTGTTGTTACATACACTCTCAAAATGTCTGAAAGTACCCAAGTGAAAGATCATTTGGATAACTTCAATCACATTATTTTGGATCTACAAGCGATTGATGTGAATATTGAATATTAAGATTAGGCACTCAATCTCTGACGTTCTCCTCCAAACTCATTTGAGAATTCCATTGATACCATGCTCTATGGTAGGACAACGATCTTTGTGAATTATGTGAAGGATTCTTTGATGTGCAAGGAACTAAAAGGTGTAACATCCCGATTTCTAGGAATGAGATTTTAGGAATTTCATGCAATTAAAGAAGCCTACTCAATGAGTTCGAGGCCCTAACTCGTTGTGCAGGGATTAGTCAGTCCGCGTGACTTATGAGGTCTACTCGACGAGTCGGAGGACCTCAAATCGACGAGTAGGAACTGAATGAGAAAACCCTAATCTCCAGGGTTTTACACCCTATTTAAAGGGTTGTTATCCTCCATCTGTCTCCCTTACCATCCCCCTTGAGCTTAGAAAACCCTAATCACGCCTACTCTCCATTTTTGAGTGTTTAGAAGCTTGGAAGGTGGGTTTTGTGAAGATAGCTTGAAGTCTAAGGAGCTTGGAGCAAGGAGAAGCTTGTGGATCTGACTCTACTTCATCTTGGCATCACTTTGAAGGTAACAAGTCGTTACCTCGACTTATCGTTAGTTATATCTCTTCATGTAAAGGTTTAGGGACATTTTCTAGTTGGTTGTGGGATTTTTGGGTATTGGGCATGATCTAAAGTGGTAACTTTAGATCTGAACTCCTTTAAGTCCCTATAGTCATAAAGTTATCAGATTTAACAAGCTTTAGCCCTTCTCTTTAGGTTAAACCTTTCCCTTATCTTGGTTTTGGCATTTACGACCATACATATACGTAAAGTTTGCAACTTTACGTGGAAACCATGCCCTAAGAGGTTAGATCTGCAATTTGGAGCTTTGTTGTAGCTTAAAATCGCCTAAATGAGAAATGGACTGAAGGGAGTCGACGAGTTGCATGGTCAACTTGATGAGTCGGATGAAAATTGGCCGTGGTGGGTTTCTACATGGGCTCGGCGAGTCAGTGAGATGACTTGATGAGTCAGTTAGGGTTTTCCCGACTTTTGGAGATGCATGGACTCGACGAGTTGTCTGGAAACTCGGCGAGTCAACTAGGGTTTTCATGATTTTTCAGCTTCTGGAAGGACTCGACGAGTTGGGTTAACATGGGGTGTTGACCTTGACCGTTGACTTTGACTTTGACCAAGGGTTGACCAGTTTGACTTATGGGGGTATTTCAGTAATTTGGGAATTTATGGAAGTGGATCATTGGTGGATGTAGGTGTTGGAGTTGGAGCTATATTTGGAGGAATTTGAAATTATCACTCCGAGCTACTTGTGAGGTGAGTTGTCCTCACTATACTAACAGGGTCGAAGGCACCAATGCCGACCGTTTTCAAATTTGTATCCGGGTTTATTGAATGATATGCTTATTGATTTGCTTCTTGGTAGTTAGGATGGTGATATGCTTAGTGACCTGGTATGTTGGTATCCTGGTATATAGGATAATGCTATGTTAGTGACCGGTTAGATCTGTATCCTAGATATAGGATGTTTCTATGATTAGTGATCTGTTAAATCGGTTTGACTGTTATATATGCTAGCGTATGATATTTATGTGCACATGATTGTTTGATTTGGGGGTTGGGTTGAGGAGGACCTTCTTTGTACTGAAGGCCAACATACCCTGGGCGGACCGGATAGACTGTAGACTTGGGAGGGCATACTAGTTAGGCCAAAGGTCCGACGAGCGGTCCGGATAGGTTGAAGGCCCTAAGAGGCGGTTCAGACGTGCCGAAGGCTGCGGTCCAGATAGACTGAAGGCCTGTGAGGCGGTCCAGTTAGGCTGATGGCTCATATGTGTGTTGTTTGTTTTTATTATATGATTATGATTGTATGGTGTTAGTATTTTAGGAGAACTCACTAACCTTCAGGCTTATAGTTTTTGATTATGTTTCAGGTACTTCTGATGATCGCGGGAAGGCGAAGGCGTGATCGTGCACCTCCTTATGTTTTTATGATTTGATTTTGGGATACTCTAACACTAAACCATTTTAAAAACAAATTTGTAATAATTATGGGTTTTTGAATGATTTAAAAAGTTATAAATTGGCATGATTTTTATGGGTGTTACAAGTTGGTATTAGAGCCTTGGTTTGTGTGAATTGGAGGAAACACTTGTGTTTCTTCAGTCTCAAACTAAGGACAATATTTTAAAATGATTTTTTTCAAATAGTTTTCAAAATACTAAAGGTGGATGCAACTGTACGATCAGCCGAAGCCAGTAAGTAGACCCCAAAATACCTTACGGATTATTTGATATTGTGGTATGATACAATAGTATGCTAGTACTAGGCTAGGGATCTTTAGGAATTGCCTGATTATATGATGCCTAATAGCCTAGGGTTTTTCCTTATATGAATTTGACATCATTATTGTAGTTACTTAGTGTATGCATCACGATCGTACATAATTAAGATCTTATACCCTGAGAATGTTTGGTTTGACCTTATTTCCTGTTCTTTTCTGATTAAGGGCTTAGGGTAGGATCATGTATTCGAAAGTCTATAGGGTCCAACGTTATGTATGGCTAGCATACATGAGTGTTGTAGGGCTATTGGAAGTTTCATGGGTGGGTTGTACGGGGTCAGTAGGCTAGTTATGAGATATTTAGCCTTCCTCTAAGAGTGAGGATTGAGTGCTCACCATGCATATGTATATTGGTAGGGCGTTATGATGACACTTGAGACAAATATGGGTAATGTGTAAGGTAGTATGGGCCCGTACTACTGAAAGCATGGGATCGATACGCATAGCAAGGAAGTCACAACACCTAGGGTTTTGTTGGTAGTTGGTTTTCCATTCTTGCACGGAATGTCTGGTATCTTCCTGGTATGTATTTTCAGTATGGTGGTTACGAGACGATTTGAGGCCGGATCAGGGTCAAGATCAGGAACTGGCAGCCGGGATAGGCCAACATTGATAGAGGATCGCGTTAGGGAGATTATCCGGGAGGAGGTGGTCGAGATTTTCTGGGGTCAGATTCTGGAGATGTTTGGGTCTATTAAGACTGCCATGGTTGAGAACTTTAACGAGCGTTATGCAACCATTGTTGAGACGGCTGCCGCAGCAGCTGTAACGGTAGTAGAAGGAGGAGCTAGCGGCCATGATAGGCCGGTATTCTCCGTTAATCAAACACGGGAGATGATTTCCGTGGAGGTATCTCAAATATTGCAAGAAAAATTGTTCGATGTCGTGAAACCGGTCACTGCCAAGGTGATCGCCAAGCTCGAGGAGCAAATTCTAGCACTACAAACTATGAGAGACGTTGCTACTGGGATAACTACTGGGGGAGTGCCGGTTGTAGGGTCACAACTAGGAAAGAGGAGGAGGGAATTTTCAACAGAGGATGATGAGTCGGAGGCTGCTGACCTAGGTACTGGAAGTGAGGAGGGTCAGGAGGTGTGTGGCAAGTGTGGGGGAACCCACATATTTTCTTGTTACAAATTCAGATGCTTCAAGTGTGGAGAGAGAGGGCATGTGCAATGGGATTGAAAAAAGGATCAGATATGCTTTCAGTGTCACCAGCTAGGTCATCGTTGGGGGTGGAAGGAATTCGGATTCCAACGGTCATCGTTCCTCAGGAGGTCAAAGTTGATCCGCAAGAAATCTTTGTTATGTAATTGGAAACCCCCATTCTGTAATAATATTATGGTCAAATTGTCCTTTATCGGTATTTGTATTGCCTTGGAATCTCGTTGAGTATGGGTAGGCAGCAACTACGGGTTGGTTACCTGTTTTGTCTAATCTATGTGTTACGGAACTTCATGAGTCGTTAGGTCATTAGAAGTGTCAGGAGAATTTTATTATCAAAGGATTGTAGGTAGTTAGAGTTCAGGGATTCATTGTGGGAAGTAGAATGGTTGATTGATAGATTGGAATTTTATCACCTATGGCAAGGGTTGTATCCTTTTAGTTTTTCGAGTTCACAGGAGTGAGCAGGCTTGTGACCCAGGGTCACGTGGTATTTCCAGCTGGGGTCCGTTGGTCGCAGGGCTTGGTAGTAGTATTTCAGTGCTGGTAAGTGCAGGGGAGTCGATGTTATTCGGTTTTTTGTACTATAACACTCCTATGGTGCACATACAACCCTAATTCCTTGGATCCATGTTTTCTCTAGTTATACATGCAACAAAAATTATCCAAAGCATGAAACCTATCTAGCATACAAATTTGCTACATGAATCCTAAAACTAGGTAGAAGAATACCTCTTATTTGTAGCTTGTAGTTGTTGGCCTTTCAAGAACTTAGCATCTCAAGTGTGATGTCTAAAACATGTCACAAACACCATGAACAAATGGAGAATAATTAAAGAGGTTATGAAGCACACAAAATCATCCATTTCTTAGAATAATTCACCATTGGTCCGATTTTTCGAATGTTGTTGGTGTTTTTACTTGTATCCCCCCTCTAAAACTTGAAGAAAACACGAAAATGTGGGGGTATGACCTCACCTTGAGTGATTTCAATAGATGGATGATGAAGGAAAGGAGTTTCCAACTCAAGAACACTTAGGAGATACTTGAGGATTTGAAGATCTAGTAACAAATATGATGATATTTGTGTAAGGAATCCATGATTTGAGTGAAAGGATGAAAGATAATCAAATTTAGGATGAAGTTACTTACCAAACTTGGAGGGAAATGCTCAAGAATAACCTTCAATTTCGAGTTTTAGAGAGAGAAAGTGTGTGTGTGTGTGAGAGAGAGAGAGAAATGGGTTTTATTCCTCTTGAGAAAGAGTGAATAATGTGGGAAGAGAAGTGAAGATTTCCAGCCCTTTGATCTGATGATGGGCTGGTGAAAGAGGGTGAAAGGACAACTAGTTGACTAAGTATGGAGGAATAGTGACTGAGTATGGCCCTGGTGTGGGTGTGGAGGGTTGCTTGTGTCATGACTTAAAGGTAAAGTCAACACTCCACCTTAATATCTTACCCACTAGATTTTATTCTTAGGCAAAGATTTTCCTTAAAATGTGTTTAAATTATGAATATTTAGGGTCTTATATGTCAAAATATGAGTTTGGGTGAAAAATCCAAGTCAAAATCATGAAAAACGTGCTTAAAAACGCGAAAGTGGTCGAAAACCGGGAAAAAAGAATGAAATCTGCAAAATTTCGGTTCCAGGACCGAGGATTCGTTCCTGGGAAGGTAAGGACCGAAAGTGGTTTCGGTTGTAGGTGAGAGCCGAGAGGGGATTCGGTCCGGAAAATCTCGCAAGCGAGAAGGGAAGGAGCGAAGGCGAAGGAAGATAAGCTAAGGCGAAGGCTCGGTCCGAAGCATTCTCGGTTTCGGTCCGTACGAGGTTTGGTTCTATATGTAGTTTCAGTCCTCTTGGTTCGGTTCTATATGTAGTTTCGGTTCTTAGGGCTGCCTTCGGTTCTTAGGGCTACCTTCGGTTCGCTTCTTTGGGTTTCGGCCCTAAGAAGATTCGGCCTTATACGACTGATTTTCACGTAAACTCCCCGTTTTACGTAGTTTTTGGCTAAGTTAAGGGTCGGGATGCCCCCAAATCATCATAAAAAGTTAAGGGAGGTTATGAGAGAGATTTGGGAGAGATTTAGGATTGATAAAGATAGATTTAGAGAGACTTCATTCGTGACCTTTTTGGATGGTTCACTTCGTAACTCAAGGTTCGTACACCTCGTTAAGTCTCGTTATGATTGTTATATGCCCCCGAGGGGTATGGAATAATGTTTTATCGAATAGTTTCATCACTTACCTTGATTAGGGTTTAGAATTTCTGAACATACGAACTTTCCAAGTGATAACTTCTTATTAATCTAGCGAGTTGTACAATAGTAACATATTATAAACCCTAATATACAAGGGTTATATGAGTTGACCGGTTTGACCTGTTGACTTTATTTGACTTTGACTTGACCGAAAATTGATGGTTGTCACAACATATGTGAATATCATGTTGAAATGGTTCAACAAAGGAAATTCAATTTATAGAAATAATATAGCAAGCGATTGAAGATATATCAGATCCTTATATAAAATATAATAATTCAAGTCCCATACGCTTCAGATATAGGATCGATTACATATGCTATAATATTCACTTATTCTAATTTTTCAAATGCTCAGAGCATTGTAATAAAAAGTTCTAGACTTTTGTGTGACTGAAGTTGTTGAATAATTGTCAAGAACATTCTAAGGTTATACCAAAAGACAGGTTGCCCATTAGACAGTTAGAAATGTGGTATTGATTTGGACGAACCATAGCAACATGATTCTAGATTGAGATAGTTCTTGATCAGAATTGAAGGTCGATGGGAATATGGAAATGTTTCCATAATTGGAGTTGATTATAAGATCTACATGTGAGCTAGAAACTTTAATGCAAAACAAGCGGTCAAGGAGTGTACCTTTAATTTGAGCCTTCATTACCATGAAATTGTTTATAGTATCAAATATCCAATGAGATATTTTGAAATATCAAAGGGTAAGTTTTCGAGACTTTGGAATCTTGATATCATAAGAGATTAATGAATTTTAAGTTAGAATTTCATCATATCATGATAGGGATAAGAATTTGGAATTGTGAAATGAAAATCATTATAATAATGTCCAGTTGATCTGTTCACAAAGTAAGGACCATAGAGAGGCATAGTATGCATGTTCATAACATGGTATGACTGTTGTTTATTTCAAGTGGTTTGTTTATTACTCGAAATATTATATAATAATTTGAAACTATAGTTAATTAGTTTATTATTGTGTGTCACTTTGCATGTTTTACTTCCTGAATAATTTGATTATTCGAAATTCCACAATCATTCATACTTTAGGAACTAAGTAATGAATTAACATTGTTATGAATTGGATTGTAGTATTTCTAAGGAGTTTAGACATAGTAATTATGTTGCTACAACGTTTATGAGTACTTACAAAATGGAGATTTTGAATATTGTATAAACCCACGCTTAGAGAATTACTTCATGGATTTTATCACGAGTAACTGTGAGATGATAATATCTTCTATTTTTGAGAATTACAGAGCTATAGCCTCGAGTGGCTAATTACTTGTTTGTGGTATTTTGGGGAACTCACTAAGCTTCATACTTACCGTGTTATGTGTTTTAGGTTTTCTTAGGATCGCGGGACGACACCGGCTTGATTGTACACACTAGAGAGAAAATTTTGTTTGGAGGATCCTGGATTATTAACTAATTAATCTCAGAGTTATGGTATGTAAATTAAATAAATGATGTTTTATGAAATGTGTTATGAAGACTATATGATTAAAAATGAAAAATTTGTTTTGAAAATTCACGTCGTTACAAGTTGGTATCAGAGCCTTGGTTTGAGGGATTCAGATGCATCTGCGGGTAAATCTGGACTCAAACTGAGGATTTGAGAAATATTTTCAAAGAAATGATTTTTCTAAAATGATCAAGAGTTTCTAAGAGAAAACGAGAAGGAGTAGTGTGTACAATCAGCCAGAGGCCGAACGGTGATTTCCCAAAATACCCTATTTTGTGCTATGAGATATTTTGTGATATTCTGCATGCTAGAGGATAGGCTAGGTATTTCATGTTTTAGGACTAGAGTGGCCCGATTTGTTATGCCTTAGCTTAGGAGTTGTTGTTATCTGTGATGTGCTTCCGATTATGTGCTGAGTAACAGTATCCATCAGGAATATTACAAAGATAGAGTTTCGAGTAGAGGAGTAATCTAGGGGAGACACCTAGATGAGCATTAGAGGTGCCTATTGAGAGAGTAGCTAGATGCCCGCATGGGGTAGAGTTTCCTGAGCTCGGTGACTCCTATTGAGTATGAGTAAAGCAATAAAATTGTAACTTAGAGTGGGTTTTACATGTTTATTCGATGCCCGAATGTTGCTTGCTTTGTGCTTTGTGGAACTCTCGATGATGGGAGTCAGCTATCAAGTGAATGTGACGATATTTAGGAGGTAGATGATTGGCATCATAGGAGTTTATCAGCAGCTGATGGTGGAGAAGTGTGAGAACCTAGGAAGAGCCTAGGGAGTGACCTTATTCAGATGAGTATGCTGGCAAAGTAGAGCATTTCGCTGAGGAGCGAGCACGCATGACAGGATTGGTGGCCGGGAAGGATGAGCATTTACTTAGAAACTTTGGGATGGTCTGTGTAGAAAGTATAGGTAGATGTGGAAAGTAGTATGGGCCCGTACTACCAAAAGCAGAGGACCCATACTCAAAACAGGGGGTATTCCAAAGGTTCTAAGTAGCAGATTGAGAAGTGGTGTCATGGTTCGAGTACCATGCTAAGTAGCAGATTGAGGAGTGATGTCATGGTTCGAGTACCATGCTAAGTAGCAGATTGAGAGGTGATGTCATGGTTTGAGTACCATGCTAAGTATCAGACTGAGAGGTGATGTCATGGTTCAAGTACCATGCTTGGTAGCAGATTGAGAGGTGATATAGTGGTTCAAGTACCATGATTCGTAGAAGCTAATGTTTGTGTTTTTCCAGTGATTTCGTCGCGATTGATCAGGTGGAGATATGATGCGATAGAATATGAGGACAGAGGGCCATGTTGAACGAGTTTCCACGAAGCATTCCTTGTGAGGGAAGTCGAGATGATTCCAAAGTATTTTTGGTAAGATGTCAGATGAAGTCGCAAGACTCAAGGAGGAGTAGATAGGGTGTTCATGGAGGAATGCGACCTGAGTTGAGAAATCAGTTGATGGTGGAGATGTCATCTTCTGTGACCTAAGTGGTGCTATTTCCCTTTCCTGTGAGAAAACATAAGAGGTGTTGAGATTTTGGTTTCTGAGCTTGGGGGTAAACCCTGAGGGTTAGCATTGATGGCGATCTCCTACCAAAGTATTTGGGCAGTATGTCTACTGTGAGGTAACAATATAGCATGAGCAGATTTTCAGTGAGGACTAAGATAGTCAAGGACAAGGATACACTCTATTTGAGTATAGCAGGGCATGTATTAGCTGCAGCATCGGATGATCAAGGGGAGTATATCAGGGCGGTGGCTCTTATTGTCTATGATGGGTATCAGGTGTGGTAATGAGGTCTCCACTCTTATGAAAACTTACGTGATGTAACGTTGGTTGAGGAGTCGAGGATGAGGGGTATGATAGTTCATTATTTCCAAACTAAGCGTCAAGGTTACTATTGGATAGTTGAGATGTCCGGTAATGGGATGGTATGAGATTTTGAATGACTAGAGGCAGTCATGATGAGAAGTTTTCTAGGATTTCATATGAGATTCGGGGTATTTGGAGTTGATTGATCTCTAGCGGGAGATCATCGAGCGTTACGCAACACCCTCCTAGGGTAGGTACAATGATACTGGTAGAAACAATATGTGGGATAAACTGTTAACGCGCCAATCTGTGTTGAGTCGAACCCTAATTGGGGGAGAATTGGATATTTTATTGAAGGGATCAAAGATTTGTTCAAGAGTGATTGGAGAACCAGATATAGAGACCTGAGGAACGGATTCATGAGACCGGGGTTATTGGTGGTCGAGGTGAGGTGCAGAGCAAGGTAATGCATGTTGTGTGTGTTCGAGAAAGGATAGTGTCTCCACGGCAGGTGGCTATTGATCGAAGACCTTGTGGCGGTTAGGAACTCCTCAAGGTTATAATGGTGAATTCGAGGGGACTGACTCGTAAGGTTAGTTCAGCGGTAGAGAATTTCAAGTGCAAGGTATGGGCTGGTATATGCAGTTGGGAAGGGCAGAAGTTGATTAGGCAACCAACTTTCGCGTTATTATGAGTATGCCTGCATGAATTCTGAGCATTATAGGAGGGAGTTTCGGAGTGTCATCAACATTTTACGAGTCATTGACCATCTCTTCCTGTTTCAAATTGATAATTGGAATATTCCGAAATTTCGAGTTGTGTGACAGGAAGACCAGTGGTAAAAGGAATTCTGCAGGGATGCGTTGTGTATCAGATTATGATATCGTAAATAGGAGATCAGTGGCTCAGGCAGGACCTCGTGAGGTTTGGTAATGGTGTTCCGAGGTATCCGAGTTTAATGCCTTGAATTTTGGATTATTTTGGGCCTTGAGTTTGAGATGACAAGTGGTGTATCAAGTATCTATGGTTCCAGTGGGAGCCCTGCGGCTAATGGCAGCAAGTGAGGTTATTTAAGAAAATGTATTGCAGCAAGAAAAGGGATTTGGTTGTGACGGTTGCCATCAGGAATTGTGATGCATAAATTGGATAAGTGTGAGCACCGATCTATGTTGGTCCATGGAGCATGAGTTAGTGGACGTAGTAGGGTGTTGTGATGCTACAGGGAGCTGTAGTACTCACTAGTTAGTGAGAGGTTGTTGTGATGTTGTGGGGAGCCGTAGTACTCACTAGTCAGTGAGAGGTTGTTGTGATGCTGCAGGGAGCCATAGTACTCACTAGTCATTGAGAGGTTGTTATGATGCTGCGGGGAGCCATAGTACTCACTAGTCAGTGTGAGGTTGTTGTGATGCTGCGGGGAGCCGTAGTACTCACTAGTCAGTGAGAGAGTGTTGTGATGGAGTACTCTCTGTTCAGAGCATGACGCAGAAGAGTTTTAGGCTTGGGTAGCCCTAATATTTGAGTTTTTGGGAGCCTGGTGGTTAAACCAGGGGCGAGACTGGGGTCTCCGTATTGTCGGGAATCATTATATTATGAATTGAGTTGTGATATTTGCAACCAAAGGGAAGTGGAGAAGTGGTATACGCACGGGTTGCGAGTCATGATTCATGAGTTGAGTGCTTCATTGGGATAAGTGGTTCCTGTTGGATTAATGTCTAAGTCCATAACTATAATTGGTAAGATTTGACCCGACCCGACATGGTCCATTTGGGTTGCATGGCATCATGCACTTGGATAGACTATAATGAGAGAAATAAGACACTTATGGTTATTAATATATTATAAGTTCTAGTATATTAATAATAAGAATAATAAGATTATTTAATTAGTATTGATCAAGAATTAATCTAGGATTAATTAAGTGATCAAAAGAAGACTAATTAAATATATGGGTTGATTGTGCAAATCATCCATACTTATATAGTGGGCTAATGCTCCATGGATTATCTAGTTGGGCCAAAACCCATATGATGCTCCATGGATGCTCCATGGTGTATTTGAACCCATGGATCCAAGGAAATGGAAAGTCATGACAATTAGGGTATACCCTAATTGTATAACTATATAATCATCTTATTCTTGATCAAAATCGGCCACTAGAGAGAGAAATAAAGGGATAGCCGATTTTCATGAAGTGTAGAGTTCTCTCAAGTTATTCCAAGTGTATTTGGTGTTGTGTGAATCATTTGAGGTGTCACACTTGGGGCACTAGGCACTCAAGCTTCATGAAGACATTCTACATCAAAGAGGTATGTATTCTATCTTGTTATATTGATAGTTTTGTATGCTAGATAAGGATAATACCTTGGATGTTCATATTTGCATGTATAATAGAGAAAAAATAGATCCAAGGTATTTAGGGTTGCATGTACACTTAGGAGTGTTAGAATGCTCATAACCCAACATTGGTTTCAGAGCCTAGGCTTGTTTTCTTGTTATACTTGCAAATGGAGCTGAAAAATCGAGTTTTGATGCTGTCTGCCCAGCAGACTCGCCGAGTCCATGAAGGGACTCGACGAGTCCAAGGCAAAAAGCATCCAACTCGCCGAGTTGGTTAGTGCACTCGACGAGTTGGACCCCCAGACAGCATAAATTCGACTTTTTTGGCTGGAATTGGACTAGGAACATTACCCTAAGAGGTTTTTGAACTTATAAACTTGTTTTTGATGTAGTAATGTTCATGCTAATCCAATTTCAAAGATAATTGTCAATAGATTCATGTTTTGTATTAGTTTAAGGGTTAGACTAATTACATGGAAAAGTTTGATTTGAATTATCTTGTTCTTATGAGTTGCTTAGATTAATAGAAAAGTTGAGTGAAATAGTTGTTTTCAATCCAAATTAATCTAAGAGTTCATTCTAAAATGTGTTTTTGTAACTTGTCCTCAAGTTATATGAAAAGTCACATTTAAGTTTCATAAAACTCCCAAAATTTGGCAAAGGTTACAAAATGAAGAGTCTAGTTCTAATTAATTGGAGTTATGACTCCATAATTTGTCCTCAAGTTATGGAGGACCAAGAGTCTCTTCATTAAATAATAAATAAAAAAAAGTGTAACCTTAATTAATTCCATAAGTTATAAAATAAAGAAAAGTTAATTCTTTTATTAGTTTAAAGTCTTCCATAACTTGTCCTCAAGTTATGGAATTTGAAGAGTTTTTGGATTAAAACTACTTTAAACACATAAGTTATGGAATTAATTAGTTTTGAATGGTTTCAAAACTTGCCCCCAAGTTTTGGAATATGTAAAGTTTTCTCTTATGAATACTTTAATTCCAAGTTAGCCCTTAGAATTTTAAAAGTTAAAATTCAACCCTTATACTTTATAATATTATAAGTTAATAATATATATATATATATATATATATATATATATATATATATATATATATATATGTATAAGAGTAAAGTCGGTCTTACCGCTAGTACGCCTCATTCACGAAGCCGGTCTATAAGGTGGGTATAAGGTTGTTGCCTATAAAATGGCAACTTAATGGGTGTCCACTCTCACCCACCGCTTGCTTGACTGGTGGAGGGTCGTTAGCCGAACGGGTTTGACAGGACTATAATTCTCCCTTCATTAAAAGTATTAATGATAAATACTAAGTAACTAAACTCTTAATAATACCCAATCTTAGTTACTTAGGAAAATGTGAATAAGGTGCTAATCCATGAAATTACACTTTGCACTTTGTTTAAGTCGGTTAGTGGAGCGTGTGTGGTTAACCGGCACATTAACTCGTATTTAACAAGGTAGGCAAATGGTAACTTAATGTTTATCATAGTATCGATGGAGCGTTTGTGGTTAACCGGCACATCGAGATTCAAACATGCCATTGAACAGTTCAATGAATCTCAAAAGATCTAGGAGTTTCAAAACCAATTAAAACCTAATAATACATTTCGTTTATCTTGGTGGAAATTGGTGAATCGTCATTCACCTACCTTCAAATATTTTATAGCTTGGATTATCGCATCCCTCTTCTATGTTATAAAATAGTTTGTTGGGTCCTAGCCTTAATATTTCATATTGGGTGTCATATTAAGGACTTTAAATCAACTATCTTGAATATCTCCCAAAAGATTTCTGGTTTAGACATTTATGATCTTCCCAAATCTCTTGAAACAAGCTTTCCTAAATGAAGATGATGTTCCATGGAAATCATACTTCTCTCACCTCCTCCGATTATTCTCCCTAACCCACAAGTTCTTGAAAAGTTTAAGGTCACTCGAGCCCTATTGGCAAGTAAAGGTCTAGGTGTGGTCACATCTTGGAGATGTAGTCACATATTGACAAGCCGGGAGAGTTGGGTGTCAAAGTCTTGAGAAAGTTGGTGGTTCAATCACTTTCTAAGTCACATAGTGAGTTCTTTTGGAACACCTATGAAACAGACTATGACAAGACCCTTAATGATCTTATCTATTTGTTAAGATCAACTTCCTCAAAACTTGATGGACATTGACAATAGTGACACACGAAATCCATAAAAGCATTCTCTTCCCAATGGAAAGGGATCGGCCAAAGTCAACTCGGTTGAACAAATGGTAAAGAGAAAAGCTAAGTCTGTGATAGTCCCGTGTACCATTATCAAAGGGTCCATATGTTTATATTGCCAAAGAAAGGGTCATTAGTTACGAAGCTGCCAAATTTACCTAAGGATGTTAAAGTCAATAAGTTTGACTCTACTTCAGGTAAAGTCCACTATCTAACTCTGCTAAGTTTCTATTCTGAGATTCTTATTACATGATGTGACTGGGTCACATGTTGATGTTTTAAGAATCAAAGAAAAGTGAAGGAACTTAAAGAAAGAATATGTTGAATCTGATCGCATAGATGGATTTCTATCGCGTAGTTTGAAGATCGGATTCTTGAGCTACTTCTTAGGAGTTATGAGATATTGCGTAGGAATAGATAACAACAAGTTTTCATATGGATTGTAAGGATAAGTTTTTCCGCATAGTTTTAAAATAAAAGAAAATTTTTGATTTTAGTTATTTTAAAATATCCTTACAATGGCATTTGAGGAAAAATTGTTGCTTATATGATTCCATTAATTGCAAGAGTGGAAATATGAAATTGATTCCTTCATTTGTGGTAATGTCTAAATTTACCAAATAAGGAAAGATTCTCATCATCCAAAGTCTCAATTGGACCGGGACTTGGAATCATGCAAGTTGTATAGCATGATGAATGAGAACTTTCAAGTATTGGAAAAATTAAGACTAATTACTTGTTCACATGGATGTGTGAGTCAAGTAATGGACTAAGGGATCGAGTACATAGATTGCATTGATTAAGTCCACCACAAAAGATTGATAAGACTATTCATCATAGTTTACTAAAGCTCAGTAAATATGATTATACTTACAAGCTTAAGTGTAACTCTGAGACATTGGAAAAGGTTCCAACGTATGGCAGAGCGAATAAGAAGAATCAAATTAGGCAGAAAGATAAAAGTTTCTCAAATCTGAAAAGATGGGAGAGTACTTTAGTATTAGTTTTGTGATCAACTTAATGATTAAGAAACCATATCAAAATTAGTTCTCTAAGGAAGTCTTAGTGCATTCTTATGACTAAGAAGAAGGGATCTTGAATTGTTGAAATGGTTAAATCAAGAAGATGAGTCATACTTCGTTCCAATACAAGTCTTAGAGTCATACTCCAAGATTGTAATTTGAGTGACATGTCTTTAAGAAGGTTTAAAACACGTGTCAAATGTAAGAGTAAAAGTGTCCTACTCTTGTTCATTTGAAGCTGGTAAGTTGTGATGTTTTGGATAAAACAAAGACCAACTTAGGCCAACTATGTGAAGCGTTTGTCTTGATAAAGAATCTGCACTATCCCTTGAATATTTGACAAGAGAGTCTTATAGGTCAAGAGGAAAGTCGGAGTCTTAAAGGTCTTGAAAGTCTCAAGAACTAATCAAGAATAGAACCTAGAGTTCTTCTCTAGCACACGACTTAAGGTTTATAACCTATCATGTTGACATATTTTGTGCCCATTCCAGTGAAAGTTGGCTTTGCATATGAGTTCTTAGAGTTCTCAATTGGTTGCACAACAACTTGGAAGCAATGGCAGGCCCTTGAGCTGCCAGGTGGCAAGAAATTAAGATTCAGTTCAGTCCATATGAGTTTGGATTTGTCATTATCCTTGTCTTGTGACTACGGTTTTGAAAATTCACATGGATAAGAACACATACACCATTAAATCTAAGTGTCATAAGGTTTCTCTCCGAATCATGAAAATGATGGTGAGGAAACACTTTCACTAAGTAGATTTTGGCTAGATAGCAATTGTGATATTTGCATTCTCAAAGTCGTCAGTGGAGCGTGTGTGGTTTACCGGCACACTAACCTGGACTTGTGAGAAGTGGCAAAAAGGTCTAACCATTATGATTACGGCATCCCTCTTCATAACTATTTAGACACACAAGTGTGCTATCTAAGGGAAGGTGTATGATTTTGATAAAGTCTTATCAAAACAATCTACTATCAGAAATCTGAACTTTGGTAAGAAAGTCAGCTGATTTCTGAATACATGTCAAAGCTAGTGGGAGCATAAGTGTTATGATAATAATCATCATGTTAGTGGGAGCATGATAATTATGATAAGTATTGCAAGTTAGCAATGTTAATTATAGAAAACAAAAGGTTTCAATTGGGAAAAGTTGTTTTGCTATAATTAAGGGAAAGGAAATTATACTTCATCTAAAATTTATAAGCTTAGATCGTGAGGTTTTAATCATTTAGTCAAGGAAATATATATGAATTTCATGTTGGAATGACTCAACATAAGGAAATTCTGTATATGGGTCCATTATTTGCGTTCTTAAATTCGATTATGATTACGGCATCCCTTTTCATAATCTGAATTATGAGAACTTGTCAAATAGAAATGGAAATGTTATAGCAAAAGACTGGTTTAGTCTTTATGTGAGACATCATGAATCGTGTCCCATATGCTTCGGATATAGGATCGATTACATGTGCTATATTCATCCTTTCTAAAAATTTCCAAATGCCTGGGGCATTAAGAAGGGAAAAGGTTTAGAACTGGATATGACTAAAAGGATTAAACAATTGTCGAGGACAATCTAAGGTTTACCAAAGATTGGTTGCTCAAGGACAATTGAAAGTATAGTGATAATTCTAGAAGGACCATATTGACATAATCTGTAAGGAGGCAACTCTTGTTCAGAAGTGATAGTCAAAATGAATCTGGAAATGTTTCAAAGTCAGAAATTTCAATCTGTGTAAGATTAAGGAAACTTAATGCAAGAAGGATGTTTCCAAGGAGTTGATCTCCTTTGGAATGCTCTGTAATGGTTGTTGTCAAGTCTTTTTGAATTTGTGCATAATCATTACAAGAGGATCAATGCATATAAGTTTAGAATCTAACAGATTTCAGTAAATGACATGAATTTGGAATTCTTGTATTTACAGTAAGGATTTGGGAGTGTGAAAAGAGAATCATTGAAGTTATGTTCAATTGATCTAGTTCATAAAGTAAAGATCATAGACAAACATAGTATGCATACTTGGTGTATGGCATGACTAGTGTTTAGAAAACATAGTGTACATGCTTGGAGCATGGGACAACTATTGTTTCAAATTCAAGAATAAAGTTGATAGCTGAAACAGTATACAATGAATAATGTGTAATCATATGGTGTTAAATAAAATGTGTTTTATTTATGTTCATAGCTTTTGATACCATATTGGATTCAATTATTATTGTGTTTCACTTTGCATGTTTTGACTTCTTGAATAAACTAGGTTATTCTTACGGAATGACTAAGTTATTCAAACCATCCACAGTCGGTCATATGTTAGAAGTAGATATGAATTAAGATTGTCATGGGTTGGCTTGTAGAGGTCTAAGGTGTTGGACAAAGGGCTACAACACTCATGAGTTCTCATAAGTTCTGATTATTGGATTCAAACCGCGCTCATTGGAATCACTTCATGGATTTTATCATGAGTGATCATGAGACGATAATATCTTATATTCTTCAAACCTAGAGATATGAGTTGTTACTATGAGTTGGTTGTACATTGATTGCACGAAACCGCATTTGGTAACTCGGTGCTATAAAACGTGCCTTTGTGTATGATTCAACAATTAGTAGAACAAGCCATATGAGTCGAAGTTTATCCATTCCTTTTACCTTCGGGATAAAAGCGATATCTGTGGGCCCCTCGATGATTTGATGATGACAAATGGAAGTGCTCGGCGGGGCCAGGACTGATTTGATTTGTTCAATTAGTCAGTCATCATAAATCGGAAATCGGGAAACAACAAATGGACAGAGAGAATGATTATAATCCATGTCTCAGTCCATATGATATCTAGAATGGAGGAATATATGATCCCTTATCTAATGGACAAGTCATTGACAAAGGTCAAATATCATCGACAAGGTCAGAGTTCGACAGAAGCTTTTGAGAGCTATGATTGCCAGTTGGTTCCTGAAGTCATACGCAATAATAGTTTTAGACTTATCCAAGTGGGAGACTGTTGGATTAATGTCTAAGTCCATAACTATAATTGGTAAGATTTTACCCGACCCGACATGGTCCATTTGGGTTGCATGGCTTCATGCACTTGGATAGACTATAATGAGAGAAATAAGACACTTATGGTTATTAATATATTATAAGTTCTAGTATATTAATAATAAGAATAATAAGATTATTTAATTAGTATTGATCAAGAATTAATCTAGGATTAATTAAGTGATCAAAAGAAGACTAATTAAATATATGGGTTGATTGTGCAAATCATCCATACTTATATAGTGGGCTAATGCTCCATGGATTATCTAGTTGGGCCAAAACCCATATGATGCTCCATGGATGCTCCATGGTGTATTTGAACCCATGGATCCAAGGAAATGGAAAGTCATGACAATTAGGGTATACCCTAATTGTATAACTATATAAGCATCTTATTCTTGATCAAAATCGGCCACTAGAGAGAGAAAGAAAGGGCTAGCCGATTTTCATGAAGTGTAGAATTCTCTCAAGTTATTCCAAGTGTATTTGGTGTTGTGTGAACCATTTGAGGTGTCACACTTGGGGCACTAGGCACTCAAGCTTCATGAAGACATTCTACATCAAAGAGGTATGTATTCTATCTTGTTATATTGATAGTTTTGTATGCTAGATTAGGATAATACCTTGGATGTTCATATTTGCATGTATAATAGAGAAAACATAGATCTAAGGTATTTAGGGTTGCATGTACACTTAGGAGTGTTAGAATGCTCGTAACCCAACAGTTCCAACTCTGGGTTAGACCAAACTCTCGAGTTTGAGCTTGACTCTAGTGGTGTGTTGGATAGGCAAGATGAGATTCTGGATTTTGAAGTGGGTTCCATGTTGAGGGGTATTGTTTGTCATCTGATGTCTTAGACCTGTGTAGGTCAGTACTCGGGTACTGGAGGTACCGCGAGATGCATGGAACTATGAGCAGTAGACGATAGAGACCGGGGTTAATTTGATTTTCAGTTGGGATTGTAGTATTCGTTTGGGGTAAAGATAACTTCGTGACTTGTATGTCACAATGGACTAGGATAGTTGTTGGGAGAAGGAAGGCGGCGAGACGTGTTGGGGCATGTAACGGGTGACATTTAAAGGTCCAACTGTGGGGTCGAGAGTAGACCAGGTGCTAAATGTTAAAAAGAGATATCTGGGGGGAAAGTGAAGGATTACGATTTTTAGATGTTTTTGAGAACTTCTGAGCGAGCCTGATTATTTTGTTCTTGTGTCGGAGAACAGGGTGTTGAAAGTTTATTGTTTGGATGGGTTCTAGTAGTAGTTTAGTGGATGATCTCTAGTGGGATGTGAACCCTTTCGTTCCTTGGGGCGTGATTCAGATTGTTTTGTACGACTGATCGGTAGCTGATTGTTGGATTTTGTCTAGTGAGAAATAGAGGAGTAGTGAGTTATCAGGGTTTGATGTTCGAGGAGCGAATAACATGGTGATAGCTTGAGCGGTCGGTCTGGCGGTGAGCCAGGCCACTAAAGTTTCTAGATTTTAGGACTGTGTCCTTGTGCTAGGTGGCAGTGATGACTTAAAAGTTGCTAGGTATAGCAACACCAGTTTTCAAACCGACAAAGACAACTTCTATTCTTAGTCGGGCTGGGTGTTTACCCTTAATGGAGGAGCGGTAACTTGGACAAGTTCCAAGAAAAAGACCATAGTTGATTCAACATGTGAATCATATAGTTGCGAGCGAAGCATCAAAGGAGGCTATATGGTTGAAGAACTTCATTGGAGACCTTGGAGTTGTGCCAGCCATTAGGGATTCGATGGAGATTTTGTGTGATAATGAAGGAGTGGTTGCCTTGACCAAGGAACCAAGAGATCATGAAAGATCTAGGCATATCAATAGAAAATATAATTTTATCAATCATCGAGTAAAAGAAGGACGTCTCGTCGTTAAGAGGGTATCATTAGAAGAAAATCTTGCCAATTCCCTCACAAAAAGGTCTAAGTAAGATTAAGCACATTCAGCATGTAACACTCAAAATCAGAAAGGCCAAGAAAGGAAAGAAAACCCTAAGCCAAAGGGTCAACTCGTCGAGTCCAGGGAGGAACTTGACGAGTCAGAGCGGGATCCGAGTGTAGAATAAGTGACCGACTCGGCGAGTCTGGTCTGAACGAGAAAAAAACCCTAATCCGGGGGTTTGCACCCTATTTAAGGAACATGACACCCATTCCCTAACCTCTTTACTCCTCTTTGAGATCCAGAAGCCCTAGAATTGTGAGTGAAAGCCAGTGGATGCAATTGGGGCATTGTTAAGTGTTTTGTGAAGAAATCTTGAAGATCAAGATTCTTGGATCAAGGAGGTTCGTGGAGATTCGGATTCCTTTTCAGTAGGAGGACGTTTTGGAGGTAATGAATCGTTATCCTTGGATTTCCCCTTTCTAGATTTATCTTTCATGGAGTTTTAAGGTTTCTTTGAAGAGTATGTGATGAGAAATTGGTGCACAAGTTAGATCTACAGTTGAAACTCCAGATCTGAGCTCTATTTGGATCCAAGATGCAGAAAGCATTGTTAGTTGCTATGAAAAAGCCATTCCCCATGAGTTAAGTTCCTTTCTAGCTTGGTTTTTGGCATAGGGGACAAGAAGCACGTAAAGGTAGCAACTTTATGTTGCTAATGGACTCTAGAAACCCAGATCTATGATTTGGAGAAAAGGAGTAGCTCTGTAACTTGAGATTATGGGAATGCACGTGTGGAATTGGCGAGTTTGGGACATAAATCGGCGAGTCAGGCTAGATATCAGAATTGAGTCGCATAGTAACTCGGCGAGTCACTTGGGTAGACTCGGCGAGCTGTATGAAGATGGGCAGTAACTCGACGAGATGGAAGAACAAGTTGGCGAGTCTGTTGAAGATTGCCTTGGACTCGGCGAGTCTGTTCTTGGACTCGGTGAGTCAAGTCGCGAAACCCCAAACCCTTCGAGTTAAGACTCGGATCAGTGAGTTGAGTGGGGACTCAGTGAGTTGGACAGGTTAGGACTCGGAAATCAGAAGACTCGGCGAGTCATGGTCTGACTCGGCGAGTCGAGTCGCGAATGAAATGGGTTTCTGAGCTTATGAACTCGGCGAGTCAGTAGGCTGACTCGGCGAGTAGGGTCAACCTGGAAGGTTGACTTTGACCAGGACTTTGACTTTGACAAGAGTTGACTTGGTTGGCTTTTGGAGGACTGTCAGACTAAGTGTTATATTTGGTATTTGTAGATCGGGGAGTTTTTGGAGCAGCAGTTCAAGAGTGTCTGATAGCAGTTAAAAGGGTATCAGCAAAAACTCCAATCGTGCAGGTGAGTTACATTCCAGTAGCGGTGGGTCTACGGCCACAATGTCGGCCCACCAGTAGGATTTGTGTGTTAGATGATTGTCTTTGTGATATCATCTAGTTTTGCTACTACCTGATATGTTATATGCTAGCTTGATGTGTTATAATCGTAGAGTTCGGTTGTTAGGACCGAAGGGTAGTCAGACACCCCAGGTACGTCTGATAGTATGTGATGTCATGATTATATGCTAGCATGATCTGAGATATGTGTTAGTGATAGTAGGAGGGGAACAGTCCCCGAGTTCGGTTGTTATGACCGAAAGGTAGTCAGACACCCCAGATATATCTGATAGCATGTTATATTATGATATATGATAGTAGTAGTGGTAGGGGGTGAAACAGTCCCTGAGGTTCGGTTGTTAGGACTGAAGGGTGGTCGGCACCCCACAATGGCCGCACGGGTAGGATGACACTCCACAATGGCCGCACGGGTAGGTCGGCACCCCAAAATGGTCGTACCGAGTAGGTCGGGCACCCAAGAATGTCTGACAAGTATGGTTTGTTATATGATTATACAATATGTATGCTATGTGATTTATGGTATGTGGTAGTTTAGGGGAGCTCACTAAACTTCGTGCTTACGGTTTAAGTTTTTTGGTTTCAGGTACTCAGTTTTCAAAAGAGGAGCTCGAAGAGATTGCGGTGCACACAGTATAGTCAGTTAGCATGGGAATGTTTACTCTGATAATAAGATTATGTTTTGGATTAATACTCAGAAATTATGTTATGATTTATGTTGCTGTTTTTATAAATATGGTTTTAGTAATGTTTTTAAAAGAATTTTTTAGTCGTAATTTTTGGGTCGTTACACAGCATGTGAGGAGCATTGGTCTGAAGGATGATGTTAATTTTAGTGATTACATAGATATTTAGAAAGTTGTAACAAATAAATGTAATTGACATTTGATGATTTGATAAATGGAGATTTATTATGAGTATTGTTTACTATCTTTTGTCAATTGTTTATCTTTGTATTTCAACTTGGCATGTTATACTTCCCGAACAATTGGATTATTCAAAACATCCACAGTCTATCATATTTTGGAAGTAAGTAGTGAATTAAGACTGTCATGAATGGGATTGTAGACTATCTAAGTGCTTAGACATAACAATGGTTTGCTGCAACATTCATGAGTACTTCTGAAATGGAGATTTAAGTACTGGATTAAACCACGCTAAGAGAATTACTTCATGCAATTTATCACGAGTAATTCTGAGACAATAATATCATATAATCTTTAAACCGAGTTATGTGAGTTGTTGTTTACAAGTTGATTGTGCATTGATAATGCGTAAACGCATTAGTAACTTGATGTTATAAAACATATTGTTGTGTACGATTTGATGAGTAAATAGTACAAGCATATAAGTTAGATTTTATCTATTCTTTTTTCCCTAAAGGTAAAAGGGATATGTTGGGCCCCTCGATGATTTGGTGTTGACTTATGTGACGGGGCCGATCAGGATTGAATTGATGTGTTAAATTAAGTTCTCTATCATTACAAATCAAAAATTGGGAAATGAACTGTTGGAAAACGAATATGATTATATTCCATGTCATTTTTCAACATGATATCTTGTAGAATGGAGGATTTTATGATCCCTTATCTTAGGACACATAACTGACTAGGTCAGAGTTCGACAACGACTATTAAGAGCTACAATGTACTGGTCAATTTTTGAAGTTATACTTGCAAATATAGTTATTAGATTTATCCAAGTGGGAGATTGTTGGATTAGGTGTCTAAACCCATAACTATAATTGGTATATACTCGAATTGATAGTAGCATAGTCCTTTTGGGTTGCCTTCACTCTTGCAACTTGACAGGATGACTTTTGGAGAGAAGTTGAATTTATTATTTAGAATAATAAGTTGATATGAATGATTTATTAATATATTATGAGAATAATATATTAATTAGAAATCATGTTATTTAATTAATATTTAATCAAAAATTAATTTGGAATTAATTTTGGGATTAAAGGAATTAATTAAAAGTACAGGGGATGTTTTCTATTTAGTTGATATTTGTGAAATAGGGCTCTTGGACTCCTTAGATAGGAGTGGACGAAATTATAGAGAGGCCCTATAAGTTTTCATCCAAAGCTTCTAGATGAGGAGTCCATAGGTTGCTTAGGGATTAAGCACGAAATTAGGGTTTCCACGTGCAAACCCTATCTTTGGGAATAAGCAATCTCAAGTATAAAATAATCCTTGCCCTTGGGATTTTCAGCCACTTGCTCCTAACCCTATCATAGCCGAAACTTTGGTGTTATCTCCTCCTCTCTCCTCTCATCCTCTTGCAAAGAGTGTTTGTAAGCCATTAGAGGTGTCACATTTGAGGCACTTTCACTCAAGAATTCAAGATCTAAAAGGATTAATTGTTATTTCTACATAACAATTGAGGTATGTATATAAAACCCTAGTATTAAGTTAAGATCGATTTTTATAGATGCATATTAGGGATTCTCTTTTGTATTCAAGTTTGCATGTTCAACTAGTGAAAACCTAGATCCAAAGTTTATAGGGTTGCATGAACACATAGGAATTGTAGTTATGGTGAAAACCCATCACCAAATGTATGCTAGTGTCTACTACACAAACTCCTAAATCTCAGTATTGAGAATGCTCAAGTATTGTGACATGTACCTGCTATGAAGCAGCGTACTCAGGGCAGAATAGGGCTTTCATTGTAAAAACATCATGGTGATCTCTGTCACTGATTTTGTCGTATGCTTGAGTGACAATACCTCTCTCTACTAGTGGAACATACCAAGTGCAGAATATCTTTCAGAACTGCTCCCAAGTCACTACAGCCCACTCCATAGGGTAAGAAGCTTGATTCACTAACTTTCACCAATCCTTCACCCCCAGTGAAGAAGGTTTGATGCAAACATGATCTTCTCGTTCTCCGGAGATGAACAGGTATAAAAGCACCCCTCAACATCGGATATCCACCTCAAGGAAACAATCGGGTCATTAACCCCCATCAAACTCTGGAGGGTTTGTGTTACTAAACCCCTGGTACTGCATCGACCCTCCTCCTTGAAGTCATGTAGTGGTGATAACTGTAGAGGTTATAGTTGTAGTAACATCAGTGATAGCAACATAATGCCCATCAAAGACCTCCATCAACATGGTCTAGACAAACCGAAAATGCACCGGAATAACCTCCCTGACTGATAGAGTCACCTGCGTAGTGATTAGATCTCGAATCTGATCATTACTCAACCCTGGCCTCTTCGAATCATCAACACCTAAACCAAAACCCCACGTCACCACCATACTGAAAATAAACATGGGACATGTCAAAAATCTCATCATAGCATATCACACTACATCTCAACTACTCACTCCTTATAATTCATTACTTCCTTGACACGCATAAAGGTCTTTTGCTAATGGTAGTACGGACCCATACTACCTTCCGTACCTACCCATGTTTGTCCTAAGAGTTGCTGTGAAATTTCTAGGCCGCTAGGCCCACTTTAACTAGGTGTACTCACATACCTTACAATACTCCTAAGAGTGACAACTAACTCTTAGTTTCTACTAGGACTCCATCAACCACGCTCCCATCTCATGAAACCTCCACTAACATTGCAGCCGCCTCGCATATGATAATCATACAGAATGTCAGATCTGATAGATAGTCGAATAAATGATTATGCCCTAAGCCTAAAACTAAATAAAGGAACATAAAGTAAGGCTAAATCAAGCATTCTAAGGCTATATAACCCTAATTATTTATAACCAAGATGCATACACTTAGTTACTAATAGCAATAATGCCAGTTTCATAAAGCACCACAAAGAAATCCCCTAGACTATTAAGGATCATAGAAAAGGAAATTCTACCATGCAATTCTTAAAGATTAATTAGCCTATATACTAGCATACAATTATATCATTTAACATATTAGTAGATATTTATATAACTAGCGTAGGTATTTTGGGAGATAACCTTCTCTTGAGCTCCGGTCACATCCTCCTTTCGATTTATTTTGAAAATAGTTATGAAAAATCTTTTGTATATCCATAGTTTGACTCTAGAATCACACGATTTTACAACCATACCCCTCAAACTAGAGCCCTGATACCAAATGGTAACGTCCCAAAAACCATAGTAAATTTTTTCATTTTCAAAAGACATTTTCATAAAAACCATAATTCATCTAATTCATTGTTTCAAAACATAATCGTAAAATCAGAGTATCAAATAACATCTCTCATACATAAATCCACGAGATGATGTATACAATCACACCTTTTCCTTCCCTCGATCCTTAGAAGCAGCTGAAACATTTAAATCCACAACTATAAGCCAAAGTTTAGTGAGTTCCTCAAAATACCAGACATAACAATGTACATACAGTTTATACACACCAGGCCTACAACACAAGGATGGACTACTTCTTGAGCCTACAACCTATAGTTAGACAGCTCTCCTGAGCCTATAGTATCAACTGGACCGATCTCATGAGCCCACATCATCTAGCTAGATCACTCTCCTTGGGATTACAGTATCAACTGGACCGCTCGTGTATCTTGGCTTTCAACACATAACGAGACTACCTCAACCAAACAATAATATGTCGACATATGCATATAAACAATAACATGCATACACATGTAATTATAAAAAATCTACCTCCCTAATATATCACTACAAGATAACTACATCTTATCCACAAAGATACATATATGAGTATAACATAACATACTACACACAAGGATACATACTGTAATTAAAAGTATAGTAAGAAAACTCACCTCATAGATGAGAAAACACAAACCACGGCTCACGTAGAAGTACAAACTGGTATTATGACCCGCATATACAACAATTAGAGGCAAATTCTCAATCTATAGCCTAAAATCCTCATGTTGACCACAAGTCACTTTGGTTAAAATTTCAACGATCAGCGGTGAAAGTTCACTTAGCTGTCCACCATATCGTAGCCAAGCATAGGCCATGTCATGGCATTCTCACAACAAAACATTCGTGAGGAACCCTACCACCAAGTTAGGTGAAAATAAGAAGAATGTCTTACACTCAATTCAGGTGAAAATAAGAGGAACCCTACCACATGCTTATACTCTCTAGAAGGCTTCCTTACACCTATAAGCATCATAAAAATCCTTGCTTAATTGACAGGCATGTCCAATGTGTGTCTTACACTCAAGTTAGGTGAAAATGAGAAGAATGACATCAAAATCACATGCATGAAACCACAACTTCATAATACTTCCGATCTAGAACATATAACCTCAACGGGACCTCAAAGATCCATGAAGTTGACAACTTTATGGGATTCATCCACTCAAATCATCACAAACATGGAGAATGTTCATAAAAACCTAGATCTAGAAGACTTGGACAAAAATATAAGAACTTATGGACTTAAAAAGGTCCAAGCTATACACAATAACTTTTCTTGTTGAATCCTTACACTTCGAGCTCCTTTCTTCCTTATTCATGGCCGCAAAGCACCAAAATAATCTTCAAGATGAACATAAAGAGGATAAGGTTTGTTTCTAGACTTGAAAGGGTGATGGAGGCTGAGGGTGAGCAAATCCTATCCATCACATCCTTTAAATATGGCTTTAGGCCCAAAAATTAGGGTTTTGCACTCCATTCGTCGCTATGTCATAGCCATGGCCTTGCTATGTCATGAAACATTAAAAATGTGAATTTCATATTAGTTGTGACCACATGGTGGCGCTTCGCCCACCATGCCATGTTCACTACAAAATTCCACATTTTGAAGGTCTAAAATGATACAATCTTAAAGGAATTATTCTTGGAATGGGTGTTTTGCCCTTCCTCATGCAATGTTTTAAGGTCATGCGTGAGGGATTGGACTTTGCTATTCTAGTTATTGGCTTTGATCTATGTTTTCATATTATATGTTAGAACATTTTAAAAGATCATCTATTGTAAAGAATATGATGTATATGACATTATATTTTCATTAAATATTTGTTGTGTTCTTTATTAGCATGTTTAATCATTGAGTAAATTTATTCACTCTAAAATTTGTAGTTTATTATTATTTTGGGAGCACTAATGAAGTAAGAGTAATATTAATTGGAATAGGTGACAAAGCGTTGTAAACAGTTTCATAGGTACTTTCTAGAGAAAAAGTATTAGATAGACCCGTTCAAGATTATTTCATGGATCCCTATCATGAATGATACTCGATAAAGGTAACATCTTTATATCCTTAATACTTGAGATCCATATTTGGTACTTAAGTATGGGGAATGTTATGCTTTGATATACTCAAATGTTGTTCTCGAAACAGAAAAATATAAAGGCTATTGTCAGGTATGATGTGAGTCGTGCAAGAGGTGTATGTAATCAAGATGGGATTTGTTCCTCTTATTCATTGAAAGTTGGACATCTAAGGCCTTATCAAAATTTGAACACTTAAATGTGATTAATTGCAATCTATATCTCATGTTCAACATGATGTATATGACAAAGGGATAAATGATTATTTACCTTATACACCAATTGTAGCTTTGAGTTTTTGGGGAAATGGATGTTGAGAGAATGATACAAAGTCATATGCTGTTGAGCTTAGTAAAATGTTTCTAGATGTTCACAACTATCTATATCAATTTACTTTGAATCTTGCGCAAGTAGGAGACTGAAAGATTTATATATGCTCAAAAGTCATATTAGAATGATATTGTTAATTAACATTTGATCCTAAAGGGTCACAATAATAACAATTTGATACAATTTATTAATTAATAGAAATTGATTTTAATAAATATTCATAAACTCTTATAATCAATTAGAAATTATTTATTTAATGAAAATAATAATTTTCAATGCAAAATAACATAATATATCATATGGTATGATTTATTAAGTCATGTACAACATTTTGGACTAGAAAGATCTTTTTGTCTTTTACCAAAAGGTTAAAGTTTATATTTTGTAAACTAGTTTATAAAATTTATGAAGAATGCTTTATGTTTTTCTCACTAAAGTCATAGATAGAGAAAAGAGAAGAGAGTATGGTCTTTTGGTTAGTTTAATCAAAAGAAATGGCATGAATTGCAAGCATGGGGAACATGTAGCTTTAGGTGCATGGAGTGCTTAAGAGGTTAAGGACTTGTGTGTAATAGAATGACTTTATGAAGGATTTCATGCATTTTAATGGTTCACTCTTGAATTGTAAATCACTCACTCTCACTCTCTCATTCTCCTGTGAAAAAGGTTTTAGAGTATTGGTGGCTTGCTTTTTCTCTCTTTGAGTCATACTTAGGTTTGGCTCAAAGCTTAAGAGCTTATATTACTAGCATCTTTTTCAAGTTGGCTTCTTGTTGGTGTCTATTATTGGTGGCTTGATTTTTCTCTCTTTGAGACATACTTAGGTTTGGCTCAAAGCTTAAGAGCTTATATTACTAGCATCTTTTTCAAGTTGGCTTCTTGTTGGTGTCCATCTTAGGAAGAGTTCTACTCACATTCTTCTATAATTTTCAAGCCTCCATTTGAGGAACCAAAGGCTATAGATGTTGTTATTTTCTTATACCTTTTATGATTGTTGTTTTTAATTCTATTTCTTGCAAGATGATCATTGGCAGGTATAAACTTGTTTAAGTTTATTTCGAAATTTCAAGTCTCTGATTGCTATAATGTCAAGTTTTTGAAACTATTTTTCAATTAAAGCTAACATTATTTTAGTAATGATATTTTGTTTAAGCTACCATTGTTCATTGAGCGTATTTTTGTTTTTTTATACATTTTGGTCACTATAATCGGTGATAGTTGGTTTATTACATGAGACAACTTTGTTAAAGTTATAATTACTAATTGAATATTTCTGGGTGTGTTATTTCAGTCATAATACATTGTTTAACTTACCATTAGTCATTGGACTTGTTTAAAATTTTCATATTAGTCACTCTACTTTAATATTATCATTTATAAAAAGATATTATGTTTTTTTCTTTTTGTGCATAACTAACCTTGTTACATCAATTATTTTAGAATAAAGTATAATGATCTCTATGATTTATGGTAACATATGGATTTAGTCCTTAACTTCTTTTTAACTTGGACTGTCCCCACGACTTTAAAAAGTCTATTTTGTCCTCCTCCACCGCATTGCTTTTGTCGATAATTAATTGAAGGGCTTAGTTTAGTGATTTGGTCTAGGTTTTGCAGTTTAATGATAGGGATGTGTTGGTAATTAGAATTAACTGTAGTTTATGGATGTAAAAGAGTTTATGGCCGTAAACTCTTCTCGGTCTTGAGGTGTATAAATAGTGGGTTTGTCAGACGTTTTTGGTTGTTGATGCCTTTTGTGTTCACGGTTCCCACCAAGTTGTACCAGATGTTTATAGGTATAAAACGTGTGCAAGCTTGGTTTGTTATTTCTCTGTGTTTCTATTTGCTTTGTGTGATTGTGTTTGCTTTTGATCTCTGGTAAGATCCGTTTTTGGACCTTACAATTGGTATCAGAGCAAAACCGGTGTCAAAGGCATTCTACAGTCGTTTCTTGGTGCGGGTTCGTATTTCTCTGCAAAGGGTTTTATTGCTTTTATCAGAAATATGAAGTATTTGGTGTTTCCGGTCCAAGATTACGGCCGTAAACTCTCTTACACGGCCGCAAACTCGTCAAGTTCCTCACCCGTAAACCGAAGCTCTTTGGCCGTGAACCAATTTTTGGGTGCAAGTTCGTTAATTTGAAGACCATATTCTAAATCGCGTTGAACCCTGGATCGTGAACTAAATTAATCTCTTAAATTTTTGTTAATAATTGAACTAAAAAACATTAATCGAAAAATTGAAGTTTACGGCCGCAAACTCCTTACGGCAGTAAAGTTTCCCTTTGGCAGTAAAGTTTTCTTTTGGCAGTAAATCGTGTTTTCAGCAGTAATTTTTTTTATTTGGATCTTAATTAATTTTAATTAATTCGAAAATGGAATCTCAAAATCAAAACCACTTTCAAGAGCTTGATGCTGTCATGGGTACCACCACGCGAATTCCAAGGCTCATGTCTGCTGATGGGTTTCCCGAGTGGAAGTATAGAATTGAAAAATACATAAAGATGAAGGACTTCAAGATATGGAAATGCATCATAAAGGATCCAATCAGAATAACCACCACAATTGCGAGGCAGGTGGTTGATAAGAAGATAGAGAACTACACTGATGAAGATTTTGAGAGTGTAGAAGAGCAAGAAAAAACATTGGCCATTTGACCATGGACTTATCACCAGATATTGATCAAGGGTTCAGAGAGTAAACTTCTGCTAAAGCTCTGTGGGAAACCCTAATTGAGGTGTATGAGGGGAACGAACACATGCAGGAGTGTCGCCAAGATATGCTGCATCAACGATTCAACATGTTTAATTATGTGCCTGGAGAGACTCTTGAGGCTCAGTTGCAGAAGTTTACAACTCTTAATACAAAAATGACTGTGGCAGGGATCTTCTACACAAAGTTAGAGATAAATAAGAAGCTACTGAATTCCCTCCCAAAATCTTGGGACATGAATGTAGCGGTCATTAAGAAGACTAAGGATCTCAGCTGAATTTCTCTAGCTGAAGTGATGGAAGTCATCAAAGCATGTGATATTGATGACAAGTAGCGGGAAATCAATCATGTGAACTCCTACTCAGCTGTGAATGTTGGCATCTCGACTAACAATGCTCTTTCCTCCTTCTCTTTTTCTTCTGCAGGTTTATCATTTAATACTCCTCCACAAGCTCAGATTCAGACACTTCCCCATCCATCAGCTTCCTCTGCATCAGTCATGCCCTATTCACAGAACCAATCGTTCATAGCTACTCAAGCTGCTTCATCCTCAAATGTGGCTTCCTCTTCAAGAGGAAAGGAGGGTGATGAAAATCTCGTTTTTGCAGCAGGGCTTGTTAATTGTTATAATGCACTTGTAGCCGGGGAGCTTCCACCTCAACTGCCATTTTCCAATCTTGATCAGATTCATCCCGAGGACGTTGAGGAGATGGATATTACATGGCAAATTACCATGGTAGTCTTTAGGGCAAAACAATTTTCCAAAAAGACTGGGAAAAACAACTTGGGAATGAGTGCTGATAAGAAGGTTGGATTCAGCAAGGGAAAGTTGCGATGTTTCAACTGCCATGAGCCAGGGCATTTTGCTCGTGATTGCCCACACCCAGACAGAAGAGTAAACAATGACAGGACAATGGTTGCAGTTGGAAACAGTCGAAGCGGTGCTCAGATAAACAATGAGAACGCTATGGTTGCACAATCATTCGATTGGGAGGATCAAATAGAAGCCCTCAACTTATCTGGACCTGAGAATGCTCACCTGGCACATGTAAGGGATAATGTTCCGGCAGAGATTGTAGCACCTGAGGATAGCGTGATGAAGCTGCAGTTTGCATTGATGGTATCCTCTTCTCATGAACCCAATTCATCCAAGGTAAGTTTACCATTATGCTCTCAAGCTTGTATTGATTATGTTAAAACCCTGCATGAGAAAATTGAGACATTAGAAAGTGAACTAGAAAGCCTTAAGATCCTTCGTGAACTTAATGACAAATTAAAAAGGGATGTAGAGGACCTTAGATATGAAGGGTACCAACTCAGAAAAGGTTAAAAACCACTTAAGGCTCAATTAGAATAAAAAATTAAGGACTTTAGGAGACTTCAGGAGGACTATAGCAATAAATGTGAAAATTATGATTATGTAGTGAAACAAAATGCTGAATTAGTGGCTGAAATTGAATCTTTAAATGGAAAATTTGAAACAGCCAAGCTTGATGTTAGAAAATATGATCATTCAAGTGAGGTAATTGCAAATATGATAGACCACAACATGAAATTTAAGAAAAATCAATCAAAAGGTCTAGGGGATAATCATGTGCTTCCTCCATTTAATCATTCATATTTACACAAGCCTCTGTCCAAAGAAGAGATTGCAAATGAATCATTTATGGTTTATGACAAATCTTATGGTTTTGTTTTGGGAGGATTTATTAATGTAGAAGATACTAACATTTATACTTCTCATGCAGATCGATCCTTGAATTAGTCACAGAACGAAGTTGAAGGATCTGTTTCTGAAAATAAAACTGAGCCAAACCTGAAGTTTTAGTGTTAAAGAAAGACAATGCTTTTTCAAATGTTTTAAGTGATATTGGTGTTTGTGATGTTTTTTTATTCTTCTGATACTGTTTTTGTTTCCCCTGATACCATGTTTGTTTCTTCTGATATTGTTTTGGATGATTGTCAAATGACTGATACAGTTTTGAGCAATGTGGTTGGCAATTTTAATGTTTGTGATAAAAATGTTGAAACACCACTAGTCTCACAACCCTCCCTATCTAACACACCCTCACTTGCCTCACAACCTAATAATGTTTCTTGTTCTTGTGAGAGAAGAAAGGGTATTGGTAGGGAAAGCAAATCGGATCAATGTAGTACAAGTTATAACAATAACAAGAAGATTTGTTTTAATTGTGGTACTGGTGGTCATATCGCTAGAAATTGTCAAAATCATATGTTCGTAAATTTTAATCTTCCAAGAGGAGAGAACGAATTCAGAGGAAGGTATTTAAATAGAAAGTCCTCTAGAAGTCGTTCTCGAAATGATGATTGGGAATATGAATAGAGTAGAAAACGGGTTGTCTTTCAAAGACATAAAAAGGTTTTTCATTACCAAGTCCCTGGCAGTTTGCCAAAACCGACCACGGCCAAGCCAAGGTTAGACTCGTCAAAAAGCCACAGTGAGTCTTCAACCAACTCTGGTAGAAGTCTCACAGGTTTTAAGCAGATTGATAAACATTCCATTTCTAAATCAACCGAGACGTTTAGAAAACCTAATTATAAATGGCTGCCCAAACCTGCTCCCAATACATCATCTGTATCCTCGGAAAAATCTAAATGTGATAAATCTGAAAAGGCATCAGGATCATCCATGAAGGTCATGCCCTAGGTACCTAAATCTAATTAAACCTGCACATTTTGCAGGGACAGTTGCGGGGAAATGTCGTCAGACCCTGGTTCGTCGACAGCGGCTGTTCCCGACATATGACAGGAGATATCGCCCAACTGCATAACATTCAATCATTTAATGGGGGATATATCTCTTTTGCAAGTGGAGAAGGTGGTAAAATCACTCAAAGAGGAACTATCTCAAATGGAGTTTTAAGTTTCGAAAATGTTAATTTTGCTCCCGAGTTGAAGCATAGTTTGTTGAGTGTTTCTCAGATCTGTGACAAGGGCTATTCTACGCATTTTACTGACAAGGAATGCATGATTCTCAAGCCATGCTTTGTCATCCTAGAAGAATGGATTCTCCTAAATTCTAAAAGGTATGGGAATGCCTATATCATTGGTATGAATATCAATCTTCCAGAACAAGTTACATGTCTTTTCTCCATGATCTCCGAACAAACTGCTATGCTGTGGCACAGAAGATTAGTTCATGCTAACGCCAAGAATCTAAATCGTCTTGCAAAGAATGAGATGTTCCGTGGATTTCCTATCAAGGAATTCATTACGTTTGAAAAATGTGTGTCATGTGCTCAAGGAAAGCATCATAGAAAGCCACACCTGCCAAAACAGGTCAACTGAATTAGCCAGGTCCTTCAATTACTACATATGGACTTGTTTGGTCCAATAAATGCTCTCAGCATCAACAGAAGTTCTTATTGTCTGGTTGTGATTAATGATTTCTCTTGGTTTACGTGGGTTTTCTTTCTATCCAACAAAGATGGAGTTACTGAATTGATTAAGAAGTTCATTGTATTAGTTGAGAACCAAACCAACTATCGGGTGAAGGCGCTTCGTACCGAAAACGGAACTGAGTTTAAGAATTCTGTTCTCGATCATTTTTGCGTAGAGAATGATATCTTGTGTCAATTCAGTTCTGCTCATACACCGCAACAAAGTGGTGTTCTGAAAGACGAAACAGAAGGTTAAAGGACGCTGCAAGAACGATGTTGTGTGATTAAAAGCTACCAGTTTTCTTCTGGGCCGAGGTGATAAACACCGCCTGTTACGTTCAGAATCAAGTTTTAATCAACAAAGCTCAGATAAAAACCCCGTATGAAATTTACTATGGGCACAAGCCATCAGTCAGTCATTTCCGTGTATTTTGCTATCCTTGCACCCTTCTACACCTAGATGCCAACCCGAAGTTTAATGCCAAGGCCGGTGATTGTTACTTTGTAGGGTATGCTGCTCGCACGGCTTATATAGTGTACAATAAAAAGACAAAACAAATTGTGGAATACTATGACGTGCGTTGGCTGGAAGAAAATGAGACGGATGCTAGAGTGGGTCCAGATTTGCTGTTTGACTACACATCATTGTTTAAATCAATATGTGTATCTACGAGTGGCTCATCTGGATCTACTTTTGGTTGGAAGAAGATTTATGAAGACGAAGAAGACGACGAAGAAGTTATCTACAGAGCTCCATCTGCAAGCTCTTCATTCAAAGGAAAGTCTCCAGTTCCTTCTAAGAAGTTATTTTCTGAGGGGGAGCAGTCCACTACACCAGAAAGGGAGTCTTTCTCTACATCGGAGGGGGAGTCTTCTGCTACACCAGAGGGGGAGTCTTCTGCTACACCAGAGGCGGATTCTTCAGTCCAAAGTGATACTCCTGATGCTAACACTACGCCATCTACACCTATGGAAAGAGAGTTCATGCCCAATGACGCTTCCGCAACTACATCAAATTTTATGGAACTACTCTTTCCTGAATCTCTCTCAAATGAGTTTGTGGCAGAGCCTTCTGGAGTGGCTCAATCAGCAAATGAAGGAAGTATCAACATTCACAATCTTCTTTTTTCTCTCAATGACATCAGTCAAGAGATACCTTCAAGAATTCAACGCGATCATCCGATTGATAACATCATTGGTGGGTTGGGCAACGGCTTTAAAACAAGAAGTCAGAGTGGTGATGTTAACATTTGTCTCTATTCTTGCTTTGTTTCTCAAATAGAGCCTAAGAATGTTGAAATGGCTATGAATGAGCCCAGTTGGGTAGATGCAATGCATGAGGAATTGCACCAATTTGAAAAACTCGGTGTTTGGAAGTTAGTTGAGTTACCAAAGGGAAGAAGTCTCTTGACACACGATGGGTTTATCGTAATAAGTAGGACGATTCAGGGGTTATTGTGCGAAACAAAGCTCAATTGGTGGTTCATGGGTTTCAACAAGTCGAGGGTCTTGATTACACTGAAGTTTATGCACCAGTAGCTCGCCTGGAGGCTATGCGTATCTTCCTAGCATATGCTTCTTACATGAACTTTACCGTTTATCAAATGGACGTCAAGACCGCCTTTTGTATGGCAAGGTAAAGGAAGAAATCTACGTTGATCAACCCCCTGGGTTTGTTGATTCGAAGTTTCCTAATCATGTCTACAAGCTGGACAAGGCGTTGTATGGGTTACATCAAGCTCCTAGAGCGTGGTATGCGACTCTAACAAAGCACTTGCTCGAACATGGTTACTCTCGTGGCACTATCTCTCAGACTTTGTTTATCAAGCACGTCGACAAGAACCAGATACTCATACAAATCTACGTTGACGACATTATCTTTGGATCAACCAGTCCGCAGATTTGCAAAGAATTCGAATGTGTAATGAAGAAACGGTTCGAAATAAGTTCGTTGGGAGAAATGACCATGTTTTTGGGGCTTCAGGTCAAACAGAATTCAACTGGAATCCTGCTACATCAAGCCAAGTATGTGGAGGATATTCTTGAGAAGTTCGAGTTTTGAGATGCTAAGTCTGCTTCAACACCAATGGCAGATAGACCTCTTCTGACTCCAGATCCTGAAGGCGAATCCGTAGATCAAACTCACTATCGATCGATTATCGGATCGTTGATGTATCTTACTGCAAGCTGACCGGATATCAGGTTTGCAGTGTGTCAATGCGCACGTTATTAGGCTAATCCTAAACATTCAAAAAAAAATCAAAAAAATAAAAAAATAAAATAAATTGCTGATACTTTTTTTTTGTAGGTGTTGTGATGGGAAATGAAATTAGCAAGTGATAACGGGCAATCTGAATCGGCATAACGTACCTAAGTTGAATCGTCTATGCTCTGTGCTCGATGCGCTGGTAGGCACAAAATATTTTAAATGGACTTGACTAGGGAAAGTTGAACCTAATGAATTAAAGGACTTGACAAACTTTGACCTAGTTAGATCTGTTTAGCCTAACTTCACGACGCTCGGATAGGTTGAGCAGAGAGATATACATGGGAATCTATCGGTCACATTAAATAACCCGTATCTAGAACTGTGGATTCACTGTTCCTCGGTGTGCGGATTCTGTCCTTAATTCCGGTTGGATGGGACGACTGGTAAATTCCGATAAGTTAGGTCTGTAGAATATCATTTTCTTTCTTTCTGTCTATTAGTCATATGTTGTCTCCTTTGCGTGACTTCCAATCCGACCTGGTACACAACATATGCAACTCTATTTCTCTACAAGTTATATATATGAAATTCCTCTTATCTGTTAGCCATATTCTATCTCCTTTGCGTGACCTCAAATCCGACCTGGTACACAACATATGCAACCTTCTACTTTTCAACCCCTCTGAAACAATAAGCAATAAAATTCTGAATCTATCCTCTCTCTTAATGATTGTCTGCTCACCCGGTGTAAGGAGTACTCTGGAAGTTCTTGATGGCTGGGGCATATCAGGAAGCGGGAAACACATTATAGTACACTTAAAATTGAACACATACAGATTTTCTGTAGATCTTGCTGCTCGATTTAGGTAGATAACAATATCCCTGGTTGTAGTCAGTTAAATGGTCTTAAGAAAATTTTATTTAAGAATTAGGGCCAATCATGATAATAAAGTTATAATTAGATATATGCATGTATCATGTCCTTGGTAAATTGTCCAAAATTGTCACAAAATTTTCGTGTTTAAGTGGACCCCAATACTGGCGATCGATCAGACGAAGATGTGAAGATAAGGGTACCGACAAGTGGAATAAGGCTGTCCAACAACTTTGATACCAGAATCACAAATTTAGTTACAGTGGTTAAATTTTTATTTTAGTTAGAGTCAAGTTTTTTTAAGTTTATTTTTATTTTTATTTTTATTTTTTATTTTTTATTTTTATTTTTTCGCAATTAAATTTATTTTTTAAGTTTTTAAATTTTATTTTATTTGTACTTTTATTTTTACTGTACGAAATTCTTATTTTTAATTTTTATTTGTATTTTTATTTTTAAACTAATCCTCAAAAAGTTTTTTTTTAATTTTAATTGTGTTGGAATTTGCTCAATACTGGGTAATTATCAGATAAAAAGGTAAAGAATGGTAAATGTAGGGTTTACTGCCGGAATCTCCTCATTCACAAGATTCCGGCCGCAAATACGTTCTAGTGCTCTCTCTCTCTCTTCAAAAAAAATTCTATCGATTTTCGCAAATCCGCTTCAACCATCACGTAGGTAATGATCTCTAGATCACGAATATATATTTCATTGCATTGTTTACCGTGTAAATTGATCGTAAATCGAAAAAATAGATTCGACGGAGCTTACGGCTGTAAGCTTGGGCCGTAAACTCCGTCTAGGCCGTGAATTCATTTTATTTGCTTATTAATCACACAACCGCATACATCTGTTGATTATTGTGTTACTTATTAGCCATTTTTACGTGTTTTTCATGTGTTTTTGGAGAAATTGTTCATCGGCAGTAAACTCGTGTTCATAGGTCGTGAACTCTGAGTTTACGACCCAAGAACAAATGTTTAACTGCCTAAGAACAAATGTTTTTAAATCGTGAATTTTTGCTTGAAATTCGATCATAAACACTGATTGTTGTTCGAGTAAATTTTTGTTTTGATCCATAAAAGTTTAATTAATTTATTTATTTATTTGGCACATAATTTTTCCTTACAAATTGTGGTTGAGTGCAGAAAATGAAAAATTTGAAGTTCGCAGATATGCACAATCTCGCCATTGTGCTTGCAGATCCTCTGGTTATTCATTCAGATATGCGATCGATGATTCACCGACTGCGGGAGTGCTGTTTGGCATCCGCCATCACAGTAAATCCGGTCGTGTATCAGAACTTAATCAGAGAATTTTGGGCGACTGCTAGCATAAGCATAGATAATGATGGGCACTTCACTGTGAAATCCATGGTTCAAGGACGTGAGATTGTAATCAACGAAGGTTTCATCCGAGATGCACTGGTTATCGATGATCAACCTAATTTCCCTACGAAAAATGGGATTGAAGATACACAACGATTTCTCAGAAGAATGAGCTACGAAGGAACTTCACCCCCGACTCTGAAAAAGCTTCTACATCCATATTGGAGGTTTCTGGCGCATGTGTTCGTCAGTTGTGTCTCGGGTAGAAGGTCAGGAGCGGATGAAATTTCGCAACGAACAACTGGTGCTCTCGTCTCTCTTGCTGCAGGTGTGAGGTTCAATTTCTCAAAATTCATCCTGGATGAGTTCGTTATCAACATCCGAGCCTCCACTCGAGACACATTCCTGCTATATCCTCGGTTTATACAGATGTTTATCAATATTAATTTCCAGACGTGAGGAAGGAGGGAGAAACTCTTGACATGAAGTCTTTGGGTCCTCACACGGTGGGACTCATCAAGCAAAACCGAAGAGGCAAGGTTGTTTTTCAGGGATTATATCCTCTTGAGAAATTCGGGAAGTTCACGGAGCTAGATGAACCTACAGAATCATATGGTTCATCTGAGCAAACTTCTTCTGATCTGGCGTCTGCTGAAAAGTCGTCTCCTAACAATCTTGTTATTGATATATCTGGGGATGAGGACACTGAGAAAGAAGATACACCAACTCCTAATGCTCAAGTATCTTTGGAACATGATAAAGTGTTGGGACATACTCAAGATGATGTGGGAACGAATGTTGATTTGGGAGAGAATGTTGGGGAAGACAAGAATGACTCTTTTAGTGATCTTGACCTCACAGGTTTTGATCATGATGATACTGCTACTTCCTTGGCTAGCAGTGCTAATGTGGAGTCACACGAGAATCTTGACACCATTTTCAACAATGTCGATGATGTTGTTCCTCCGACAACTGAGACAAGGAAGTCAAATGAAACTTTTGAGACTGAAACTCCAACTTCAGGGCAAATGGCGAACGTTTCAATTCCTATGGAGATGGTTATAGGATGTTCCCCTCCTGTATCTGTTTCTCCTACAACTGAGCCACTTGTGAGTGTTTTTACAACACAATCTGACCAATCTCCATCAAAAAGGCTGAGAAGAGATTTGAGGCAATCTGAGCTGATAGCGAGTCTAGTTAGTGGCCTCCCAACACCACCTGTTACTGCTGCTACTACCAGCCTTACGACAACTAAGATGTTTGCAACAAGTTCAAGCCCTGCGTTTGATGTTGGTGGTCCCTCTTCTCCACCTGGTTTTTCAACTCCTAGGTATAATCGTGATGATGTGTCCGAGAGATTGGCTTTATATATGTCGGAAGAACAACTTTTGATGCCAAATCCTCGAGGCAAGGGTGTTTCTATAGGAGAAGGTGGTTATAGAGGTGATAACCTAACTCTTTCTGGTCTTCAAAAAGAAATATCAGTTATGAGCCAAAAGAATATTGAGCTAGACATTCAAGTGTCGGAACTTCGCACTGACAATGCAAAGCTCAGTATTCAAGTCTCTGAGCTGCAGTCTGATAAATCAAGTCTTGGTGTGCAAGTGGCTGAACTTACCAAGGATAAAAAGCTAAAGTCCAAGCAGATCTCTGACCTACAAGATCATTTCAATTTGCTGACTTCAAGCTATTTTGCACTTAAAAAGAAACTTGAGGAAGACTTTGGGAACAAATACCAAACATCCGCTGAAGAACACAAAATTAATCTTCATGTGCAAGCCTTTCCAATTGATTTGCCTACTGGTCAATCATCTGGCGTTGCTAGTCATGCTGATGATGAGCCTCCTCAGGCCCCCCATGTAACAGAAACCGTATGTCATGCTTAGGAGGAAGCAGTGAAGAAAGGGCAACTATTGTTTAAGAGGAACTCTAACCAAAATTCCTCTTGGGATGAACCTTTAATCACAGTGACAGATCTTGAAGTGGTTCATTTCCGAGATACTTTTGGGGATCGATCAGGAATTGCTTCTTGGGGATTTCATGATCCCCTCAAAATGTGGATTGTGGTGTGAAATAGTGGTAACTCTGAGTCATACAGAGATAGCCATGATTTTAGTTCATTCACAAGGGTTGATTTGACGGAGTTGTCCCGAGCTCCCTTTATCAATCTAACAAACAATCCACAGGTAACTCAATTCAAGCATTTTCTTGAGGACCAAGTCAAAAGAGGGTTTCCTTCTATGTCAACTGCTGAATCTGTGATTTTCGAGCATCCTGATATTATTGATCGCACAACCGACAAGCCATTGCAGGTGGTGATGTGGCCTGCGACCAAGCAGGTTAAACAATTTCCAGTGCTTCAAACTTTTCAGGATGGATCTCTTGGTTCATTGGAGTGTTGGGTCTTTGACGAGATCACCTCTGGTGCAGTCCTTAAGCTCAAGAATGGATGCATTAGACTCTATGATCGAAGAGACCTGTTGCAATTTCGGAAATGGGATATTCATCAGCTCAACAATTTTCAAATCATGGTTGCTGAAGATATCTTTGAAGATGGTGCGAAGGCGTACACGACAATGGTTGTGGAAATTCTGAATAAACGCATGTGGAATGGAGCGATGGGGCAGGCGGATGTTATGGTGGTTAAAAAAGAATGACCTCGAGCTAGTCCAAACCAAGGGGAGATTGAAGGGCTTAGTTTAGTGGTTTGGTCTAGGTTTTGCAGTTTAATGATAGGGATGTGTTGGTAATTAGCATTAACTGTAGTTTATGGTTGTAAAAGAGTTTACGGCCATAAACTCTTCTCGGTCTTGAGGTGTATAAATAGTGGGTTTGTCAGACGTTTTTGGTTGTTGATGCCTTTTGTGTTCACGGTTCCCACCAAGTTGTACCAGACGTTTATAGCTATAAAACGTGTGCAAGCTTGGTTTGTTATTTCTCTGTGTTTGTATTTGCTTTGTGTGATTGTGTTTGTTCTTGATCTCTGGTAAGATCCGTTTTTGGACCTTACATTAATTTCAATTTGATAGCCTACATCCTCTATATTTTGATGTCTAGAATGTTAATGTCAACTTGATTCTTTTCTTATAGGTATTTTGGATTTCTAGAATTCAAATGAAATATTCGATGATAAACATTTACCATAGAATTCAAAGAATCGAGTCCCCCTATTCTTGATCCTGGAAGAAGATGTAGACTTGTTCGATACTTTTAGTTGATTCATAGGTACCAAGATAGTGTCCACTTTGGAGCACACACTTCAAATAGTTTCTAAGGAGCCACCCAAAGTGAAACTAATTTTTCCATAGTGATTATGTGTGCTTCTACCGATGACAAGAGCAATAGGGTGTTTAAGGGCAAAATAATCTTTTTAAATTCATTGGGACCATTCAAGTTAAAAGACATTAATGACTAAATATGCATGTTACCCTAAATCAAAAGGATTATTCGTACAATTACTTTAAAATAATTTATGTAACAAGTTTAGGTATAGAGAAAATGATGAAAATAGTAGTTTTTTTTTATTTTTTTATAAATGATAATAAAAAAGTAGAGGGACTAAAATGAAAAAAAAAATTAATGACTACTGATTGTTAAAACAAAGTATAACTATTAAAACACTTAAAAAGATCCAATAACAAATTATAATATTATCAAGGTAGTACGATGTTATACACATATTAAAAGTGACTAAAATGAACACATACAAAATATAATTAGTAAAACAAAACACATACAAAAAATTTAAAATAACCTAAACCCGTTATTTTATACTAAACAATAATTCCCTTGCATTTTATTGGAAATGGACAACCCCACGTGTTAATTAATACATCGTATTCCTAACAGTTTTAATCGGCTTACATCATTTCATCGTCCCATCTAGTTCATGTAGTTTGTAGCTAGTTTTAATTTATTATATTACACAATGTCTACTAAATAACCAACTTTCCTGGGAAAACTTTCTGTCCTGAGAAGGGAGGATTAGCTGTAAAGCCATTACATTTGTATGCATTCTTAATTATTTATAGATATTTTTTGCAAGTCAAAATGGTATATGCAATCTCATGTCTTCACATGGGTTTGGAAAGAAAGTAAACTATGAAGGCAACAGCATGCATAAGAAATAATACATAATATTGTTTATTTATGTATTTGTTACATAAACACATCCTTCCAAACTTTTATATATATATATATATATATATATATATATATATATATATATATATATATATATATATATATATATATATATATATATATATATATATATATATATATATATATATATATCACCAACTGCAATTAGTGATGGAGTATCTTGATTAATTCACGAACCACTAGGATATTCCTTCCGCAACTTGTCATATAAAACATATAAAGAAAAAGGCTTTGAGTATTATATATTTTACGACCCTCTTTTTATGATTGCATATTTAATTTAATATAAAACATACTTTGAATAACTTTCTTTCGTTTAGTTGTTGTTTGTTTTTCTGAAGCCAAAATATCTGCAGTCTGCGGACTACATCTGCAAACCTCTGCAGTAGAAGAGGTGAATCAAACGTCTGTCGTCTGTAATAAGAAGATTTATTGTTTTTTTAACGTCTGCAGGCTGATGAAAATAAACTAAACTTTAAATAAAATGATTTTACAAACTTAAAATGATTTTTCAACACCAAAATTTTAATAATAATAGTCATACAACATTGAAAATAAAATTCGTGCAAATAAATTAGTCATACAATAAAAAAAAAAGTTTTGTTTTACAATAACAATTCGTATTAGAATCCAAATGCAATGCTTTTATAAATACAAAAATTATTAACGGCTTATATAATTCATATTAGAATCGAAATGCAATGCTTTTATAAATACTTTAATATAATTCAATCTTTTGGTCTTCAACAATAGATATATCTCATTTTTTTTTAAATTCTGGTCGGACATCATAAAATTAGAAACATGGTTCTTATGTTCTACTTTTTTTCTTTTAATATTATTGAAAAAAAATCAATAAACATATATATAAATTAATTATTAAATAAAAATAAAATAAAAAAGTTATTATCGCTTATAACGAATAAATCTAAAAGGCATGGAAATGGAAAGAAAAAAAATGTGTATGTTTTTGTTTTTTTTTTTTTTGTTTTAAACTTCTGGAATAAATTTATTGGACTTGTGAAAACGTTAGAAAATACATTGATCAACGTCTGTTCCAAAAAAACCTCGCGCAGGCGTTTTTAGTTCTGCGCACTTTCAAAAACAAACGGTCTGCGAGGACATATGTCTGCGCTTGGTCTGCGCGGCGCAGACAAAAGTGGTCACGCAAATCTGTAAAAAAAAACAAACAACACCTTAATTTTCCCCTTAAATTATCATTTTCGCCACCATCTTTTTCCAATTTTTACTAACACACTATTTTATTTATTTATTTTGCATAAACGGTTCTTGTGGTTTGTATTTTTTTATAAGTTTTGATTTAATTCTTAACAATTCTGGATAAATGGTCATCTTGAGCATTTTTTGTTGTAGATTTTGGTCTCCCTCTAAACCGAATTGACTAAATTTCCTTTATTTAATTCTTTTTGATAATCTTTTCTAATGATTAAAAGCAATCTCTCTCTCTCTCTCTCTCTCTCTCTCTCTCTCAATACAAGAGTCAAAGTCTTCTTTTGTTTCTCCCTCATTGGTACCCTTTGGTCACCTACATAGCATTATAAAAAAACAAGAAACACACACAATCGATCTTGTGTGTGCATGAAACAAAGGACAACAACAGATCGAGGAAAAGGGGAAAATAAGCCTCAATGTTGATGGTTCAGATTTGGTAGCAACATCGGTGATTGTGATCGGAGATGACTCGATGGTGGTCGTTTTAGCCTACCCCTCATGAACAAGTTAGCCGAAAAAGCTCTAATCCACCACTTTCCACAAATCATTTTCAAGGGCACTACCATCATTCTTCCTTCCTTGAAGCCAGACTAAAACCCTTGAAAAAAACTACCAAGAGAGGGCGTGCCGACCACTACTAGTGCCACCTTTCATCTTCGATTTTCACCACCATTGTCATCAACAAGAAGATTTGGCCAAGAGGGGAGGAAGACAAAGTATAGAGAATAACAAGATATAGAGAGAACTATCACCGCTCTGGAACCTTTACATAATCAACGATGACGAGTTGACTTCAGTTTTAAGAGATAAGGAGAGATAGATGGGTTGAGTGTCGGCCCCATATTTTCATTTAATATAACTTAATTTAAATAGAGAAAATATATAAAAAAGTATCAAAAGGGAAATTTAGTTAATTCAGTATTAAGGTGACCAAATCTACAACGAAATAAGCTCAAAATGACCATTTATCTAGATTTACCAAGGTTTATATATATATATATATATATATATATATATATATATATATATATATATATATATATATATATATCATTTAAAGGTTTATCATTTCATTATCTTGATAAAAACTATAGTAACATCAATTCTTTTGAAGAAAAGGTTATAAAATAGCTCATTATATCTATTTGAGGGCATTAAGGCTACTTAACCTATTTAATTAATTTTATTATTTATTTGAACCTTCATATTTATTTTTGCCAAAATTAACACCTTACTCAAGGTTGTAGAACTCCCTACTTGATACCTGTTCGGCCGACTATCGAGTAGCGAATACTCGAGAGTGCTCGTGAGTCTTCAGGGAGTACTCGGATTCGTTAATTTATGTAGAAATATTTTTAGAGAAATTATATAGGTCAAAATCATAAGTTAATTGAAATATATAAAAAAAATTAGATACATGTGACTACACAAAAACTGCAAAAACACACAATGGTCTCACTCCGTGAATAATTACTGAAAATTTAAGATATATATATATATATATATATATATATATATATATATATATATATATATATATATATATATATATATATATATATATATATATATATATATATAATCACATGTGTGTGTGTTAGATAAAAAATCATTAAGTATATTATACATATTAATCATCGAGTTGGCTGAGTTTTACAACACTGCTCCCTTCAGTAAGGACCGATAGGGGATTACTTAGATTTTGTAACTCGTCTCGGTAAGGGGCCCCCTACATGCTTTCTAGAAAGTTTGGGAAAAGGCTTTACGGATTAAAGACCTTGAAAAGAATTCTTTCTTTAGACATTTTTCTACGATGTGGTAGTAGGGTGCCACGATGTGGTGATGGGGTTTTCCACGACTGTTTTGAGATTATCTCTATCACGGCATCGTGCTTTGGGGCCACGACGTAGCTTTGTAATTTGGTACATATTTGGCTTTATCCATGACTTGGTTCTGACCAGATTGAACCCATCAGCCACGACATGGTTGAAGGAGAGCCACGACATGTACATCGTCTGAGGTTGACTTTGACTCTGACCATTGACTTTGACTTTTGACTAGCATTGACTTTTGGTCAAACCCCTAGTTTTGGAAGGAAGGATAAGGGTGTACTTTGTACAACTATATATGTAGTTTATAGCATATGCACTCACGATAGTAGGAGCAATAGTGGTTGATCATCGTTTTTTTGGTAAGTCTCTTCATTGTACTCGAGGTTCGAAGGCACTAATGTTGGCCTAGTGGATTATGTTTGTAGGATGATAATTGTATTCGTGACACTTGCTGATATGTCGGTATATGCTTTTTGTTTTTGTGACTCTTGATGATATGATTGTATGCTTGGATGTAGTGGTGAAATAGACCTAATACCGGTTAAAAGATACCGAAAGGGGTGAAATAGACATAGTACCGGTTGAAACATATTGAAGGGGTTGAAATAGACCCAATACTAGTTGAACAATACCGAATGGGGATGAAATAGACCTAATTTAGCTTCGATATTATATGTATGTTTGATGTATGGTATTTTGGGGATACTCACCAAGTTTTGTGCTTACAGTTTTATGTTTATGGTTTCAGAAACTTCTGGTTCGAAAGGGAAGGGTTAGGTATGATCGTACCACTTCCACCAATATTCTGCATTTTATGTCATGGTTTGTAATTTGATAAAAAAAATTATATGTTATCCATTTTAATTGATTTGGAATGAATGAATGATGTTTCTGGTAGTTTTAAAATAAAAAAATTTACATAGTAATTTTTGCAACGTTACAAGTTGGTATAAGAGCCTTATTTTGAGATATTTGGGCACACTCTCGGGTGTGTCTAAACTCGAATTGAGGAATTGGTAACTTTTTTTTTTAAGAAAGTGGATTTGATAAATAGATTTTTATAAAAAAGGGGTGTGATGTGTGCAATCAACCTAGTTCAAGTAAGTATTTCCCAAAATACCCATACATATTTATTGTTCAGTATATGTATATGTATATAACATGCTAGATTACAGCTAAGGGTCTGTTCAAAATCGAATTGTAGGATGCTAGGAGGGATGCCTTGTATGTTAGTTGTATGAACCTTTAGAACTGCATGCTAGTATAAATTTCAGATAATCAGATGTAGTAGTCTGGTTAGGCAGTGCTTTAGTTTAGAACTCGATGATCGAATGTTGCTTGCTTTGTGCTTCTAGGGACTCCATTAGTGTTAGCTAATTATTAAGTGAATACGTTAAACTACATGTTGTGGGGATTAGATAATTTTTGAAGGTTAGGTTTAACACTATCACGCAACGCTTGTTTGATTCCAACCTTTGTAGGGTGGGACCTAGCAGTCGAAAATTATTTGGTGTTGGTAACTGTCACACCCTCAAACCAGAACGGCGGAATCGTTCGCGGGTGGATAACTTCATATAGTATCGTAACAGTTGAATACATAGTAAAGAAAGTAAACACAACCATCATATGTATAATTTAAGAGTTACATTGTTGGATGATACTTGTTTCAAAAATAAATTACAACATGATGACAAAATGAGTTTAAAACTGACACCTTAGCATCACTTCTCCAAAAGCTGAAGTTTACCTGTATTACTGAATCCCTGAGAAATACAAGTAGATTTAAAATAGTATATCAGCATTTAAGCTGGTGAGTTCATAAGTATTTAATGTCAATGTTTGTATAAATTTAAATGAATTTGTTTGTAGATGTTTGAAAACTCCGAGAAAATCCCATATTTCCGACTAGTATAAAAGTAGTCTTCTACTAAAACCCACCTGTTTCGAATGTTGTTTCTAAAATTCCAATATTTTTCCATAAGTGTATGATATTTAAAAAGTTCCAAAATTTTATTATGCAATAGTGTTTTTCATGCCTAGAATAGAAGGTTTATGTAAAAAAATCGCTAAGGTATTTGATAACCCTTAATTCAACGTGTTTTTAATACTCCATGTGAGTTTTATAACCATACTATTAACCCAGACTGCCTGTAACAACGTTCTTCAGGCGCTGAAATGTTATGACGTTTGTCATACCAGACCTACCGGTCTAACTGTCGCTAATAGTTTAGGTGTGGGATTGTCAATCACATATAGATCTATACACAAGTATCACACTCTCCCTACAAGAGATTATGGTATATAATACAGTACTTTAACTGTATACTCGAAAGTACGTGAAGATGAACGTCTCACAAAACTTAGCATCAAATAGATTTACGTATAAAAAGTTCATTTGTTCTTGTATATGAAGGTATTTCCTTGATATAGTACTTATAGTATGTAAAATCTCTTGAATATCTAGTAAACTATACCTATTATAGTTTTTCTCAAATGTATGATTCGTTGTATGATAAACCTTAGTGCAGTATCAGCTTGGTATGTAAGTATAACATTTGTAATAACACCACTAAACATTTATACACCAAAAATATAAATAAAGTGTCTAATATTTGTATAACAACATGTTTCTACTCTTAAAGGACAAAATGTTATTGAATAGGTGTTGCATGCGAACGTTTTCATATGATAGTTATGAATCACATATGATTTGTTATATAATGATAAGTGTAGTAAGAGTTTAATGTTTTCCACACGAGAGTAACCGTGTGTTTACTTTTATTCCTACCCCCCCCCCTTGAAAGTGTATAAAAGCATTTATAAAGTATTTGAAAACATAGTTGTAGGGGTATGAACTCATTTGATAGACAGAAGAAGGTGAAACAAAAACTGAGCAGAACTTCGACTAGGGAAAGTTGAATTTCTCGGGATTCTCGGGAATCTCGGGAGTCTCGGGAGTGAAAAACCTTCCTTGGGAACTTGGGTATGAAGATCGGGGCTTCGGGGGGTTTAAACGTAGAGCTTTGTCACGAGAGAGAGAGAGAGAGAGAGAGAGAGAAGAAATGAGCAATGGAACCCAACACCTTCGGCTGCTATTTATAGCCCTATATTGGGCGCCACATCATGGTACAACTCACCATGTCGTGGTGAGGGATTCTATCCTCTTCCGTTGACGAGACGTGTGCTGACATACCTGGCACCCATCAGTCACAATACCACGTCGTAGTGGGCCTGGCAGCCTTGGATTTGTGTCAAAAACTTGTAAAATTCGTAACTTCCGCGTACGAGCTCCCTTTTTAACATTCTTTATATCCACGCGTAGGTCAGATTATGATCTACTACTCTCGTTTAGACTCTGTCGCCAAACATTGACTTTATTTTTATTTTTATTTATTTTTAACGGGTCGGGACACGAAAAGTCCGTTAAAAATCCATAACTTCTTCATGTGATGTCCGTTCTCGTCAGACTTCATACGAAGTCAGATTTGGACGTTCTTTTTATATACGCATACAGTTTAATGATATCTACAACTTTCATTTAGATACTTAAGGCTAAATATAATTGTATTGAAACTTTGTGTTTTACGTTTATTAGTATTGCCAGTTTTTACTGTGACTCTTAGATTATTCATAACTTCTTCGTTATAACTCGGTTTTTAGTGTTCTTTATATTTCTGAAACCCTTGATACGATGTTTATCATTTTATGTAACCCAATAGAGACTTTTGAACATTCAAAACTTTAATGCAAATTTCATTACATTATAAGAGATTACAAATTCATGACTTTTTAGGTCATTACACTGATTCGAAATATCAGGTTGTCACAGTAACATGTAACTCTATTCATATGGTAGTTAGAAGGTATTGGTGGGAGTTTCATCTGCAGATGATGCCAGAGAGTGGTGGGAGTGAAACCCTAGGAAAGCTTAGGAGATGTTTTAGCATGTAGGACACTCTATATCCCAAGTAAGGTAATTGATATAGGGAAGTGACTTGGAGGAGTCGAGCCCATTCTTGAGGAATGTATAGATAGATATGGAAGGTTGCATTGGGACCGTACTACTGAAAGTACATGATCTATACCCGATACAAGGAAGACCTTGATGATTTTGAGAAACTTTAGTAGTGTGAACTTCTTTGTGTGTGTACTGATTGTTTATGTATTGTGTTTCAGCATGGTGATGACACGTGGTGGAGCAGGAGGTTCGAGACCTAGATCTCATTTGGGCATGGGCACCGAACTAATTGATGAGGGACTACGCGAGTTCATCATATTTAAGATTACGAGAGGCATCCTTGACACGACCTCGGTGATTTTCTAGTCGATCAAGGAGGATATCATCGAGTTGATGGATGAGCATTTACGTGCCTTTAGATTTGAGCTAGTTGTTGGTTAGTATAGACCCCACATTGTCTCCTTCAAGGATTTTCTAGGATGTGGGGCACTAGAGTCCTTTGGGGTGAAGGACCCCATTACCACCAGACGATGGATAGAATACATGCAGTATGCTTAGATGACTATCTTCTGCCCTCAATGGGTCAAAGGTGCGGTTCGTTGCTGGCTGTCCGAGGGAGAAAGCTCGACATTGGTGGGAGGAGGTTGGTTATGCTCTAGGATCACCAGCCCTTGAGGCCATAACCTGGTCAGATTTTGTGACTCAGTTCGAAGCGGAGTTTGCACTGGCTGTTGAGTTGCAAAAACTTGCGAGGAAGTTCCAGTATGCGCCAAACGACTAAGACCGTGGCAGAGATCACCACCATGTTTTGAGAGAGATCTTTATTGCTAACCCAGTATGCTGCAGACGAGGAGATGAAGACTCGGTACCACAACATGTTGAGATTAGATATCAGGTAATTTGTTAGTTATTGAACCTATTCAACATTTATGGACATGATATCCATGGCCCGGGCGTGGGAACTCGATTTGGAGCTCGTCAGAAAGAGGAAGGTAGAGTAGGTGCAACCGTCTGAGGGTTTAACAAAGAAAACCAATGTTTTTTAGTCTAGATCGAGGGGCCAGGAGGGTTGAGGCCACTGTGGCAAGTGCGACATGATACATGACGGGGTTTGCAGGGCAGGTGGTTCTGGATGCTATAAGTGCTTAAAGTCAGGGCACTTCGTCAGGGATTACACTGCAACTACCACCACTACCCATGCTTCTGGTTTGATTTGATTTCATTGCAATCATATGGGCTACCAAAAGGTCGATTTCCCGAGTTTTATGGTAGGAGCGGTTGCAACACTCACTTTGGCTACTTTGAAGATCACAGATGGTCGTAAGGGAAAGTAGGTGACCCCCTGTAATGAAGAGCGGGGCTTTTTAGCTAACGGCGAAGGAGGCATGTACAACTCCTAATATGGTTACAAGTATGCCCTTCCTTTCATTTATGTGCTTACATATTTTTTTATGCTTATGTTATATGCTGTAGTGTTTAGGAACGTTCTTAGTGCACAGATTGCATGCTCTAGTTCTTTTAGATTCAGGCGTTACCCGATTAATCGTGAGGGTGCTCAGCGTGGACTGACTCTTGGTTTAACTGCGAGAGCTAGGATATATCTTTAGCAGGTTTGTTTGGGTTTTGTGGCTTCTGTATTGGACCCCAGGATGGAGAGAAAGAGGACAATTGAGGATGTGTCGGTCGTTCGAGAGTATTCACATGTATTCCTTGATAATTTACCTGGAGTATTTATGGAGAGGAAGGTGGAGTTCCATATTGTTCTAGTTTTAGGTGCGGCTCTGATAGCCAATGTACCATATCCGTTAGCACCATCGAAGATATAGGAGTTATCTAGACAATTGCAGGACCTGTTAGACAAGGGGTTCATCAGACCGGGTAGTTCATCCTGAGGAGCGCTGATTTTGTTTGTGAGGAAGAAGGATGGATCCTAAAGGATATGTATTTATTATCGGGAGCTGAACAACATGACGGTGAAGAACCGTTATCTGCTTATGAGGATCAATGATTTATTTGACCAGTTGCATGGTGCGTCTTGGTTCTCCAATATTGATTTGTGTTCAAGATATCATCAGATGATGGTTCGAGATGAGTATGTTTGTATGATGGCCTTTAGGACTTGTTATGGTCATTATGAGTTCCCGGTGATGCCTTTTGGGCTCACTAATGCACCAACAATGTTCATGGAACTCACAAAATGGGTTTGCAAATCGATGTTCAATCGGTCAGTCATTGTGTTTATTGATGATATCTTGGTCTATTCTAAGACCAAGAAGCAACATGAGGATCATTTGCAATAGGTTTTGGAAAATTTGAGGAGTAAGAGGCTATATGCCAAATTCTCTAACTGTGAATTTTGGTAGTGTGAGGTGCAGTTTCTGGGACACCTTATCAATCAAAAAGGTATATTGGTTGATCCGACCAAGATTGAGGTTGTGATGCAGTGGGAGGTTCTGAGGTCTCCATCCGAGACTCGGAGCTTCCTTGGTTTAGCTAGGTATTATCAGAGGTTTATCGATAATTTCTCTAGGATCGCAGTTCCGTTAACCAGGTTAACGAAGAATTATGCTACATATTTTTGGGGGCCTGAGCAACAGGCGACTTTTGAGACTTCGAGGCATAAATTATGCGAGGATTTGATCTTGACCCTGCTAGAGGGGGTGGATGACTTTATGGTATACTGTGATGCATTGATTTTGGGATTGCTGTAATTTTGAAGGAGAAGGGACATGTGATATTTTATGCTTCAAGGCAGTTGAAGCCTCGTGAGGCGAATTATCCCACTCATGATTTGGAGCTGGGGGCGTGGTGTTCGCGTTCAAGATTTGGTTTCATTACTTGTATGGGGTTCGTTGTACCATCTATACAGACCACAAAAGTTTGAGGCATTTGATGGATCAGCTAAATATGAACATGGGGAAGCACATGTGGCTCGATGTGTTGAAGGATTATGACTGCGAGATCCTTTATCACCCTATGAAGGCAAACATGGTGGCTGATTCTCTTAGCCGCAAGACGGTTGGTACTCCGATCTAAGATGTATGTTTGTGGGTGACTATTATTTATTCGCTTTTAGAGCAGTTTCGTGAAGCTCAGGTTGAGGCTACGAAGGAGGATCACTAGAAGAGTGAGCATACTGTGGGCCAGGTGTCCTCTTTTGATTATGATAGCACGAGTTTATTGACCCTTCATCAGAGAATTTGAGTTCCCTATTTCGAGGGTATGCGATAGATTCTGATGGAGGAGGCACATAAGGTGAGGTTTTCTGTTCATCTGGGTGCAATAAAGATGTATAGATATCTTCGACTTGATTATTAGTGGACCTGCACGAAGCGGAATATAGCATGATATATGGAGAGGTGCTTGACTTTCAGGAAAGTTAACTCTGAGCACCAGCGACCTCACGAAAAAATAGAGTTGTTGGGTGTTCCCTTTTGGAAATGGGAAGAGACCGTTGGATTAGGTGTCTAAACCAATAACTAAATTAGTATAATCTTGAATTATTAGCAAAGTCGTTTTGGATGCCTTATGGGAAAAGCAAAAGGATTGGGGTTATCTAAAAGGAACCTGCCATATCCTTAGCCTTCCTATCACCTATATAAACTCACTTCGGTTATGATTTTCAAAATTCACTTTCATTCCAAAGAGAGAATTCGAAATTTTCCTTCCTCCTCCTCTACTTTTAAGCTTCCAACTTGCTAGGATTTGAGTGTGAGCCATTAGAGGCACAAGACTTCTAGTGCTTGCTTTCTAAAGACTAACAAGGAAGTACTAATAGTTTATTTTCTATAACAAACTAAGGTATGTATTTTCTAATAACCCTTTAGTAATATCGCAAATAGCAATGTACTTTTAGGGTTCTTGATATTCAATAGTTATTTGCAATTCATGGTGAGAACATAGATCCTTTTGGGTGCATGTGAACTTATGGTTTATATTTATCTGACAAAAATAGATTTTTTGTAACATAGAAAACCCATCAGTGGTATCAGAGCCATTGTTCTCATTAATCTTGCACCAAATTGAATAGATTAAAATTAGGGTTTATCGAAACTAAACCCTAAGAAGGAAATCTTCGGATATCCCTAGGGTTCTTGAAACCTTAGCCTCCACCCTCATATTTTCGATTTTATCAAGGATTGAAACCCTAGCCTCCTTTGCCCATTTTTGAAAATTGAGGCATCCCTTTTAGGGCTTACCTTTTTTCCTTATTTGTTATTTTAAAAGCCTTAAATTTTGAACAATTAAAACCTGATAAACCATGACCTATTTTTGAAAATTAGAAGGCTTGGGATTAGGATTAAATTTGAATTGTTTTATTAACTGGTTATCTATAAATAATTATTTAATCCATAATGATTTAATTAATTTAATTAATTTTTTAATCAAATGGTAAAGATTAAATCAAAATTGGTTTAATTTTAAGTTAAAATTAATTTTATTTCGAAAAAAATTTAAATGTAAACCTAATATTTTAGAAAAGTTTTAAAATACACCTTATACTATATATTAAATGTTTAATATATTATATTTATAAGACAAAGTCAGTCAAATCGTTAGTAGGTCTCATTCACGAAACCCTACTATAAGGAGAGTTTAAAGAAACGACCTATAAAATGAACATCATTTGTTATCCACTCTTACCCACCGCTCTCGTGTATGATGGAGGGTCATTAGCCAAACGGATTTGATATTACATAATCTCATTAATAAGAATAATGATATAAAGTAACTAAACTATCTTTATAAAATCTCACCCTAGTTACTTTAGGAAAAATGTGAAATAGTATGTTAATCCATGAAAACACACATCATGATTTATATGTCGTTAGTGGAGCGTGTGTGGTGAACCAACACACTAATAGGGACTATAAAGAGATATGATGGGCATTATTATTCACATCTCGTTTTGTGATCCTCGGCATCCCAATCTCAAACGTGAGAGCATAATCCAAGATTAAACATGTCATTGATAAGATTAAATTAATCTTAAAAGATCTAGGAATTTCATAAGATTGAGATTGGTAAAAGTTTTACCTACCTAAAATAGATTCGAATTTGATTACGACATGCATCTTCAAAGTTTGAATCGAAAATATGGATCCTAGCCTTAATTTAAATTTACAGGTTAATAATTAAGGATTAAAATCAACTAACTTGAATTCTCTTTTCTCCAAATGTTAGATTTCTTCTAATGATAGAAATGGTCTTCCTCACTCTTTTAAAAATAGTTTTCCTCTTCGTTCTAATGATGATTTTCCATATTCTGATCAAGGTGAAAATGTTTTCCCTTCTTTAGGAATTGGTGGAACTGGACGTCATGCTTCTACAACTATTCCACCTCATCCTCTTGTGACTCTCCTAACGTCTCATTTTCGTCAAGTTGAAAGATATAAAACAACTCAAGCCCTATTGGCATGTAGACATCAAGATGGAAATTTTGTGTGTGCGCATGTTATACAAAAGAGATCATATATTGACAAGTTGGGTAGAATGAATGTCATTCCCCAAGGGAGTAAGCCATTGATTTTGTTCTTCTTTCGATTCAAAGTCATATGATCAATTCATTGATAACCATTACATGAGGAATATCGACGTAATCCTAATTGATCTTACCCAAATGTTGATTATTGTTGAAGCAAAAATACTTCAGAGCATGTCTAAAGCAAAGATTCTTATTGGGTCTAAATCCAAGGTTTCCATGGACATTGACAATGATGACAATGGTGGTCCAGAAAAGATTTATCTTCTCAATGGAAATGGGTTATCCACGATCAAATCATTTGATCATATGGTAAAACAAAGGAAAAACATTTTGGGATCAATCCATGTGTTAACCCTGAAGAGTCCATTTTTTACTACCAATTGAAGGGACATTAGAAATGAAACTGCCTAAAGTACCTGAAAGATCTTAAATATAGTAAATTCAAGTCGTGTGACTCTACTTTAGATACATCCATTATCTGACTCCATTATTTTATAATTTCCCAATCAAAGACTCCCAATACATTATGTAATGATCACATTTGATGTTATTGCAGGACCTAAGAGAAATAAGGAAGCTTAAGCATAGTGAGCTAAATTTGATCGTGGGAAATGGACATCGGTCACATGGTTCGATGATCTGAATTTGGAGTTACTACTAAGGAGTTAGGATAATTTAATAGATTTATATTCCTATAAACATAGTTTTCATTTTATGTGTTGTAAGAACAAGTTCCAAATTTTCATTTATTTTCAATAAAAGTGAAATTTTGGTTTATCTGGTTGCCTTATTTTATATTTCCTTGAAATTACATTTATGAAAGTGTTGGTTACATTTATAATATTGGCAATATTAATTATGGAATTGAATATGATGATATTGCTTGTAAATATTGTCATAATTAACCAAGTGAAAAAAAATCTCATTACTAACCGGACATATGCTTTGTGTTGTACAAGTTGCATTATATAGTATATGAGAATCTTGGTCATTGGAAAATTATGACTAATTCATTGATCACATTTTTATGAGAGTCAAGTGAAAGAGTATATATGTTTATATGAACTATTCAGATCCACCATAAAGGACGATAGCTCTATTCATCATGATTTTCTGATGTTTCAGTAATATAGTTGTGTTTATAAGATTAAGCATAATTATGATACTTTGAAAATATTAAAAGAGTAGCAGAACGAATAAGAAGTATCTATTAGACAGAAAGATAAAATATTATCCAATCTGATAAGAAAGGAGAATGATTTAGTATCATGTTTTATGATCATCTTAGTGATTGTTGATTTATATCATAATTGATCCTCGAAGAGCATATTAGTGAAATTGTATGACTAAGAAGAGGAATTGGTTATTATTGGAAATAGTTTGATGATAGATGAGTCATACTTTGTTCCAAATCAAGTTGTAGAGCCACACTCTAGTAACTGTGAATCATATCTTGAAATTCAATTCAAACTAAGAAGGTTGAAAACACTTCGAAATATATGGAGTAAAAATGTTTCTTACTCTAGCACATATAGAATTGGAGTTGTGACATTTTCATTAATCGATAAAAAAAGACAAACCAAGACTTATTCTATGAAGTGTTTTCTTGTCAAGAATCCACACAAAGTTTTGAATACTTGTTTTAGCTCATCAAGGAATGTTCCTTGTGAGAAAACTGATATGTCAAGAAGTCAATGGAATTCGTATTGATCTTGAAAGTTTCAATAGTCAATTGACAATAAAGCTTTTAGTTATCACTAGCACGCGACCTTAGGTTGATAACCTATCCTATTTGGTTGACACATTCTTATTTATGTGCACTTCTAGTTAAGTTGGCAATGTTTATGATTTCTATGTTTTTCATATAACTACAAAAGTAAAAGGCGTTGGTCAATGAAAGTGTATTGATCAATATGGGTTACTTGTTAACAATATTGAAGCATTGGTAGGCTTGTGAGCTACTAAAGGGAAAGAAATTTAGAATAGTGAAGTTCAGTCCATGAAGGAAAGCTAAATTTGAATTTGGTTTTGTCCTAAACCTTGTATTTTGATTGTAGATTCGAAATAATAGATTCACATGGATTGGAACGTATGCACCATGAAATATAGGTGGTAAAGGTTTTGCTCTAATTCATGAGAATGATTGTGAGGAAATACTTTCACTAATAGATTTTAAAGATCTGATAAAGATCAATATGGATATTGGTTGTGTTCATTGCATTCTCAAATTCATAATATGATTACGACATCCATCTTCGTATTTCGAATTATGAGGAATGACAAGGACTTGTTTGAACTTTCTAGACATATATCTGTATGTTTTGAAAGGGTTTAAACACACACACACACACACATATATATATATATACTATCAAATGAAGGTTTATAAACTTAAGAAGTCTAGTTGGAGACTTATCGAAGCTTCACATAAGATAAATATGTACTTCAATAAGAAAGTCAAGAGTATTGATTTCTACAAGTCTAGTTGATTTTTGGGTACATGTCAAAGCTAGTGGGAGCATAATTATTATGTTAGTATTGTATGTTGACAAATACTATTCATAAAGGTTTAGATTGTATAGTTTAATAGAACTTAGTCATATACATACATATATATATATATATATATATATATATATATATATATATATATATATATATATATATATATCATGTTGAAATGGTTCCACATAGGAAATTCAATATATGAAAATATTATAGCAAGAGACTGGAAAGATATCAAATCCTTATGTGAGACATATTGATTCGAGTCCCATATGCTTCGGATATAGAATCGATTACATATGCTATAATATTCACTTATTCTTGTTTTTTTAAATACTCAGATCATTGTAAGAAAAAGGACTAGAATTTTGTGACTAGTGTTAGTAAACAACTATCAAGAACATTCTAAGGTTATATCAAAGGTCTGGTTGCTTGTGGACAGTTAGAAGTACGATATTAATTTGGATGGACCATAGTGATATGATTCTAGATTGAGATGGTTCTTAATCCGAATTGATGGCCATATGGTAATATGGAAATGTTTCATAATCGGAGATAGTTGAAAAGTATACATGTGAGTTGGAAACTTTAATGTAAAGAAAAGTGTTAAAGGAGTGTACCTTGAATTACAAATTACCATGGAACTGTTTCTACTAACAAATTTCCAATGCGATATTCTGTAATATCAATGGATCAGTCTTTTAGATTTTGGAATCTTGATATCATAGGAGATTAATGCATGTTAAGTGGAATTCCATCACACCTTGGATAATGATAAGAATTTAGAATTGTGAAATGAGTATCACTGCAATATTGTTCAATTGATCTGTTCATAAAAGAAGGACCATAGAGAGGCATAGTATGCATGCTCATAACATGGCATGGCTGGTGTTTAATTCAATTGATTAGTTGATTACTCGAACCATCATACAATGAACAAAGTCATAGTTATTATCATGTTTAAATAATAGAGATTATTTATATTCAATAGAGTTTGAGACCATAGTTAATTAGTTTATTATTGTGTTTCATTTTGCATGTTTTACTTCCTGAATAATTTGATTATTCGATACTCAACATTCGACCATAATTTAGGAATTAAGTAATGAATAAAGATTGTCATCAATTGTATTGTAGATGGTCTAAGGATTTTAGACATAACAATTATGTTGCTACAACTTTCATGAATACTTAGAAAATGGAGATTTGAGTATTAGATAAACACACGCTTAGAGAATTACTTCATGGATTATATCACGAGTAATTTTGAGACAATAATATCTTATATTCTTAAAATAGAGATATATGAGTTGTAATTTACAATTCGATTGTACATTGGTATTGCGAAAATACATCAGTAACTTGATGTTATAAAACATAGTGTCATTTGCAATTTAGTGAGTAAAAGATACATATGAGTCAATCTTTATTCATTCCTTTTTTCCTAACAGGAAAAACGATATCTTTATGCCCCTCGGTGATTTGACATTGACTTATAGTGCTGAACCAAGCCAAGACTAAATTGATGTGTTTAATTAGTAAGTCTTATGAGATCATTACAAATCAGTAAATCGGGAAACAAAATTTTGGAAAATGAGATTGATTCTAATCCATATCTCATATCAACACGATATCTTGTAGAACAGAGGAATATTTGATCACTTATCTGAGGACAAATATCTAATTAGATTAGAGTTTGGTAGTTGCTTTGGAAAATACCCTTTGCTATTTAATTTAGAAGTTATACCTATAATTTAGTTTTAGACTTATCCAAGTGGGAGACTATTGTATTAGGTGAATAATCCAAAAGCTAAATTAGTATAATCTTGATTTATTATCAAAGTCCTTTTCAGTTGCCCTCAAACCTAGTAATTGACCGTAATGATTTTTGGAGAGATAGAGAGACTGATTTATTGATTTATTAGATGGTTAATAAATTAATTGGAGGTCTAAATAAATGATTTATTAATATATATTATAAGAATAATATATTAATTAGAAATAGTATTGTTTAATTAAAAATTAATTGGAATTAATTTTGGGAATAACTAGATTAATTACAGGTGGAAGGACTAAAGGTGACACTGTTCAAAAGTTGGACATTGACCAATTCTAGAACCTCCCATACGGGGATGGTTCTGGAGGTGTTATAGAGGCTTTCTAGAGCTATCCTTGGGCTCTAAGGAAATTTGGATGCCTTATGGGTAAAAGCAAAAGGATTAGGGTTATCTAAAAGGAACCTGCCTTGTCATTAGCCTCTCAATCACCTATATAAACCCCCTTGGGTTATGATTTTTAAAATTCAATTCATTCCAAAGAGAGAATTTAAAATTTTCTTTCCTCCTCCTCTCTCTTCTTAAGCCTCCAACTTGCTAGGGTTTGGGTGTGAGCTATTAGAGGCATGAGACTTTGGGTGTTTACTTTCTAAAAACCAACAAGGAAGGATTACTAGTTTATTTGCTATAATAAAAGAAGGTATGTATTTTCTAATATCCCTTTAGTAATTTTGAAAATAGAAATGTACTTTTAGGGTTCTTGATATTCAATAGTTGTTTGCAAATTATAGTGAGAACATATATCCTTTAGGGTGCATGTGAACTTATGGTTTATGTTTATCTACTAAAAATAGAAGTTTTCTAACATATAAAACCCATCAGAGATTATGATGGATTTCATCACAAAGATACCGCAGACCGTGCAAGGGGTCGATTCAATTTGGGTTATCGTGGATCTATTGACAAACAGTGCACATTTTCTTCAAATTTTCAGGAGAGCATCTTTGCGAAGAAGTTGGCAGATGTTTATATCCGATAAGTTGGGGCACGACATGGGTTTCCGATATTAGTGGTTTTGGATCGGGATGTAAGCTTCACTTCTATATATTGGAAGAGATTTCATGGGGAGTTGGGTACTCATCTACGCTTTAGCATGACATTTCATCTGCAGACTGATGGTCTGAGTGAGCGGACTATCCAGACTTTAGAGGATATGCTTCGGGCATGTGTGTTAGATTTTGGTGATAGATGGGATACGTATCTCCCTTTGACTAAGTTTTCTTACAAAAACAAGTATCACACCAATATTTATCAACCTCCTTTTAAGATGCTTTACAGGAGGAAGTGTCGGACCCCAATTTGTTGTGGCAAGGTTGGTTAGCAAGCCATGGGTAGCACATAGATGGTGCTCCGAACTTCTGAGTTGATCTAGCAGGTACGTGGGAGATTGCAGATAGAGCAAAGTCAGCAAGAGATCTATGCAGATAGGTTTCGATCTGATTTGGAGTTTCAGGTCGGAGATATAGTACTCCTAGAGGTGGCACCTTGGAAAGGTGTCATCCGGTTCAGGAAGCGGGGCAAGCTGGGCCCCAGATATATCGATCCTTTCATGGTTAATGCTCGGGTGGGTAGGGTTACATATCATTTGGAGCTACCCAAAGAGCTTAGTCAACTCCATAACACTTTTCACATCTCTTGGTTGTAGAAGTGTTTGGTTGATGATTCTGCAGTGGTTCCTTTGGAGGATATTCATGTGGACGAGCGCTTGAGTTATATAGAGAGACCGATTTCCATCATCGACAGGAAGATGAAGACTTTATGTAGCAAGGTTGTGATATTGGTGAAGGTGCAATGGCAGCACTGCAAGGATATAGGGTGGACATGGGAGCTCAAGGATGAGATGAGGGAGCATTACCCAAAGTTGTTTGTAGCAGCGAACTTTAAGGAAAAAGTATGATTCAAGAGGGGGAGAAATGTAACATCTGGATTCTTGGAAGTATTTGATTTTAATGAATTTTGGATTTTCGGAGTGACCACATCATGGTGAAGGCATCCCATGATATGGCATCTATTGGCCATGATGTGGCGACCCTATGACATGTTAACCCTAATTTTTTAAGGTTTTAAAAGAAAGTTGGGAGGCTAGGGCTACACATCTTCAACCTCCATCACTCTTAAGCCCAAGAAACCTAAGCCTAACCCACTTTAAAGCTTTTGAGTTCCCTTTCAATCGTTTTTGGTGATTTTGAAGGAAGTAGAAAAATATTGATTGCAAGAAGGAAGCAAACAACACTCTCTAATCTCTAGAATCATCTTGCTAGATTATTTGTATGGATCTTTAATCTAGCTTTGCATCATTTCTCTATGGATACAAAGTTATCTTGAATGATTAAACTCTTTGATGGATTTTGAGTGAAGCAAAGTGATAAAGTTTTCAACTTTATGACTCCGGCTGCTCTACGTAGTTCAGGTGGTCTTCAACCTAAACATCATCCAGAGATACCACTGCATCCTCATCTAAAATGCACTTCCACAATTGGGAAACATGAAAAGTGTTGTGTATCTGATGATGGGCTGGTGAAAGAGGGTGAAAGGACAACTAGTTGACTAAGTATGGAGGAATAGTGACTGAGTATGGCCCTGGTGTGGGTGTGGAGGGTTGCTTGTGTCATGACTTAAAGGTAAAGTCAACACTCCACCTTAATATCTTACCCACTAGATTTTATTCTTAGGCAAAGATTTTCCTTAAAATGTGTTTAAATTATGAATATTTAGGGTCTTATATGTCAAAATATGAGTTTGGGTGAAAAATCCAAGTCAAAATCATGAAAAACGTGCTTAAAAACGCGAAAGTGGTCGAAAACCGGGAAAAAAGAATGAAATCTGCAAAATTTCGGTTCCAGGGCCGAGGATTCGTTCCTGGGAAGGTAAGGACCGAAAGTGGTTTCGGTTGTAGGTGAGAGCCGAGAGGGGATTCGGTCCGGAAAATCTCGCAAGCGAGAAGGGAAGGAGCGAAGGCGAAGGAAGATAAGCTAAGGCGAAGGCTCGGTCCGAAGCATTCTCGGTTTCGGTCCGTACGAGGTTTGGTTCTATATGTAGTTTCAGTCCTCTTGGTTCGGTTGTATATGTAGTTTCGGTTCTTAGGGCTGCCTTCGGTTCTTAGGGCTACCTTCGGTTCGCTTCTTTGGGTTTCGGCCCTAAGAAGATTCGGCCTTATACGACTGATTTTCACGTAAACTCCCCGTTTTACGTAGTTTTTGGCTAAGTTAAGGGTCGGGATGCCCCCAAATCATCATAAAAAGTTAAGGGAGGTTATGAGAGAGATTTGGGAGAGATTTAGGATTGATAAAGATAGATTTAGAGAGACTTCATTCGTGACCTTTTTGGATGGTTCACTTCGTAACTCAAGGTTCGTACACCTCGTTAAGTCTCGTTATGATTGTTATATGCCCCCGAGGGGTATGGAATAATGTTTTATCGAATAGTTTCATCACTTACCTTGATTAGGGTTTAGAATTTCTGAACATACGAACTTTCCAAGTGATAACTTCTTATTAATCTAGCGAGTTGTACAATAGTAACATATTATAAACCCTAATATACAAGGGTTATATGAGTTGACCGGTTTGACCTGTTGACTTTATTTGACTTTGACTTGACCGAAAATTGATGGTTGTCACAACATATGTGAATATCATGTTGAAATGGTTCAACATAGGAAATTCAATTTATAGAAATAATATAGCAAGCGATTGAAGATATATCAGATCCTTATATAAGATATAATAATTCAAGTCCCATACGCTTCAGATATAGGATCGATTACATATGCTATAATATTCACTTATTCTAATTTTTCAAATGCTCAGAGCATTGTAATAAAAAGTTCTAGACTTTTGTGTGACTGAAGTTGTTGAATAATTGTCAAGAACATTCTAAGGTTATACCAAAAGACAGGTTGCCCATTAGACAGTTAGAAATGTGGTATTGATTTGGACGAACCATAGCAACATGATTCTAGATTGAGATAGTTCTTGATCAGAATTGAAGGTCGATGGGAATATGGAAATGTTTCCATAATTGGAGTTGATTATAAGATCTACATGTGAGCTAGAAACTTTAATGCAAAACAAGCGGTCAAGGAGTGTACCTTTAATTTGAGCCTTCATTACCATGAAATTGTTTATAGTATCAAATATCCAATGAGATATTTTGAAATATCAAAGGGTAAGTTTTCGAGACTTTGGAATCTTGATATCATAAGAGATTAATGAATTTTAAGTTAGAATTCCATCATATCATGATAGGGATAAGAATTTGGAATTGTGAAATGAAAATCATTATAATAATGTCCAGTTGATCTGTTCACAAAGTAAGGACCATAGAGAGGCATAGTATGCATGTTCATAACATGGTATGACTGTTGTTTATTTCAAGTGGTTTGTTTATTACTCGAAATATTATATAATAATTTGAAACTATAGTTAATTAGTTTATTATTGTGTGTCACTTTGCATGTTTTACTTCCTGAATAATTTGATTATTCGAAATTCCACAATCATTCATACTTTAGGAACTAAGTAATGAATTAACATTGTTATGAATTGGATTGTAGTATTTCTAAGGAGTTTAGACATAGTAATTATGTTGCTACAACGTTTATGAGTACTTACAAAATGGAGATTTTGAATATTGTATAAACCCACGCTTAGAGAATTACTTCATGGATTTTATCACGAGTAACTGTGAGATGATAATATCTTCTATTTTTGAGAATTACAGAGTTATAGCCTCGAGTGGCTAATTACTTGTTTGTGGTATTTTGGGGAACTCACTAAGCTTCATACTTACCGTGTTATGTGTTTTAGGTTTTCTTAGGATCGCGGGACGACACCGGCTTGATTGTACACACTAGAGAGAAAATTTTGTTTGGAGGATCCTGGATTATTAACTAATTAATCTCAGAGTTATGGTATGTAAATTAAATAAATGATGTTTTATGAAATGTGTTATGAAGACTATATGATTAAAAATGAAAAATTTGTTTTGAAAATTCACGTCGTTACAAGTTGGTATCAGAGCCTTGGTTTGAGGGATTCAGATGCATCTGCGGGTAAATCTGGACTCAAACTGAGGATTTGAGAAATATTTTCAAAGAAATGATTTTTCTAAAATGATCAAGAGTTTCTAAGAGAAAACGAGAAGGAGTAGTGTGTACAATCAGCCAGAGGCCGAACGGTGGTTTCCCAAAATACCCTATTTTGTGCTATGAGATATTTTGTGATATTCTGCATGCTAGAGGATAGGCTAGGTATTTCATGTTTTAGGACTAGAGTGGCCCGATTTGTTATGCCTTAGCTTAGGAGTTGTTGTTATCTGTGATGTGCTTCCGATTATGTGCTGAGTAACAGTATCCATCAGGAATATTACAAAGATAGAGTTTCGAGTAGAGGAGTAATCTAGGGGAGACACCTAGATGAGCATTAGAGGTGCCTATTGAGAGAGTAGCTAGATGCCCGCATGGGGTAGAGTTTCCTGAGCTCGGTGACTCCTATTGAGTATGAGTAAAGCAATAAAATTGTAACTTAGAGTGGGTTTTACATGATTATTCGATGCCCGAATGTTGCTTGCTTTGTGCTTTGTGGAACTCTCGATGATGGGAGTCAGCTATCAAGTGAATGTGACGATATTTAGGAGGTAGATGATTGGCATCATAGGAGTTTATCAGCAGCTGATGGTGGAGAAGTGTGAGAACCTAGGAAGAGCCTAGGGAGTGACCTTATTCAGATGAGTATGCTGGCAAAGTAGAGCATTTCGCTGAGGAGCGAGCACGCATGACAGGATTGGTGGCCGGGAAGGATGAGCATTTACTTAGAAACTTTGGGATGGTCTGTGTAGAAAGTATAGGTAGATGTGGAAAGTAGTATGGGCCCGTACTACCAAAAGCAGAGGACCCATACTCAAAACAGGGGGTATTCCAAAGGTTCTAAGTAGCAGATTGAGAAGTGGTGTCATGGTTCGAGTACCATGCTAAGTAGAAGATTGAGGAGTGATGTCATGGTTCGAGTACCATGCTAAGTAGCAGATTGAGAGGTGATGTCATGGTTTGAGTACCATGCTAAGTATCAGACTGAGAGGTGATGTCATGGTTCAAGTACCATGCTTGGTAGCAGATTGAGAGGTGATATAGTGGTTCAAGTACCATGATTCGTAGAAGCTAATGTTTGTGTTTTTCCAGTGATTTCGTCGCGATTGATCAGGTGGAGATATGATGCGATAGAATATGAGGACAGAGGGCCATGTTGAACGAGTTTCCACGAAGCATTCCTTGTGAGGGAAGTCGAGATGATTCCAAAGTATTTTTGGTAAGATGTCAGATGAAGTCGCAAGACTCAAGGAGGAGTAGATAGGGCGTTCATGGAGGAATGCGACCTGAGTTGAGAAATCAGTTGATGGTGGAGATGTCATCTTCTGTGACCTAAGTGGTGATATTTCCCTTTCCTGTGAGAAAACATAAGAGGTGTTGAGATTTTGGTTTCTGAGCTTGGGGGTAAACCCTGAGGGTTAGCATTGATGGCGATCTCCTACCAAAGTATTTGGGCAGTATGTCTACTGTGAGGTAACAATATAGCATGAGCAGATTTTCAGTGAGGACTAAGATAGTCAAGGACAAGGATACACTCTATTTGAGTATAGCAGGGCATGTATTAGCTGCAGCATCGGATGATCAAGGGGAGTATATCAGGGCGGTGGCTCTTATTGTCTATGATGGGTATCAGGTGTGGTAATGAGGTCTCCACTCTTATGAAAACTTACGTGATGTAACGTTGGTTGAGGAGTCGAGGATGAGGGGTATGATAGTTCATTATTTCCAAACTAAGCGTCAAGGTTACTATTGGATAGTTGAGATGTCCGGTAATGGGATGGTATGAGATTTTGAATGACTAGAGGCAGTCATGATGAGAAGTTTTCTAGGATTTCATATGAGATTCGGGGTATTTGGAGTTGATTGATCTCTAGCGGGAGATCATCGAGCGTTACGCAACACCCTCCTAGGGTAGGTACAATGATACTGGTAGAAACAATATGTGGGATAAACTGTTAACGCGCCAATCTGTGTTGAGTCGAACCCTAATTGGGGGAGAATTGGATATTTTATTGAAGGGATCAAAGATTTGTTCAAGAGTGATTGGAGAACCAGATATAGAGACCTGAGGAACGGATTCATGAGACCGGGGTTATTGGTGGTCGAGGTGAGGTGCAGAGCAAGGTAATGCATGTTGTGTGTGTTCGAGAAAGGATAGTGTCTCCACGGCAGGTGGCTATTGATCGAAGACCTTGTGGCGGTTAGGAACTCCTCAAGGTTATAATGGTGAATTCGAGGGGACTGACTCGTAAGGTTAGTTCAGCGGTAGAGAATTTCAAGTGCAAGGTATGGGCTGGTATATGCAGTTGGGAAGGGCAGAAGTTGATTAGGCAACCAACTTTCGCGTTATTATGAGTATGCCTGCATGAATTCTGAGCATTATAGGAGGGAGTTTCGGAGTGTCATCAACATTTTACGAGTCATTGACCATCTCTTCCTGTTTCAAATTGATAATTGGAATATTCCGAAATTTCGAGTTGTGTGACAGGAAGACCAGTGGTAAAAGGAATTCTGCAGGGATGCGTTGTGTATCAGATTATGATATCGTAAATAGGAGATCAGTGGCTCAGGCAGGACCTCGTGAGGTTTGGTAATGGTGTTCCGAGGTATCCGAGTTTAATGCCTTGAATTTTGGATTATTTTGGGCCTTGAGTTTGAGATGACAAGTGGTGTATCAAGTATCTATGGTTCCAGTGGGAGCCCTGCGGCTAATGGCAGCAAGTGAGGTTATTTAAGAAAATGTATTGCAGCAAGAAAAGGGATTTGGTTGTGACGGTTGCCATCAGGAATTGTGATGCATAAATTGGATAAGTGTGAGCACCGATCTATGTTGGTCCATGGAGCATGAGTTAGTGGACGTAGTAGGGTGTTGTGATGCTACAGGGAGCTGTAGTACTCACTAGTTAGTGAGAGGTTGTTGTGATGTTGTGGGGAGCCGTAGTACTCACTAGTCAGTGAGAGGTTGTTGTGATGCTGCAGGGAGCCATAGTACTCACTAGTCATTGAGAGGTTGTTATGATGCTGCGGGGAGCCATAGTACTCACTAGTCAGTGTGAGGTTGTTGTGATGCTGCGGGGAGCCGTAGTACTCACTAGTCAGTGAGAGAGTGTTGTGATGGAGTACTCTCTGTTCAGAGCATGACGCAGAAGAGTTTTAGGCTTGGGTAGCCCTAATATTTGAGTTTTTGGGAGCCTGGTGGTTAAACCAGGGGCGAGACTGGGGTCTCCGTATTGTCGGGAATCATTATATTATGAATTGAGTTGTGATATTTGCAACCAAAGGGAAGTGGAGAAGTGGTATACGCACGGGTTGCGAGTCATGATTCATGAGTTGAGTGCTTCATTGGGATAAGTGGTTCCTGTTGGATTAATGTCTAAGTCCATAACTATAATTGGTAAGATTTGACCCGACCCGACATGGTCCATTTGGGTTGCATGGCATCATGCACTTGGATAGACTATAATGAGAGAAATAAGACACTTATGGTTATTAATATATTATAAGTTCTAGTATATTAATAATAAGAATAATAAGATTATTTAATTAGTATTGATCAAGAATTAATCTAGGATTAATTAAGTGATCAAAAGAAGACTAATTAAATATATGGGTTGATTGTGCAAATCATCCATACTTATATAGTGGGCTAATGCTCCATGGATTATCTAGTTGGGCCAAAACCCATATGATGCTCCATGGATGCTCCATGGTGTATTTGAACCCATGGATCCAAGGAAATGGAAAGTCATGACAATTAGGGTATACCCTAATTGTATAACTATATAATCATCTTATTCTTGATCAAAATCGGCCACTAGAGAGAGAAATAAAGGGATAGCCGATTTTCATGAAGTGTAGAGTTCTCTCAAGTTATTCCAAGTGTATTTGGTGTTGTGTGAATCATTTGAGGTGTCACACTTGGGGCACTAGGCACTCAAGCTTCATGAAGACATTCTACATCAAAGAGGTATGTATTCTATCTTGTTATATTGATAGTTTTGTATGCTAGATAAGGATAATACCTTGGATGTTCATATTTGCATGTATAATAGAGAAAACATAGATCCAAGGTATTTAGGGTTGCATGTACACTTAGGAGTGTTAGAATGCTCATAACCCAACATTGGTTTCAGAGCCTAGGCTTGTTTTCTTGTTATACTTGCAAATGGAGCTGAAAAATCGAGTTTTGATGCTGTCTGCCCAGCAGACTCGCCGAGTCCATGAAGGGACTCGACGAGTCCAAGGCAAAAAGCATCCAACTCGCCGAGTTGGTTAGTGCACTCGACGAGTTGGACCCCCAGACAGCATAAATTCGACTTTTTTGGCTGGAATTGGACTAGGAACATTACCCTAAGAGGTTTTTGAACTTATAAACTTGTTTTTGATGTAGTAATGTTCATGCTAATCCAATTTCAAAGATAATTGTCAATAGATTCATGTTTTGTATTAGTTTAAGGGTTAGACTAATTACATGGAAAAGTTTGATTTGAATTATCTTGTTCTTATGAGTTGCTTAGATTAATAGAAAAGTTGAGTGAAATAGTTGTTTTCAATCCAAATTAATCTAAGAGTTGATTCTAAAATGTGTTTTTGTAACTTGTCCTCAAGTTATATGAAAAGTCACATTTAAGTTTCATAAAACTCCCAAAATTTGGCAAAGGTTACAAAATGAAGAGTCTAGTTCTAATTAATTGGAGTTATGACTCCATAATTTGTCCTCAAGTTATGGAGGACCAAGAGTCTCTTCATTAAATAATAAATAAAAAAAAGTGTAACGTTAATTAATTCCATAAGTTATAAAATAAAGAAAAGTTAATTCTTTTATTAGTTTAAAGTCTTCCATAACTTGTCCTCAAGTTATGGAACTTGAAGAGTTTTTGGATTAAAACTACTTTAAACACATAAGTTATGGAATTAATTAGTTTTGAATGGTTTCAAAACTTGCCCTCAAGTTTTGGAATATGTAAAGTTTTCTCTTATGAATACTTTAATTCCAAGTTAGCCCTTAGAATTTTAAAAGTTAAAATTCAACCCTTATACTTTATAATATTATAAGTTAATAATATATATATATATATATATATATATATATATATATATATATATATGTATAAGAGTAAAGTCGGTCTTACCGCTAGTACGCCTCATTCACGAAGCCGGTCTATAAGGTGGGTATAAGGTTGTTGCCTATAAAATGGCAACTTAATGGGTGTCCACTCTCACCCACCGCTTGCTTGACTGGTGGAGGGTCGTTAGCCGAACGGGTTTGACAGGACTATAATTCTCCCTTCATTAAAAGTATTAATGATAAATACTAAGTAACTAAACTCTTAATAATACCCAATCTTAGTTACTTAGGAAAATGTGAATAAGGTGCTAATCCATGAAATTACACTTTGCACTTTGTTTAAGTCGGTTAGTGGAGCGTGTGTGGTTAACCGGCACATTAACTCGTATTTAACAAGGTAGGCAAATGGTAACTTAATGTTTATCATAGTATCGATGGAGCGTGTGTGGTTAACCGGCACATCGAGATTCAAACATGCCATTGAACAGTTCAATGAATCTCAAAAGATCTAGGAGTTTCAAAACCAATTAAAACCTAATAATACATTTCGTTTATCTTGGTGGAAATTGGTGAATCGTCATTCACCTACCTTCAAATATTTTATAGCTTGGATTATCGCATCCCTCTTCTATGTTATAAAATAGTTTGTTGGGTCCTAGCCTTAATATTTCATATTGGGTGTCATATTAAGGACTTTAAATCAACTATCTTGAATATCTCCCAAAAGATTTCTGGTTTAGACATTTATGATCTTCCCAAATCTCTTGAAACAAGCTTTCCTAAATGAAGATGATGTTCCATGGAAATCATACTTCTCTCACCTCCTCCGATTATTCTCCCTAACCCACAAGTTCTTGAAAAGTTTAAGGTCACTCGAGCCCTATTGGCAAGTAAAGGTCTAGGTGTGGTCACATCTTGGAGATGTAATCACATATTGACAAGCCGGGAGAGTTGGGTGTCAAAGTCTTGAGAAAGTTGGTGGTTCAATCACTTTCTAAGTCACATAGTGAGTTCTTTTGGAACACCTATGAAACAGACTATGACAAGACCCTTAATGATCTTATCTATTTGTTAAGATCAACTTCCTCAAAACTTGATGGACATTGACAATAGTGACACACGAAATCCATAAAAGCATTCTCTTCCCAATGGAAAGGGATCGGCCAAAGTCAACTCGGTTGAACAAATGTTAAAGAGAAAAGCTAAGTCTGTGATAGTCCCGTGTACCATTATCAAAGGGTCCATATGTTTATATTGCCAAAGAAAGGGTCATTAGTTACGAAGCTGCCAAATTTACCTAAGGATGTTAAAGTCAATAAGTTTGACTCTACTTCAGGTAAAGTCCACTATCTAACTCTGCTAAGTTTCTATTCTGAGATTCTTATTACATGATGTGACTGGGTCACATGTTGATGTTTTAAGAATCAAAGAAAAGTGAAGGAACTTAAAGAAAGAATATGTTGAATCTGATCGCATAGATGGATTTCTATCGCGTAGTTTGAAGATCGGATTCTTGAGCTACTTCTTAGGAGTTATGAGATATTGCGTAGGAATAGATAACAACAAGTTTTCATATGGATTGTAAGGATAAGTTTTTCCGCATAGTTTTAAAATAAAAGAAAATTTTTGATTTTAGTTATTTTAAAATATCCTTACAATGGCATTTGAGGAAAAATTGTTGCTTATATGATTCCATTAATTGCAAGAGTGGAAATATGAAATTGATTCCTTCATTTGTGGTAATGTCTAAATTTACCAAATAAGGAAAGATTCTCATCATCCAAAGTCTCAATTGGACCGGGACTTGGAATCATGCAAGTTGTATAGCATGATGAATGAGAACTTTCAAGTATTGGAAAAATTAAGACTAATTACTTGTTCACATGGATGTGTGAGTCAAGTAATGGACTAAGGGATCGAGTACATAGATTGCATTGATTAAGTCCACCACAAAAGATTGATAAGACTATTCATCATAGTTTACTAAAGCTCAGTAAATATGATTATACTTACAAGCTTAAGTGTAACTCTGAGACATTGGAAAAGGTTCCAACGTATGGCAGAGCGAATAAGAAGAATCAAATTAGGCAGAAAGATAAAAGTTTCTCAAATCTGAAAAGATGGGAGAGTACTTTAGTATCAGTTTTGTGATCAACTTAATGATTAAGAAACCATATCAAAATTAGTTCTCTAAGGAAGTCTTAGTGCATTCTTATGACTAAGAAGAAGGGATCTTGAATTGTTGAAATGGTTAAATCAAGAAGATGAGTCATACTTCGTTCCAATACAAGTCTTAGAGTTATACTCCAAGATTGTAATTTGAGTGACATGTCTTTAAGAAGGTTTAAAACACGTGTCAAATGTAAGAGTAAAAGTGTCCTACTCTTGTTCATTTGAAGCTGGTAAGTTGTGATGTTTTGGATAAAACAAAGACCAACTTAGGCCAACTATGTGAAGCGTTTGTCTTGATAAAGAATCTGCACTATCCCTTGAATATTTGACAAGAGAGTCTTATAGGTCAAGAGGAAAGTCGGAGTCTTAAAGGTCTTGAAAGTCTCAAGAACTAATCAAGAATAGAACCTAGAGTTCTTCTCTAGCACACGACTTAAGGTTTATAACCTATCATGTTGACATATTTTGTGCCCATTCCAGTGAAAGTTGGCTTTGCATATGAGTTCTTAGAGTTCTCAATTGGTTGCACAACAACTTGGAAGCAATGGCAGGCCCTTGAGCTGCCAGGTGGCAAGAAATTAAGATTCAGTTCAGTCCATATGAGTTTGGATTTGTCATTATCCTTGTCTTGTGACTACGGTTTTGAAAATTCACATGGATAAGAACACATACACCATTAAATCTAAGTGTCATAAGGTTTCTCTCCGAATCATGAAAATGATGGTGAGGAAACACTTTCACTAAGTAGATTTTGGCTAGATAGCAATTGTGATATTTGCATTCTCAAAGTCGTCAGTGGAGCGTGTGTGGTTTACCGGCACACTAACCTGGACTTGTGAGAAGTGGCAAAAAGGTCTAACCATTATGATTACGGCATCCCTCTTCATAACTATTTAGACACACAAGTGTGCTATCTAAGGGAAGGTGTATGATTTTGATAAAGTCTTATCAAAACAATCTACTATCAGAAATCTGAACTTTGGTAAGAAAGTCAGCTGATTTCTGAATACATGTCAAAGCTAGTGGGAGCATAAGTGTTATGATAATAATCATCATGTTAGTGGGAGCATGATAATTATGATAAGTATTGCAAGTTAGCAATGTTAATTATAGAAAACAAAAGGTTTCAATTGGGAAAAGTTGTTTTGCTATAATTAAGGGAAAGGAAATTATACTTCATCTAAAATTTATAAGCTTAGATCGTGAGGTTTTAATCATTTAGTCAAGGAAATATATATGAATTTCATGTTGGAATGACTCAACATAAGGAAATTCTGTATATGGGTCCATTATTTGCGTTCTTAAATTCGATTATGATTACGGCATCCCTTTTCATAATCTGAATTATGAGAACTTGTCAAATAGAAATGGAAATGTTATAGCAAAAGACTGGTTTAGTCTTTATGTGAGACATCATGAATCGTGTCCCATATGCTTCGGATATAGGATCGATTACATGTGCTATATTCATCCTTTCTAAAAATTTCCAAATGCCTGGGGCATTAAGAAGGGAAAAGGTTTAGAACTGGATATGACTAAAAGGATTAAACAATTGTCGAGGACAATCTAAGGTTTACCAAAGATTGGTTGCTCAAGGACAATTGAAAGTATAGTGATAATTCTAGAAGGACCATATTGACATAATCTGTAAGGAGGCAACTCTTGTTCAGAAGTGATAGTCAAAATGAATCTGGAAATGTTTCAAAGTCAGAAATTTCAATCTGTGTAAGATTAAGGAAACTTAATGCAAGAAGGATGTTTCCAAGGAGTTGATCTCCTTTGGAATGCTCTGTAATGGTTGTTGTCAAGTCTTTTTGAATTTGTGCATAATCATTACAAGAGGATCAATGCATATAAGTTTAGAATCTAACAGATTTCAGTAAATGACATGAATTTGGAATTCTTGTATTTACAGTAAGGATTTGGGAGTGTGAAAAGAGAATCATTGAAGTTATGTTCAATTGATCTAGTTCATAAAGTAAAGATCATAGACAAACATAGTATGCATACTTGGTGTATGGCATGACTAGTGTTTAGAAAACATAGTGTACATGCTTGGAGCATGGGACAACTATTGTTTCAAATTCAAGAATAAAGTTGATAGCTGAAACAGTATACAATGAATAATGTGTAATCATATGGTGTTAAATAAAATGTGTTTTATTTATGTTCATAGCTTTTGATACCATATTGGATTCAATTATTATTGTGTTTCACTTTGCATGTTTTGACTTCTTGAATAAACTAGGTTATTCTTACGGAATGACTAAGTTATTCAAACCATCCACAGTCGGTCATATGTTAGAAGTAGATATGAATTAAGATTGTCATGGGTTGGCTTGTAGAGGTCTAAGGTGTTGGACAAAGGGCTACAACACTCATGAGTTCTCATAAGTTCTGATTATTGGATTCAAACCGCGCTCATTGGAATCACTTCATGGATTTTATCATGAGTGATCATGAGACGATAATATCTTATATTCTTCAAACCTAGAGATATGAGTTGTTACTATGAGTTGGTTGTACATTGATTGCACGAAACCGCATTTGGTAACTCGGTGCTATAAAACGTGCCTTTGTGTATGATTCAACAATTAGTAGAACAAGCCATATGAGTCGAAGTTTATCCATTCCTTTTACCTTCGGGATAAAAGCGATATCTGTGGGCCCCTCGATGATTTGATGATGACAAATGGAAGTGCTCGGCTGGGCCAGGACTGATTTGATTTGTTCAATTAGTCAGTCATCATAAATCGGAAATCGGGAAACAACAAATGGACAGAGAGAATGATTATAATCCATGTCTCAGTCCATATGATATCTAGAATGGAGGAATATATGATCCCTTATCTAATGGACAAGTCATTGACAAAGGTCAAATATCATCGACAAGGTCAGAGTTCGACAGAAGCTTTTGAGAGCTATGATTGCCAGTTGGTTCCTGAAGTCATACGCAATAATAGTTTTAGACTTATCCAAGTGGGAGACTGTTGGATTAATGTCTAAGTCCATAACTATAATTGGTAAGATTTTACCCGACCCGACATGGTCCATTTGGGTTGCATGGCTTCATGCACTTGGATAGACTATAATGAGAGAAATAAGACACTTATGGTTATTAATATATTATAAGTTCTAGTATATTAATAATAAGAATAATAAGATTATTTAATTAGTATTGATCAAGAATTAATCTAGGATTAATTAAGTGATCAAAAGAAGACTAATTAAATATATGGGTTGATTGTGCAAATCATCCATACTTATATAGTGGGCTAATGCTCCATGGATTATCTAGTTGGGCCAAAACCCATATGATGCTCCATGGATGCTCCATGGTGTATTTGAACCCATGGATCCAAGGAAATGGAAAGTCATGACAATTAGGGTATACCCTAATTGTATAACTATATAAGCATCTTATTCTTGATCAAAATCGGCCACTAGAGAGAGAAAGAAAGGGCTAGCCGATTTTCATGAAGTGTAGAATTCTCTCAAGTTATTCCAAGTGTATTTGGTGTTGTGTGAACCATTTGAGGTGTCACACTTGGGGCACTAGGCACTCAAGCTTCATGAAGACATTCTACATCAAAGAGGTATGTATTCTATCTTGTTATATTGATAGTTTTGTATGCTAGATTAGGATAATACCTTGGATGTTCATATTTGCATGTATAATAGAGAAAACATAGATCTAAGGTATTTAGGGTTGCATGTACACTTAGGAGTGTTAGAATGCTCGTAACCCAACAGTTCCAACTCTGGGTTAGACCAAACTCTCGAGTTTGAGCTTGACTCTAGTGGTGTGTTGGATAGGCAAGATGAGATTCTGGATTTTGAAGTGGGTTCCATGTTGAGGGGTATTGTTTGTCATCTGATGTCTTAGACCTGTGTAGGTCAGTACTCGGGTACTGGAGGTACCGCGAGATGCATGGAACTATGAGCAGTAGACGATAGAGACCGGGGTTAATTTGATTTTCAGTTGGGATTGTAGTATTCGTTTGGGGTAAAGATAACTTCGTGACTTGTATGTCACAATGGACTAGGATAGTTGTTGGGAGAAGGAAGGCGGCGAGACGTGTTGGGGCATGTAACAGGTGACATTTAAAGGTCCAACTGTGGGGTCGAGAGTAGACCAGGTGCTAAATGTTAAAAAGAGATATCTGGGGGGAAAGTGAAGGATTACGATTTTTAGATGTTTTTGAGAACTTCTGAGCGAGCCTGATTATTTTGTTCTTGTGTCGGAGAACAGGGTGTTGAAAGTTTATTGTTTGGATGGGTTCTAGTAGTAGTTTAGTGGATGATCTCTAGTGGGATGTGAACCCTTTCGTTCCTTGGGGCGTGATTCAGATTGTTTTGTACGACTGATCGGTAGCTGATTGTTGGATTTTGTCTGGTGAGAAATAGAGGAGTAGTGAGTTATCAGGGTTTGATGTTCGAGGAGCGAATAACATGGTGATAGCTTGAGCGCTCGGTCTGGCGGTGAGCCAGGCCACTAAAGTTTCTAGATTTTAGGACTGTGTCCTTGTGCTAGGTGGCAGTGATGACTTAAAAGTTGCTAGGTATAGCAACACCAGTTTTCAAACCGACAAAGACAACTTCTATTCTTAGTCGGGCTGGGTGTTTACCCTTAATGGAGGAGCGGTAACTTGGACAAGTTCCAAGAAAAAGACCATAGTTGATTCAACATGTGAATCATATAGTTGCGAGCGAAGCATCAAAGGAGGCTATATGGTTGAAGAACTTCATTGGAGACCTTGGAGTTGTGCCAGCCATTAGGGATTCGATGGAGATTTTGTGTGATAATGAAGGAGTGGTTGCCTTGACCAAGGAACCAAGAGATCATGAAAGATCTAGGCATATCAATAGAAAATATAATTTTATCAATCATCGAGTAAAAGAAGGACGTCTCGTCGTTAAGAGGGTATCATTAGAAGAAAATCTTGCCAATTCCCTCACAAAAAGGTCTAAGTAAGATTAAGCACATTCAGCATGTAACACTCAAAATCAGAAAGGCCAAGAAAGGAAAGAAAACCCTAAGCCAAAGGGTCAACTCGTCGAGTCCAGGGAGGAACTTGACGAGTCAGAGCGGGATCCGAGTGTAGAATAAGTGACCGACTCGGCGAGTCTGGTCTGAACGAGAAAAAAACCCTAATCCGGGGGTTTGCACCCTATTTAAGGAACATGACACCCATTCCCTAACCTCTTTACTCCTCTTTGAGATCCAGAAGCCCTAGAATTGTGAGTGAAAGCCAGTGGATGCAATTCGGGCATTGTTAAGTGTTTTGTGAAGAAATCTTGAAGATCAAGATTCTTGGATCAAGGAGGTTCGTGGAGATTCGGATTCCTTTTCAGTAGGAGGACGTTTTGGAGGTAATGAATCGTTATCCTTGGATTTCCCCTTTCTAGATTCATCTTTCATGGAGTTTTAAGGTTTCTTTGAAGAGTATGTGATGAGAAATTGGTGCACAAGTTAGATCTACAGTTGAAACTCCAGATCTGAGCTCTATTTGGATCCAAGATGCAGAAAGCATTGTTAGTTGCTATGAAAAAGCCATTCCCCATGAGTTAAGTTCCTTTCTAGCTTGGTTTTTGGCATAGGGGACAAGAAGCACGTAAAGGTAGCAACTTTATGTTGCTAATGGACTCTAGAAACCCAGATCTATGATTTGGAGAAAAGGAGTAGCTCTGTAACTTGAGATTATGGGAATGCACGTGTGGAATTGGCGAGTTTGGGACATAAATCGGCGAGTCAGGCTAGATATCAGAATTGAGTCGCATAGTAACTCGGCGAGTCACTTGGGTAGACTCGGCGAGCTGTATGAAGATGGGCAGTAACTCGACGAGATGGAAGAACAAGTTGGCGAGTCTGTTGAAGATTGCCTTGGACTCGGCGAGTCTGTTCTTGGACTCGGTGAGTCAAGTCGCGAAACCCCAAACCCTTCGAGTTAAGACTCGGATCAGTGAGTTGAGTGGGGACTCAGTGAGTTGGACAGGTTAGGACTCGGAAATCAGAAGACTCGGCGAGTCATGGTCTGACTCGGCGAGTCGAGTCGCGAATGAAATGGGTTTCTGAGCTTATGAACTCGGCGAGTCAGTAGGCTGACTCGGCGAGTAGGGTCAACCTGGAAGGTTGACTTTGACCAGGACTTTGACTTTGACAAGAGTTGACTTGGTTGGCTTTTGGAGGATTGTCAGACTAAGTGTTATATTTGGTATTTGTAGATCGGGGAGTTTTTGGAGCAGCAGTTCAAGAGTGTCTGATAGCAGTTAAAAGGGTATCAGCAAAAACTCCAATCGTGCAGGTGAGTTACATTCCAGTAGCGGTGGGTCTACGGCCACAATGTCGGCCCACCAGTAGGAGTTGTGTGTTAGATGATTGTCTTTGTGATATCATCTAGTTTTGCTACTACCTGATATGTTATATGCTAGCTTGATGTGTTATAATCATAGAGTTCGGTTGTTAGGACCGAAGGGTAGTCAGACACCCCAGGTACGTCTGATAGTATGTGATGTCATGATTATATGCTAGCATGATCTGAGATATGTGTTAGTGGTAGTAGGAGGGGAACAGTCCCCGAGTTCGGTTGTTATGACCGAAAGGTAGTCAGACACCCCAGATATATCTGATAGTATGTTATATTATGATATATGATAGTAGTAGTGGTAGGGGGTGAAACAGTCCCCGAGGTTCGGTTGTTAGGACTGAAGGGTGGTCGGCACCCCACAATGGCCGCACGGGTAGGACGACACTCCACAATGGCCGCACGGGTAGGTCGGCACCCCAAAATGGTCGTACCGAGTAGGTCGGGCACCCAAGAATGTCTGACAAGTATGGTTTGTTATATGATTATAAAATATGTATGCTATGTGATTGTATGGTATGTGGTAGTTTAGGGGAGCTCACTAAACTTCGTGCTTACGGTTTAAGTTTTTTGGTTTCAGGTACTCAGTTTTCAAAAGAGGAGCTCGAAGAGATTGCGGTGCACACAGTATAGTCAGTTAGCATGGGAATGTTTACTCTGATAATAAGATTATGTTTTGGATTAATACTCAGAAATTATGTTATGATTTATGTTGCTGTTTTTATAAATATGGTTTTAGTAATGTTTTTAAAAGAATTTTTTAGTCGTAATTTTTGGGTCGTTACACAGCATGTGAGGAGCATTGGTCTGAAGGATGATGTTAATTTTAGTGATTACATAGATATTTAGAAAGTTGTAACAAATAAATGTAATTGACATTTGATGATTTGATAAATGGAGATTTATTATGAGTATTGTTTACTATCTTTTGTCAATTGTTTATCTTTGTATTTCAACTTGGCATGTTATACTTCCCGAACAATTGGATTATTCAAAACATCCACAGTCTATCATATTTTGGAAGTAAGTAGTGAATTAAGACTGTCATGAATTGGATTGTAGACTATCTAAGTGCTTAGACATAACAATGGTTTGCTGCAACATTCATGAGTACTTCTGAAATGGAGATTTAAGTACTGGATTAAACCACGCTAAGAGAATTACTTCATGCAATTTATCACGAGTAATTCTGAGACAATAATATCATATAATCTTTAAACCGAGTTATGTGAGTTGTTGTTTACAAGTTGATTGTGCATTGATAATGCGTAAACGCATTAGTAACTTGATGTTATAAAACATATTGTTGTGTACGATTTGATGAGTAAATAGTACAAGCATATAAGTTAGATTTTATCTATTCTTTTTTCCCTAAAGGTAAAAGGGATATGTTGGGCCCCTCGATGATTTGGTGTTGACTTATGTGACGGGGCCGATCAGGATTGAATTGATGTGTTAAATTAAGTTCTCTATCATTACAAATCAAAAATTGGGAAATGAACTGTTGGAAAACGAATATGATTATATTCCATGTCATTTTTCAACATGATATCTTGTAGAATGGAGGATTTTATGATCCCTTATCTTAGGACACATAACTGACTAGGTCAGAGTTCGACAACGACTATTAAGAGCTACAATGTACTGGTCAATTTTTGAAGTTATACTTGCAAATATAGTTATTAGATTTATCCAAGTGGGAGATTGTTGGATTAGGTGTCTAAACCCATAACTATAATTGGTATATACTCGAATTGATAGTAGCATAGTCCTTTTGGGTTGCCTTCACTCTTGCAACTTGACAGGATGACTTTTGGAGAGAAATTGAATTTATTATTTAGAATAATAAGTTGATATGAATGATTTATTAATATATTATGAGAATAATATATTAATTAGAAATCATGTTATTTAATTAATATTTAATCAAAAATTAATTTGGAATTAATTTTGGGATTAAAGGAATTAATTAAAAGTACAGGGGATGTTTTCTATTTAGTTGATATTTGTGAAATAGGGCTCTTGGACTCCTTAGATAGGAGTGGACGAAATTATAGAGAGGCCCTATAAGTTTTCGTCCAAAGCTTCTAGATGAGGAGTCCATAGGTTGCTTAGGGATTAAGCACGAAATTAGGGTTTCCACGTGCAAACCCTATCTTTGGGAATAAGCAATCTCAAGTATAAAATAATCCTTGCCCTTGGGATTTTCAGCCACTTGCTCCTAACCCTATCATAGCCGAAACTTTGGTGTTATCTCCTCCTCTCTCCTCTCATCCTCTTGCAAAGAGTGTTTGTAAGCCATTAGAGTTGTCACATTTGAGGCACTTTCACTCAAGAATTCAAGATCTAAAAGGATTAATTGTTATTTCTACATAACAATTGAGGTATGTATATAAAACCCTAGTATTAAGTTAAGATCGATTTTTATAGATGCATATTAGGGATTCTCTTTTGTATTCAAGTTTGCATGTTCAACTAGTGAAAACCTAGATCCAAAGTTTATAGGGTTGCATGAACACATAGGAATTGTAGTTATGGTGAAAACCCATCACTAAATGTATGCTAGTGTCTACTACACAAACTCCTAAATCTCAGTATTGAGAATGCTCAAGTATTGTGACATGTACCTGCTATGAAGCAGCGTACTCAGGGCAGAATAGGGCTTTCATTGTAAAAACATCATGGTGATCTCTGTCACTGATTTTGTCGTATGCTTGAGTGACAATACCTCTCTCTACTAGTGGAACATACCAAGTGCAGAATATCTTTCAGAACTGCTCCCAAGTCACTACAGCCCACTCCATAGGGTAAGAAGCTTGATTCACTAACTTTCACCAATCCTTCACCCCCAGTGAAGAAGGTTTGATGCAAACATGATCTTCTCGTTCTCCGGAGATGAACAGGTATAAAAGCACCCCTCAACATCGGATATCCACCTCAAGGAAACAATCGGGTCATTAACCCCCATCAAACTCTGGAGGGTTTGTGTTACTAAACCCCTGGTACTGCATCGACCCTCCTCCTTGAAGTCATGTAGTGGTGATAACTGTAGAGGTTATAGTTGTAGTAACATCAGTGATAGCAACATAATGCCCATCAAAGACCTCCATCAACATGGTCTAGACAAACCGAAAATGCACCGGAATAACCTCCCTGACTGATAGAGTCACCTGCGTAGTGATTAGATCTCGAATCTGATCATTACTCAACCCTGGCCTCTTCGAATCATCAACACCTAAACCAAAACCCCACGTCACCACCATACTGAAAATAAACATGGGACATGTCAAAAATCTCATCATAGCATATCACACTACATCTCAACTACTCACTCCTTATAATTCATTACTTCCTTGACACGCATAAAGGTCTTTTGCTAATGGTAGTACGGACCCATACTACCTTCCGTACCTACCCATGTTTGTCCTAAGAGTTGCTGTGAAATTTCTAGGCCGCTAGGCCCACTTTAACTAGGTGTACTCACATACCTTACAATACTCCTAAGAGTGACAACTAACTCTTAGTTTCTACTAGGACTCCATCAACCACGCTCCCATCTCATGAAACCTCCACTAACATTGCGGCCGCCTCGCATATGATAATCATACAGAATGTCAGATCTGATAGATAGTCGAATAAATGATTATGCCCTAAGCCTAAAACTAAATAAAGGAACATAAAGTAAGGCTAAATCAAGCATTCTAAGGCTATATAACCCTAATTATTTATAACCAAGATGCATACACTTAGTTACTAATAGCAATAATGCCAGTTTCATAAAGCACCACAAAGAAATCCCCTAGACTATTAAGGATCATAGGAAAGGAAATTCTACCATGCAATTCTTAAAGATTAATTAGCCTATATACTAGCATACAATTATATCATTTAACATATTAGTAGATATTTATATAACTAGCGTAGGTATTTTGGGAGATAACCTTCTCTTGAGCTCCGGTCACATCCTCCTTTCGATTTATTTTGAAAATAGTTATGAAAAATCTTTTGTATATCCATAGTTTGACTCTAGAATCACACGATTTTACAACCATACCCCTCAAACTAGAGCCCTGATACCAAATGGTAACGTCCCAAAAACCATAGTAAATTTTTTCATTTTCAAAAGACATTTTCATAAAAACCATAATTCATCTAATTCATTGTTTCAAAACATAATCGTAAAATCAGAGTATCAAATAACATCTCTCATACATAAATCCACGAGATGATGTATACAATCACACCTTTTCCTTCCCTCGATCCTTAGAAGCAGCTGAAACATTTAAATCCACAACTATAAGCCAAAGTTTAGTGAGTTCCTCAAAATACCAGACATAACAATGTACATACAGTTTATACACACCAGGCCTACAACACAAGGATGGACTACTTCTTGAGCCTACAACCTATAGTTAGACAGCTCTCCTGAGCCTATAGTATCAACTGGACCGATCTCATGAGCCCACATCATCTAGCTAGATCACTCTCCTTGGGATTACAGTATCAACTGGACCGCTCGTGTATCTTGGCTTTCAACACATAACGAGACTACCTCAACCAAACAATAATATGTCGACATATGCATATAAACAATAACATGCATACACATGTAATTATAAAAAATCTACCTCCCTAATATATCACTACAAGATAACTACATCCTATCCACAAAGATACATATATGAGTATAACATAACATACTACACACAAGGATACATACTGTAATTAAAAGTATAGTAAGAAAACTCACCTCATAGATGAGAAAACACAAACCACGGCTCACGTAGAAGTACAAACTGGTATTATGACCCGCATATACAACAATTAGAGGCAAATTCTCAATCTATAGCCTAAAATCCTCATGTTGACCACAAGTCACTTTGGTTAAAATTTCAACGATCAGCGGTGAAAGTTCACTTAGCTGTCCACCATATCGTAGCCAAGCATAGGCCATGTCATGGAATTCTCACAACAAAACATTCGTGAGGAACCCTACCACCAAGTTAGGTGAAAATAAGAAGAATGTCTTACACTCAATTCAGGTGAAAATAAGAGGAACCCTACCACATGCTTATACTCTCTAGAAGGCTTCCTTACACCCATAAGCATCATAAAAATCCTTGCTTAATTGACAGGCATGTCCAATGTGTGTCTTACACTCAAGTTAGGTGAAAATGAGAAGAATGACATCAAAATCACATGCATGAAACCACAACTTCATAATACTTCCGATCTAGAACATATAACCTCAACGGGACCTCAAAGATCCATGAAGTTGACAACTTTATGGGATTCATCCACTCAAATCATCACAAACATGGAGAATGTTCATAAAAACCTAGATCTAGAAGACTTGGACAAAAATATAAGAACTTATGGACTTAAAAAGGTCCAAGCTATACACAATAACTTTTCTTGTTGAATCCTTACACTTCGAGCTCCTTTCTTCCTTATTCATGGCCGCAAAGCACCAAAATAATCTTCAAGATGAACATAAAGAGGATAAGGTTTGTTTCTAGACTTGAAAGGGTGATGGAGGCTGAGGGTGAGCAAATCCTATCCATCACATCCTTTAAATATGGCTTTAGGCCCAAAAATTAGGGTTTTGCACTCCATTCGTCGCTATGTCATAGCCATGGCCTTGCTATGTCATGAAACATTAAAAATGTGAATTTCATATTAGTTGTGACCACATGGTGGCGCTTCGCCCACCATGCCATGTTCACTACAAAATTCCACATTTTGAAGGTCTAAAATGATACAATCTTAAAGGAATTATTCTTGGAATGGGTGTTTTGCCCTTCCTCATGCAATGTTTTAAGGTCATGCGTGAGGGATTGGACTTTGCTATTCTAGTTATTGGCTTTGATCTATGTTTTCATATTATATGTTAGAACATTTTAAAAGATCATCTATTGTAAAGAATATGATGTATATGACATTATATTTTCATTAAATATTTGTTGTGTTCTTTATTAGCATGTTTAATCATTGAGTAAATTTATTCACTCTAAAATTTGTAGTTTATTATTATTTTGGGAGCACTAATGAAGTAAGAGTAATATTAATTGGAATAGGTGACAAAGCGTTGTAAACAGTTTCATAGGTACTTTCTAGAGAAAAAGTATTAGATAGACCCGTTCAAGATTATTTCATGGATCCCTATCATGAATGATACTCGATAAAGGTAACATCTTTATATCCTTAATACTTGAGATCCATATTTGGTACTTAATTATGGGGAATGTTATGCTTTGATATACTCAAATGTTGTTCTCGAAACAGAAAAATATAAAGGCTATTGTCAGGTATGATGTGAGTCGTGCAAGAGGTGTATGTAATCAAGATGGGATTTGTTCCTCTTATTCATTGAAAGTTGGACATCTAAGGCCTTATCAAAATTTGAACACTTAAATGTGATTAATTGCAATCTATATCTCATGTTCAACATGATGTATATGACAAAGGGATAAATGATTATTTACCTTATACACCAATTGTAGCTTTGAGTTTTTGGGGAAATGGATGTTGAGAGAATGATACAAAGTCATATGCTGTTGAGCTTAGTAAAATGTTTCTAGATGTTCACAACTATCTATATCAATTTACTTTGAATCTTGCGCAAGTAGGAGACTGAAAGATTTATATATGCTCAAAAGTCATATTAGAATGATATTGTTAATTAACATTTGATCCTAAAGGGTCACAATAATAACAATTTGATACAATTTATTAATTAATAGAAATTGATTTTAATAAATATTCATAAACTCTTATAATCAATTAGAAATTATTTATTTAATGAAAATAATAATTTTCAATGCAAAATAACATAATATATCATATGGTATGATTTATTAAGTCATGTACAACATTTTGGACTAGAAAGATCTTTTTGTCTTTTACCAAAAGGTTAAAGTTTATATTTTGTAAACTAGTTTATAAAATTTATGAAGAATGCTTTATGTTTTTCTCACTAAAGTCATAGATAGAGAAAAGAGAAGAGAGTATGGTATTTTGGTTAGTTTAATCAAAAGAAATGGCATGAATTGCAAGCATGGGGAACATGTAGCTTTAGGTGCATGGAGTGCTTAAGAGGTTAAGGACTTGTGTGTAATAGAATGACTTTATGAAGGATTTCATGCATTTTAATGGTTCACTCTTTAATTGTAAATCACTCACTCTCACTCTCTCATTCTCCTGTGAAAAAGGTTTTAGAGTATTGGTGGCTTGCTTTTTCTCTCTTTGAGTCATACTTAGGTTTGGCTCAAAGCTTAAGAGCTTATATTACTAGCATCTTTTTCAAGTTGGCTTCTTGTTGGTGTCTATTATTGGTGGCTTGCTTTTTCTCTCTTTGAGACATACTTAGGTTTGGCTCAAAGCTTAAGAGCTTATATTACTAGCATCTTTTTCAAGTTGGCTTCTTGTTGGTGTCCATCTTAGGAAGAGTTCTACTCACATTCTTCTATAATTTTCAAGCCTCCATTTGAGGAACCAAAGGCTATGGATGTTGTTATTTTCTTATACCTTTTATGATTGTTGTTTTTAATTCTATTTCTTGCAAGATGATCATTGGCAGGTATAAACTTGTTTAAGTTTATTTCGAAATTTCAAGTCTCTGATTGCTATAATGTCAAGTTTTTGAAACTATTTTTCAATTAAAGCTAACATTATTTTAGTAATGATATTTTGTTTAAGCTACCATTGTTCATTGAGCGTATTTTTGTTTTTTTATACATTTTGGTCACTATAATCGGTGATAGTTGGTTTATTACATGAGACAACTTTGTTAAAGTTATAATTACTAATTGAATATTTCTGGGTGTGTTATTTCAGTCATAATACATTGTTTAACTTACCATTAGTCATTGGACTTGTTTAAAATTTTCATATTAGTCACTCTACTTTAATATTATCATTTATAAAAAGATATTATGTTTTTTTCTTTTTGTGCATAACTAACCTTGTTACATCAATTATTTTAGAATAAAGTATAATGATCTCTATGATTTATGGTAACATATGGATTTAGTCCTTAACTTCTTTTTAACTTGGACTGTCCCCACGACTTTAAAAAGTCTATTTTGTCCTCCTCCACCGCATTGCTTTTGTCGATAATTAATTGAAGGGCTTAGTTTAGTGATTTGGTCTAGGTTTTGCAGTTTAATGATAGGGATGTGTTGGTAATTAGCATTAACTGTAGTTTATGGATGTAAAAGAGTTTATGGCCGTAAACTCTTCTCGGTCTTGAGGTGTATAAATAGTGGGTTTGTCAGACGTTTTTGGTTGTTGATGCCTTTTGTGTTCACGGTTCCCACCAAGTTGTACCAGATGTTTATAGGTATAAAACGTGTGCAAGCTTGGTTTGTTATTTCTCTGTGTTTCTATTTGCTTTGTGTGATTGTGTTTGCTTTTGATCTCTGGTAAGATCCGTTTTTGGACCTTACAATTGGTATCAGAGCAAAACCGGTGTCAAAGGCATTCTACAGTCGTTTCTTGGTGCGGGTTCGTATTTCTCTGTAAAGGGTTTTATTGCTTTTATCAGAAATATGAAGTATTTGGTGTTTCCGGTCCAAGATTACGGCCGTAAACTCTCTTACACGGCCGCAAACTCGTCAAGTTCCTCACCCGTAAACCGAAGCTCTTTGGCCGTGAACCAATTTTTGGGTGCAAGTTCGTTAATTTGAAGACCATATTCTAAATCGCGTTGAACCCTGGATCGTGAACTAAATTAATCTCTTAAATTTTTGTTAATAATTGAACTAAAAAACATTAATCGAAAAATTGAAGTTTACGGCCGCAAACTCCTTACGGCAGTAAAGTTTCCCTTTGGCAGTAAAGTTTTCTTTTGGCAGTAAATCGTGTTTTCAGCAGTAATTTTTTTTATTTGGATCTTAATTAATTTTAATTAATTCGAAAATGGAATCTCAAAATCAAAACCACTTTCAAGAGCTTGATGCTGTCATGGGTACCACCACGCGAATTCCAAGGCTCATGTCTGCTGATGGGTTTCCCGAGTGGAAGTATAGAATTGAAAAATACATAAAGATGAAGGACTTCAAGATATGGAAATGCATCATAAAGGATCCAATCAGAATAACCACCATAATTGCGAGGCAGGTGGTTGATAAGAAGATAGAGAACTACACTGATGAAGATTTTGAGAGTGTAGAAGAGCAAGAAAAAACATTGGCCATTTGACCATGGACTTATCACCAGATATTGATCAAGGGTTCAGAGAGTAAACTTCTGCTAAAGCTCTGTGGGAAACCCTAATTGAGGTGTATGAGGGGAACGAACACATGCAGGAGTGTCGCCAAGATATGCTGCATCAACGATTCAACATGTTTAATTATGTGCCTGGAGAGACTCTTGAGGCTCAGTTGCAGAAGTTTACAACTCTTAATACAAAAATGACTGTGGCAGGGATCTTCTACACAAAGTTAGAGATAAATAAGAAGCTACTGAATTCCCTCCCAAAATCTTGGGACATGAATGTAGCGGTCATTAAGAAGACTAAGGATCTCAACTGAATTTCTCTAGCTGAAGTGATGGAAGTCATCAAAGCATGTGATATTGATGACAAGTAGCGGGAAATCAATCATGTGAACTCCTACTCAGCTGTGAATGTTGGCATCTCGACTAACAATGCTCTTTCCTCCTTCTCTTTTTCTTCTGCAGGTTTATCATTTAATACTCCTCCACAAGCTCAGATTCAGACACTTCCCCATCCATCAGCTTCCTCTGCATCAGTCATGCCCTATTCACAGAACCAATCGTTCATAGCTACTCAAGCTGCTTCATCCTCAAATGTGGCTTCCTCTTCAAGAGGAAAGGAGGGTGATGAAAATCTCGTTTTTGCAGCAGGGCTTGTTAATTGTTATAATGCACTTGTAGCCGGGGAGCTTCCACCTCAACTGCCATTTTCCAATCTTGATCAGATTCATCCCGAGGACGTTGAGGAGATGGATATTACATGGCAAATTACCATGGTAGTCTTTAGGGCAAAACAATTTTCCAAAAAGACTGGGAAAAACAACTTGGGAATGAGTGCTGATAAGAAGGTTGGATTCAGCAAGGGAAAGTTGCGATGTTTCAACTGCCATGAGCCAGGGCATTTTGCTCGTGATTGCCCACACCCAGACAGAAGAGTAAACAATGACAGGACAATGGTTGCAGTTGGAAACAGTCGAAGCGGTGCTCAGATAAACAATGAGAACGCTATGGTTGCACAATCATTCGATTGGGAGGATCAAATAGAAGCCCTCAACTTATCTGGACCTGAGAATGCTCACCTGGCACATGTAAGGGATAATGTTCCGGCAGAGATTGTAGCACCTGAGGATAGCGTGATGAAGCTGCAGTTTGCATTGATGGTATCCTCTTCTCATGAACCCAATTCATCCAAGGTAAGTCTACCATTATGCTCTCAAGCTTGTATTGATTATGTTAAAACCCTGCATGAGAAAATTGAGACATTAGAAAGTGAACTAGAAAGCCTTAAGATCCTTCGTGAACTTAATGACAAATTAAAAAGGGATGTAGAGGACCTTAGATATGAAGGGTACCAACTCAGAAAAGGTTAAAAACCACTTAAGGCTCAATTAGAATAAAAAATTAAGGACTTTAGGAGACTTCAGGAGGACTATAGCAATAAATGTGAAAATTATGATTATGTAGTGAAACAAAATGCTGAATTAGTGGCTGAAATTGAATCTTTAAATGGAAAATTTGAAACAGCCAAGCTTGATGTTAGAAAATATGATCATTCAAGTGAGGTAATTGCAAATATGATAGACCACAACATGAAATTTAAGAAAAATCAATCAAAAGGTCTAGGGGATAATCATGTGCTTCCTCCATTTAATCATTCATATTTACACAAGCCTCTGTCCAAAGAAGAGATTGCAAATGAATCATTTATGGTTTATGACAAATCTTATGGTTTTGTTTTGGGAGGATTTATTAATGTAGAAGATACTAACATTTATACTTCTCATGCAGATCGATCCTTGAATTAGTCACAGAACGAAGTTGAAGGATCTGTTTCTGAAAATAAAACTGAGCCAAACCTGAAGTTTTAGTGTTAAAGAAAGACAATGCTTTTTCAAATGTTTTAAGTGATATTGGTGTTTGTGATGTTTTTTATTCTTCTGATACTGTTTTTGTTTCCCCTGATACCATGTTTGTTTCTTCTGATATTGTTTTGGATGATTGTCAAATGACTGATACAGTTTTGAGCAATGTGGTTGGCAATTTTAATGTTTGTGATAAAAATGTTGAAACACCACTAGTCTCACAACCCTCCCTATCTAACACACCCTCACTTGCCTCACAACCTAATAATGTTTCTTGTTCTTGTGAGAGAAGAAAGGGTATTGGTAGGGAAAGCAAATCGGATCAATGTAGTACAAGTTATAACAATAACAAGAAGATTTGTTTTAATTGTGGTACTGGTGGTCATATCGCTAGAAATTGTCAAAATCATATGTTTGTAAATTTTAATCTTCCAAGAGGAGAGAACGAATTCAGAGGAAGGTATTTAAATAGAAAGTCCTCTAGAAGTCGTTCTCGAAATGATGATTGGGAATATGAATAGAGTAGAAAACGGGTTGTCTTTCAAAGACATAAAAAGGTTTTTCATTACCAAGTCCCTAGCAGTTTGCCAAAACCGACCACGGCCAAGCCAAGGTTAGACTCGTCAAAAAGCCACAGTGAGTCTTCAACCAACTCTGGTAGAAGTCTCACAGGTTTTAAGCAGATTGATAAACATTCCATTTCTAAATCAACCGAGACGTTTAGAAAACCTAATTATAAATGGCTGCCCAAACCTGCTCCCAATACATCATCTGTATCCTCGGAAAAATCTAAATGTGATAAATCTGAAAAGGCATCAGGATCATCCATGAAGGTCATGCCCTGGGTACCCAAATCTAATTAAACCTGCACATTTTGCAGGGACAGTTGCGGGGAAATGTCGTCAGACCCTGGTTCGTCGACAGCGGCTGTTCCCGACATATGACAGGAGATATCGCCCAACTGCATAACATTCAATCATTTAATGGGGGATATATCTCTTTTGCGAGTGGAGAAGGTGGTAAAATCACTCAAAGAGGAACTATCTCAAATGGAGTTTTAAGTTTCGAAAATGTTAATTTTGCTCCCGAGTTGAAGCATAGTTTGTTGAGTGTTTCTCAGATCTGTGACAAGGGCTATTCTACGCATTTTACTGACAAGGAATGCATGATTCTCAAGCCATGCTTTGTCATCCTAGAAGAATGGATTCTCCTAAATTCTAAAAGGTATGGGAATGCCTATATCATTGATATGAATATCAATCTTCCAGAACAAGTTACATGTCTTTTCTCCATGATCTCCGAACAAACTGCTATGCTGTGGCACAGAAGATTAGTTCATGCTAACGCCAAGAATCTAAATCGTCTTGCAAAGAATGAGATGTTCCGTGGATTTCCTATCAAGGAATTCATTACGTTTGAAAAATGTGTGTCATGTGCTCAAGGAAAGCATCATAGAAAGCCACACCTGCCAAAACAGGTCAACTGAATTAGCCAGGTCCTTCAATTACTACATATGGACTTGTTTGGTCCAATAAATGCTCTCAGCATCAACAGAAGTTCTTATTGTCTGGTTGTGATTAATGATTTCTCTTGGTTTACGTGGGTTTTCTTTCTATCCAACAAAGATGGAGTTACTGAATTGATTAAGAAGTTCATTGTATTAGTTGAGAACCAAACCAACTATCGGGTGAAGGCGCTTCGTACCGAAAACGGAACTGAGTTTAAGAATTCTGTTCTCGATCATTTTTGCGTAGAGAATGATATCTTGTGTCAATTCAGTTCTGCTCATACACCCCAACAAAGTGGTGTTCTGAAAGACGAAACAGAAGGTTAAAGGACGCTGCAAGAACGATGTTGTGTGATTAAAAGCTACCAGTTTTCTTCTGGGCCGAGGTGATAAACACCGCCTGTTACGTTCAGAATCAAGTTTTAATCAACAAAGCTCAGATAAAAACCCCGTATGAAATTTACTATGGGCACAAGCCATCAGTCAGTCATTTCCGTGTATTTTGCTATCCTTGCACCCTTCTACACCTAGATGCCAACCCGAAGTTTAATGCCAAGGCCGGTGATTGTTACTTTGTAGGGTATGCTGCTCGCACGGCTTATATAGTGTACAATAAAAAGACAAAACAAATTGTGGAATACTATGACGTGCGTTGGCTGGAAGAAAATGAGACGGATGCTAGAGTGGGTCCAGATTTGCTGTTTGACTACACATCATTGTTTAAATCAATATGTGTATCTACGAGTGGCTCATCTGGATCTACTTTTGGTTGGAAGAAGATTTATGAAGACGAAGAAGACGACGAAGAAGTTATCTACAGAGCTCCATCTGCAAGCTCTTCATTCAAAGGAAAGTCTCCAGTTCCTTCTAAGAAGTTATTTTCTGAGGGGGAGCAGTCCACTACACCAGAAAGGGAGTCTTTCTCTACATCGGAGGGGGAGTCTTCTGCTACACCAGAGGGGGAGTCTTCTGCTACACCAGAGGCGGATTCTTCAGTCCAAAGTGATACTCCTGATGCTAACACTACGCCATCTACACCTATGGAAAGAGAGTTCATGCCCAATGACGCTTCCGCAACTACATCAAATTTTATGGAACTACTCTTTCCTGAATCTCTCTCAAATGAGTTTGTGGCAGAGCCTTCTGGAGTGGCTCAATCAGCAAATGAAGGAAGTATCAACATTCACAATCTTCTTTTTTCTCTCAATGACATCAGTCAAGAGATACCTTCAAGAATTCAACGCGATCATCCGATTGATAACATCATTGGTGGGTTGGGCAACGGCTTTAAAACAAGAAGTCAGAGTGGTGATGTTAACATTTGTCTCTATTCTTGCTTTGTTTCTCAAATAGAGCCTAAGAATGTTGAAATGGCTATGAATGAGCCCAGTTGGGTAGATGCAATGCATGAGGAATTGCACCAATTTGAAAAACTCGGTGTTTGGAAGTTAGTTGAGTTACCAAAGGGAAGAAGTCTCTTGACACACGATGGGTTTATCGTAATAAGTAGGACGATTCAGGGGTTATTGTGCGAAACAAAGCTCAATTGGTGGTTCATGGGTTTCAACAAGTCGAGGGTCTTGATTACACTGAAGTTTATGCACCAGTAGCTCGCCTGGAGGCTATTCGTATCTTCCTAGCATATGCTTCTTACATGAACTTTACCGTTTATCAAATGGACGTCAAGACCGCCTTTTGTATGGCAAGGTAAAGGAAGAAATCTACGTTGATCAACCCCCTGGGTTTGTTGATTCGAAGTTTCCTAATCATGTCTACAAGCTGGACAAGGCGTTGTATGGGTTACATCAAGCTCCTAGAGCGTGGTATGCGACTCTAACAAAGCACTTGCTCGAACATGGTTACTCTCGTGGCACTATCTCTCAGACTTTGTTTATCAAGCACGTCGACAAGAACCAGATACTCATACAAATCTACGTTGACGACATTATCTTTGGATCAACCAGTCCGCAGATTTGCAAAGAATTCGAATGTGTAATGAAGAAACGGTTCGAAATAAGTTCGTTGGGAGAAATGACCATGTTTTTGGGGCTTCAGGTCAAACAGAATTCAACTGGAATCCTGCTACATCAAGCCAAGTATGTGGAGGATATTCTTGAGAAGTTCGAGTTTTGAGATGCTAAGTCTGCTTCAACACCAATGGCAGAACGACCTCTTCTGACTCCAGATCCTGAAGGCGAATCCGTAGATCAAACTCACTATCGATCGATTATCGGATCGTTGATGTATCTTACTGCAAGCTGACCGGATATCAGGTTTGCAGTGTGTCAATGCGCACGTTATTAGGCTAATCCTAAACATTCAAAAAAAAATCAAAAAAATAAAAAAATAAAATAAATTGCTGATACTTTTTTTTGTAGGTGTTGTGATGGGAAATGAAATTAGCAAGTGATAACGGGCAATCTGAATCGGCATAACGTACCTAAGTTGAATCGTCTATGCTCTGTGCTCGATGCGCTGGTAGGCACAAAATATTTTAAATGGACTTGACTAGGGAAAGTTGAACCTAATGAATTAAAGGACTTGACAAACTTTGACCTAGTTAGATCTGTTTAGCCTAACTTCACGACGCTCGGATAGGTTGAGCAGAGAGATATACATGGGAATCTATCGGTCACATTAAGTAACCCGTATCTAGAACTGTGGATTCACTGTTCCTCGGTGTGCGGATTCTGTCCTTAATTCCGGTTGGATGGGACGACTGGTAAATTCCGATAAGTTAGGTCTGTAGAATATCATTTTCTTTCTTTCTGTCTGTTAGTCATATGTTGTCTCCTTTGCGTGACTTCCAATCCGACCTGGTACACAACATATGCAACTCTATTTCTCTACAAGTTATATATATGAAATTCCTCTTATCTGTTAGCCATATTCTATCTCCTTTGCGTGACCTCAAATCCGACCTGGTACACAACATATGCAACCTTCTACTTTTCAACCCCTCTGAAACAATAAGCAATAAAATTCTGAATCTATCCTCTCTCTTAATGATTGTCTGCTCACCCGGTGTAAGGAGTACTCTGGAAGTTCTTGATGGCTGGGGCATATCAGGAAGCGGGAAACACATTATAGTACACTTAAAATTGAACACATACAGATTTTCTGTAGATCTTGCTGCTCGATTTAGGTAGATAACAATATCCCTGGTTGTAGTCAGTTAAATGGTCTTAAGAAAAATTTATTTAAGAATTAGGGCCAATCATGATAATAAAGTTATAATTAGATATATGCATGTATCATGTCCTTGGTAAATTGTCCAAAATTGTCACAAAATTTTCGTGTTTAAGTGGACCCCAATACTGGCGATCGATCAGACGAAGATGTGAAGATAAGGGTACCGACAAGTGGAATAAGGCTGTCCAACAACTTTGATACCAGAATCACAAATTTAGTTACAGTGGTTAAATTTTTATTTTAGTTAGAGTCAAGTTTTTTTAAGTTTATTTTTATTTTTATTTTTATTTTTTATTTTTTATTTTTATTTTTTCGCAATTAAATTTATTTTTTAAGTTTTTAAATTTTATTTTATTTGTACTTTTATTTTTACTGTACGAAATTCTTATTTTTAATTTTTATTTGTATTTTTATTTTTAAACTAATCCTCAAAAAGTTTTTTTTTTAATTTTAATTGTGTTGGAATTTGCTCAATACTGGGTAATTATCAGATAAAAAGGTAAAGAATGGTAAATGTAGGGTTTACTGCCGGAATCTCCTCATTCACAAGATTCCGGCCGCAAATACGTTCTAGTGCTCTCTCTCTCTCTTCAAAAAAAATTCTATCGATTTTCGCAAATCCGCTTCAACCATCACGTAGGTAATGATCTCTAGATCACGAATATATATTTCATTGCATTGTTTACCGTGTAAATTGATCGTAAATCGAAAAAATAGATTCGACGGAGCTTACGGCTGTAAGCTTGGGCCGTAAACTCCGTCTAGGCCGTGAATTCATTTTATTTGCTTATTAATCACACAACCGCATACATCTGTTGATTATTGTGTTACTTATTAGCCATTTTTACGTGTTTTTCATGTGTTTTTGGAGAAATTGTTCATCGGCAGTAAACTCGTGTTCATAGGTCGTGAACTCTGAGTTTACGACCCAAGAACAAATGTTTAACTGCCTAAGAACAAATGTTTGTAAATCGTGAATTTTTGCTTGAAATTCGATCGTAAACACTGATTGTTGTTCGAGTAAATTTTTGTTTTGATCCATAAAAGTTTAATTAATTTATTTATTTATTTGGCACATAATTTTTCCTTACAATTTGTGGTTGAGTGCAGAAAATGAAAAATTTGAAGTTCGCAGATATGCACAATCTCGCCATTGTGCTTGCAGATCCTCTGGTTATTCATTCAGATATGCGATCGATGATTCACCGACTGCGGGAGTGCTGTTTGGCATCCGCCATCACAGTAAATCCGGTCGTGTATCAGAACTTAATCAGAGAATTTTGGGCGACTGCTAGCATAAGCATAGATAATGATGGGCACTTCACTGTGAAATCCATGGTTCAAGGACGTGAGATTGTAATCAACGAAGGTTTCATCCGAGATGCACTGGTTATCGATGATCAACCTAATTTCCCTACGAAAAATGGGATTGAAGATACACAACGAATTCTCAGAAGAATGAGCTACGAAGGAACTTCACCCCCGACTCTGAAAAAGCTTCTACATCCATATTGGAGGTTTCTGGCGCATGTGTTCGTCAGTTGTGTCTCGGGTAGAAGGTCAGGAGCGGATGAAATTTCGCAACGAACAACTGGTGCTCTCGTCTCTCTTGCTGCAGGTGTGAGGTTCAATTTCTCAAAATTCATCCTGGATGAGTTCGTTATCAACATCCGAGCCTCCACTCGAGACACATTCCTGCTATATCCTCGGTTTATACAGATGTTTATCAATATTAATTTCCAGACGTGAGGAAGGAGGGAGAAACTCTTGACATGAAGTCTTTGGGTCCTCACACGGTGGGACTCATCAAGCAAAACCGAAGAGGCAAGGTTGTTTTTCAGGGATTATATCCTCTTGAGAAATTCGGGAAGTTCACGGAGCTAGATGAACCTACAGAATCATATGGTTCATCTGAGCAAACTTCTTCTGATCTGGCGTCTGCTGAAAAGTCGTCTCCTAACAATCTTGTTATTGATATATCTGGGGATGAGGACACTGAGAAAGAAGATACACCAACTCCTAATGCTCAAGTATCTTTGGAACATGATAAAGTGTTGGGACATACTCAAGATGATGTGGGAACGAATGTTGATTTGGGAGAGAATGTTGGGGAAGACAAGAATGACTCTTTTAGTGATCTTGACCTCACAGGTTTTGATCATGATGATACTGCTACTTCCTTGGCTAGCAGTGCTAATGTGGAGTCACACGAGAATCTTGACACCATTTTCAACAATGTCGATGATGTTGTTCCTCCGACAACTGAGACAAGGAAGTCAAATGAAACTTTTGAGACTGAAACTCCAACTTCAGGGCAAATGGCGAACGTTTCAATTCCTATGGAGATGGTTATAGGATGTTCCCCTCCTGTATCTGTTTCTCCTACAACTGAGCCACTTGTGAGTGTTTTTACAACACAATCTGACCAATCTCCATCAAAAAGGCTGAGAAGAGATTTGAGGCAATCTGAGCTGATAGCGAGTCTAGTTAGTGGCCTCCCAACACCACCTGTTACTGCTGCTACTACCAGCCTTACGACAACTAAGATGTTTGCAACAAGTTCAAGCCCTGCGTTTGATGTTGGTGGTCCCTCTTCTCCACCTGGTTTTTCAACTCCTAGGTATAATCGTGATGATGTGTCCGAGAGATTGGCTTTATATATGGCGGAAGAACAACTTTTGATGCCAAATCCTCGAGGCAAGGGTGTTTCTATAGGAGAAGGTGGTTATAGAGGTGATAACCTAACTCTTTCTGGTCTTCAAAAAGAAATATCAGTTATGAGCCAAAAGAATATTGAGCTAGACATTCAAGTGTCGGAACTTCGCACTGACAATGCAAAGCTCAGTATTCAAGTCTCTGAGCTGCAGTCTGATAAATCAAGTCTTGGTGTGCAAGTGGCTGAACTTACCAAGGATAAAAAGCTAAAGTCCAAGCAGATCTCTGACCTACAAGATCATTTCAATTTGCTGACTTCAAGCTATTTTGCACTTAAAAAGAAACTTGAGGAAGACTTTGGGAACAAATACCAAACATCCGCTGAAGAACACAAAATTAATCTTCATGTGCAAGCCTTTCCAATTGATTTGCCTACTGGTCAATCATCTGGCGTTGCTAGTCATGCTGATGATGAGCCTCCTCAGGCCCCCCATGTAACAGAAACCGTATGTCATGCTTAGGAGGAAGCAGTGAAGAAAGGGCAACTATTGTTTAAGAGGAACTCTAACCAAAATTCCTCTTGGGATGAACCTTTAATCACAGTGACAGATCTTGAAGTGGTTCATTTCCGAGATACTTTTGGGGATCGATCAGGAATTGCTTCTTGGGGATTTCATGATCCCCTCAAAATGTGGATTGTGGTGTGAAATAGTGGTAACTCTGAGTCATACAGAGACAGCCATGATTTTAGTTCATTCACAAGGGTTGATTTGACGGAGTTGTCCCGAGCTCCCTTTATCAATCTAACAAACAATCCACAGGTAACTCAATTCAAGCATTTTCTTGAGGACCAAGTCAAAAGAGGGTTTCCTTCTATGTCAACTGCTGAATCTGTGATTTTCGAGCATCCTGATATTATTGATCGCACAACCGACAAGCCATTGCAGGTGGTGATGTGGCCTGCGACCAAGCAGGTTAAACAATTTCCAGTGCTTCAAACTTTTCAGGATGGATCTCTTGGTTCATTGGAGTGTTGGGTCTTTGACGAGATCACCTCTGGTGCAGTCCTTAAGCTCAAGAATGGATGCATTAGACTCTATGATCGAAGAGACCTGTTGCAATTTCGGAAATGGGATATTCATCAGCTCAACAATTTTCAAATCATGGTTGCTGAAGATATCTTTGAAGATGGTGCGAAGGCGTACACGACAATGGTTGTGGAAATTCTGAATAAACGCATGTGGAATGGAGCGATGGGGCAGGCGGATGTTATGGTGGTTAAAAAAGAATGACCTCGAGCTAGTCCAAACCAAGGGGAGATTGAAGGGCTTAGTTTAGTGGTTTGGTCTAGGTTTTGCAGTTTAATGATAGGGATGTGTTGGTAATTAGCATTAACTGTAGTTTATGGTTGTAAAAGAGTTTACGGCCATAAACTCTTCTCGGTCTTGAGGTGTATAAATAGTGGGTTTGTCAGACGTTTTTGGTTGTTGATGCCTTTTGTGTTCACGGTTCCCACCAAGTTGTACCAGACGTTTATAGCTATAAAACGTGTGCAAGCTTGGTTTGTTATTTCTCTGTGTTTGTATTTGCTTTGTGTGATTGTGTTTGTTCTTGATCTCTGGTAAGATCCGTTTTTGGACCTTACATTAATTTCAATTTGATAGCCTACATCCTCTACATTTTGATGTCTAGAATGTTAATGTCGACTTGATTCTTTTCTTATAGGTATTTTGGATTTCTAGAATTCAAATGAAATATTCGATGATAAACATTTACCATAGAATTCAAAGAATCGAGTCCCCCTATTCTTGATCCTGGAAGAAGATGTAGACTTGTTCGATACTTTTAGTTGATTCATAGGTACCAAGATAGTGTCCACTTTGGAGCACACACTTCAAATAGTTTCTAAGGAGCCACCCAAAGTGAAACTAATTTTTCCATAGTGATTATGTGTGCTTCTACCGATGACAAGAGCAATAGGGTGTTTAAGGGCAAAATAATCTTTTTAAATTCATTGGGACCATTCAAGTTAAAAGACATTAATGACTAAATATGCATGTTACCCTAAATCAAAAGGATTATTCGTACAATTACTTTAAAATAATATATGTAACAAGTTTAGGTATAGAGAAAATGATGAAAATAGTAGTTTTTTTTTATTTTTTTATAAATGATAATAAAAAAGTAGAGGGACTAAAATGAAAAAAAAAAATTAATGACTACTGATTGTTAAAACAAAGTATAACTATTAAAACACTTAAAAAGATCCAATAACAAATTATAATATTATCAAGGTAGTACGATGTTATACACATATTAAAAGTGACTAAAATGAACACATACAAAATATAATTAGTAAAACAAAACACATACAAAAAATTTAAAATAACCTAAACCCGTTATTTTATACTAAACAATAATTCCCTTGCATTTTATTGGAAATGGACAACCCCACGTGTTAATTAATACATCGTATTCCTAACAGTTTTAATCGGCTTACATCATTTCATCGTCCCATCTAGTTCATGTAGTTTGTAGCTAGTTTTAATTTATTATATTACACAATGTCTACTAAATAACCAACTTTCCTGGGAAAACTTTCTGTCCTGAGAAGGGAGGATTAGCTGTAAAGCCATTACATTTGTATGCATTCTTAATTATTTATAGATATTTTTTGCAAGTCAAAATGGTATATGCAATCTCATGTCTTCACATGGGTTTGGAAAGAAAGTAAACTATGAAGGCAACAGCATGCATAAGAAATAATACATAATATTGTTTATTTATGTATTTGTTACATAAACACATCCTTCCAAACTTTTATATATATATATATATATATATATATATATATATATATATATATATATATATATATATATATATATATATATATATATATATATATATATATATATATAATAAGTTTGGATCGATGTGTTTATGTAACAAATACATAAAAAAAACAATATATATATATATATATATATATATATATATATATATATATCACCAACTGCAATTAGTGATGGAGTATCTTGATTAATTCACGAACCACTAGGATATTCCTTCCGCAACTTGTCATATAAAACATATAAAGAAAAAGGCTTTGAGTATTATATATTTTACGACCCTCTTTTTATGATTGCATATTTAATTTAATATAAAACATACTTTGAATAACTTTCTTTCGTTTAGTTGTTGTTTGTTTTTCTGAAACCAAAATATCTGCAGTCTGCGGACTACATCTGCAAACATCTGCAGTAGAAGAGGTGAATCAAACGTCTGTCGTCTGTAATAAGAAGATTTATTGTTTTTTAACGTCTGCAGGCTGATGAAAATAAACTAAACTTTAAATAAAATGATTTTACAAACTTAAAATGATTTTTCAACACCAAAATTTTAATAATAATAGTCATACAACATTGAAAATAAAATTCGTGCAAATAAATTAGTCATACAATAAAAAAAAAGTTTTGTTTTACAATAACAATTCGTATTAGAATCCAAATGCAATGCTTTTATAAATACAAAAATTATTAACGGCTTATATAATTCATATTAGAATCGAAATGCAATGCTTTTATAAATACTTTAATATAATTCAATCTTTTGGTCTTCAACAATAGATATATCTCATTTTTTTTTTAAATTCTGGTCGGACATCATAAAATTAGAAACATGGTTCTTATGTTCTACTTTTTTTCTTTTAATATTATTGAAAAAAAAATCAATAAACAGATATATAAATTAATTATTAAATAAAAATAAAATAAAAAAGTTATTATCGCTTATAACGAATAAATCTAAAAGGCATGGAAATGGAAAGAAAAAAAATGTGTATGTTTTTGTTTTTTTTTTTTTGTTTTAAACTTTTGGAATAAATTTATTGGACTTGTGAAAACGTTAGAAAATACATTGATCAACGTCTGTTCCAAAAAAACCTCGTGCAGGCGTTTTTAGTTCTGCGCACTTTCAAAAACAAACGGTCTGCGATGACATATGTCTGCGCTTGGTCTGCGCGGCGCAGACAAAAGTGGTCACGCAAATCTGTAAAAAAAAACAAACAACACCTTAATTTTCCCCTTAAATTATCATTTTCGCCACCATCTTTTTCCAATTTTTACTAACACACTATTTTATTTATTTATTTTGCATAAACGGTTCTTGTGGTTTGTATTTTTTTATAAGTTTTGATTTAATTCTTAACAATTCTGGATAAATGGTCATCTTGAGCATTTTTTGTTGTAGATTTTGGTCTCCCTCTAAACCGAATTGACTAAATTTCCTTTATTTAATTCTTTTTGATAATCTTTTCTAATGATTAAAAGCAATCTCTCTCTCTCTCTCTCTCTCTGAATACAAGAGTCAAAGTCTTCTTTTGTTTCTCCCTCATTGGTACCCTTTGGTCACCTACATAGCATTATAAAAAAACAAGAAACACACACAATCGATCATGTGTGTGCATGAAACAAAGGACAACAACAGATCGAGGAAAAGGGGAAAATAAGCCTCAATGTTGATGGTTCAGATTTGGTAGCAACATCGGTGATTGTGATCGGAGATGACTCGATGGTGGTCGTTTTAGCCTACCCCTCATGAACAAGTTAGCCGAAAAAGCTCTAATCCACCACTTTCCACAAATCATTTTCAAGGGCACTACCATCATTCTTCCTTCCTTGAAGCCAGACTAAAACCCTTGAAAAAAACTACCAAGAGAGGGCGTGCCGACCACTACTAGTGCCACCTTTCATCTTCGATTTTCACCACCATTGTCATCAACAAGAAGATTTGGCCAAGAGGGGAGGAAGACAAAGTATAGAGAATAACAAGATATAGAGAGAACTATCACCGCTCTGGAACCTTTACATAATCAACGATGACGGGTTGACTTCAGTTTTAAGAGATAAGGAGAGATAGATGGGTTGAGTGTCGGCCCCATATTTTCATTTAATATAACTTAATTTAAATAGAGAAAATATATAAAAAAGTATCAAAAGGGAAATTTAGTTAATTCAGTATTAAGGTGACCAAATCTACAACGAAATAAGCTCAAAATGACCATTTATCTAGATTTACCAAGGTTTATATATATATATATATATATATATATATATATATATATATATATATATATATCATTTAAAGGTTTATCATTTCATTATCTTGATAAAAACTATAGTAACATCAATTCTTTTGAAGAAAAGGTTATAAAATAGCTCATTATATATATTTGAGGGCATTAAGGCTACTTAACCTATTTAATTAATTTTATTATTTATTTGAACCTTCATATTTATTTTTGCCAAAATTAACACCTTACTCAAGGTTGTAGAACTCCCTACTTGATACCTGTTCGGCCGACTATCAAGTAGCGAATACTCGAGAGTGCTCGTGAGTCTTCAGGGAGTACTCGGATTCGTTAATTTATGTAGAAATATTTTTAGAGAAATTATATAGGTCAAAATCATAAGTTAATTGAAATATATAAAAAAAATTAGATACATGTGACTACACAAAAACTGCAAAAACACACAATGGTCTCACTCCGTGAATAATTACTGAAAATTTAAGATATATATATATATATAATCACATGTGTGTGTGTTAGATAAAAAATCATTAAGTATATTATACATATTAATCATCGAGTTGGCTGAGTTTTACAACACTGCTCCCTTCAGTAAGGACCGATAGGGGATTACTTAGATTTTGTAACTCGTCTCGGTAAGGGGCCCCCTACATGCTTTCTAGAAAGTTTGGGAAAAGGCTTTACGGATTAAAGACCTTGAAAAGAATTCTTTCTTTAGACATTTTTCTACGATGTGGTAGTAGGGTGCCACGATGTGGTGATGGGGTTTTCCACGACTGTTTTGAGATTATCTCTATCACGGCATCGTGCTTTGGGGCCACGACGTAGCTTTGTAATTTGGTACATATTTGGCTTTATCCATGACTTGGTTCTGACCAGATTGAACCCATCAGCCACGACATGGTTGAAGGAGAGCCACGACATGTACATCGTCTGAGGTTGACTTTGACTCTGACCATTGACTTTGACTTTTGACTAGCATTGACTTTTGGTCAAACCCCTAGTTTTGGAAGGAAGGATAAGGGTGTACTTTGTACAACTATATATGTAGTTTATAGCATATGCACTCACGATAGTAGGAGCAATAGTGGTTGATCATCGTTTTTTTGGTAAGTCTCTTCACTGTACTCGAGGTTCGAAGGCACTAATGTTGGCCTAGTGGATTATGTTTGTAGGATGATAATTGTATTCGTGACACTTGCTGATATGTCGGTATATGCTTTTTGTTTTTGTGACTCTTGATGATATGATTGTATGCTTGGATGTAGTGGTGAAATAGACCTAATACCGGTTAAAAGATACCGAAAGGGGTGAAATAGACATAGTACCGGTTGAAACATATTGAAGGGGTTGAAATAGACCCAATACTAGTTGAACAATACCGAATGGGGATGAAATAGACCTAATTTAGCTTCGATATTATATGTATGTTTGATGTATGGTATTTTGGGGATACTCACCAAGTTTTGTGCTTACAGTTTTATGTTTATGGTTTCAGAAACTTCTGGTTCGAAAGGGAAGGGTTAGGTATGATCGTACCACTTCCACCAATATTCTGCATTTTATGTCATGGTTTGTAATTTGATAAAAAAAATTATATGTTATCCATTTTAATTGATTTGGAATGAATGAATGATGTTTCTGGTAGTTTTAAAATAAAAAAATTTACATAGTAATTTTTGCAACGTTACAAGTTGGTATAAGAGCCTTATTTTGAGATATTTGGGCACACTCTCGGGTGTGTCTAAACTCGAATTGAGGAATTGGTAACTTTTTTTTTAAGAAAGTGGATTTGATAAATAGATTTTTATAAAAAAGGGGTGTGATGTGTGCAATCAACCTAGTTCAAGTAAGTATTTCCCAAAATACCCATACATATTTATTGTTCAGTATATGTATATGTATATAACATGCTAGATTACAGCTAAGGGTCTGTTCAAAATCGAATTGTAGGATGCTAGGAGGGATGCCTTGTATGTTAGTTGTATGAACCTTTAGAACTGCATGCTAGTATAAATTTCAGATAATCAGATGTAGTAGTCTGGTTAGGCAGTGCTTTAGTTTAGAACTCGATGATCGAATGTTGCTTGCTTTGTGCTTCTAGGGACTCCATTAGTGTTAGCTAATTATTAAGTGAATACGTTAAACTACATGTTGTGGGGATTAGATAATTTTTGAAGGTTAGGTTTAACACTATCACGCAACGCTTGTTTGATTCCAACCTTTGTAGGGTGGGACCTAGCAGTCGAAAATTATTTGGTGTTGGTAACTGTCAAACCCTCAAACCAGAACGGCGGAATCGTTCGCGGGTGGATAACTTCATATAGTATCGTAACAGTTGAATACATAGTAAAGAAAGTAAACACAACCATCATATGTATAATTTAAGAGTTACATTGTTGGATGATACCTGTTTCAAAAATAAATTACAACATGATGACAAAATGAGTTTAAAACTGACACCTTAGCATCACTTCTCCAAAAGCTAAAGTTTACCTGTATTACTGAATCCCTGAGAAATACAAGTAGATTTAAAATAGTATATCAGCATTTAAGCTGGTGAGTTCATAAGTATTTAATGTCAATGTTTGTATAAATTTAAATGAATTTGTTTGTAGATGTTTGAAAACTCCGAGAAAATCCCATATTTCCGACTAGTATAAAAGTAGTCTTCTACTAAAACCCACCTGTTTTGAATGTTGTTTCTAAAATTCCAATATTTTTCCATAAGTGTATGATATTTAAAAAGTTCCAAAATTTTATTATGCAATAGTGTTTTTCATGCCTAGAATAGAAGGTTTATGTAAAAAAATCGCTAAGGTATTTGATAACCCTTAATTCAACGTGTTTTTAATACTCCATGTGAGTTTTATAACCATACTATTAACCCAGACTGCCTGTAACAACGTTCTTCAGGCGCTGAAATGTTATGACGTTTGTCATACCAGACCTACCGGTCTAACTGTCGCTAATAGTTTAGGTGTGGGATTGTCAATCACATATAGATCTATACACAAGTATCACACTCTCCCTACAAGAGATTATGGTATATAATACAGTACTTTAACTGCATACTCGAAAGTACGTGAAGATGAACGTCTCACAAAACTTAGCATCAAATAGATTTACGTATAAAAAGTTCATTTGTTCTTGTATATGAAGGTATTTCCTTGATATAGTACTTATAGTATGTAAAATCTCTTGAATATCTAGTAAACTATACCTATTATAGTTTTTCTCAAATGTATGATTCGTTGTATGATAAACCTTAGTGCAGTATCAGCTTGGTATGTAAGTATAACATTTGTAATAACACCACTAAACATTTATACACCAAAAATATAAATAAAGTGTCTAATATTTGTATAACAACATGTTTCTACTCTTAAAGGACAAAATGTTATTGAATAGGTGTTGCATGCGAACGTTTTCATATGATAGTTATGAATCACATATGATTTGTTATATAATGATAAGTGTAGTAAGAGTTTAATGTTTTCCACACGAGAGTAACCGTGTGTTTACTTTTATTCCTACCCCCCCCCCCCCTTGAAAGTGTATAAAAGCATTTATAAAGTATTTGAAAACATAGTTGTAGGGGTATGAACTCATTTGATAGACAGAAGAAGGTGAAACAAAAACTGAGCAGAACTTCGACTAGGGAAAGTTGAATTTCTCGGGATTCTCGGGAATCTCGGGAGTCTCGGGAGTGAAAAACCTTCCTTGGGAACTTGGGTATGAAGATCGGGGCTTCAGGGGGTTTAAACGTAGAGCTTTGTCACGAGAGAGAGAGAGAGAGAGAGAAGAAATGAGCAATGGAACCCAACACCTTCGGCTGCTATTTATAGCCCTATATTGGGCGCCACATCATGGTACAACTCACCATGTCGTGGTGAGGGATTCTATCCTCTTCCGTTGACGAGACGTGTGCTGACATACCTGGCACCCATCAGTCACAATACCACGTCGTAGTGGGCCTGGCAGCCTTGGATTTGTGTCAAAAACTTGTAAAATTCGTAACTTCCGCGTACGAGCTCCCTTTTTAACATTCTTTATATCCACGCGTAGGTCAGATTATGATCTACTACTCTCGTTTAGACTCTGTCGCCAAACATTGACTTTATTTTTATTTTTATTTATTTTTAACGGGTCGGGACACGAAAAGTCCGTTAAAAATCCATAACTTCTTCATGTGATGTCCGTTCTCGTCAGACTTCATACGAAGTCAGATTTGGACGTTCTTTTTATATACGCATACAGTTTAATGATATCTACAACTTTCATTTAGATACTTAAGGTTAAATATAATTGTATTGAAACTTTGTGTTTTACGTTTATTAGTATTGCCAGTTTTTACTGTGACTCTTAGATTATTCATAACTTCTTCGTTATAACTCAGTTTTTAGTGTTCTTTATATTTCTGAAACCCTTGATACGATGTTTATCATTTTATGTAACCCAATAGAGACTTTTGAACATTCAAAACTTTAATGCAAATTTCATTACATTATAAGAGATTACAAATTCATGACTTTTTAGGTCATTACACTGATTCGAAATATCAGGTTGTCACAGTAACATGTAACTCTATTCATATGGTAGTTAGAAGGTATTGGTGGGAGTTTCATCTGCAGATGATGCCAGAGAGTGGTGGGAGTGAAACCCTAGGAAAGCTTAGGAGATGTTTTAGCATGTAGGACACTCTATATCCCAAGTAAGGTAATTGATATAGGGAAGTGACTTGGAGGAGTCGAGCCCATTCTTGAGGAATGTATAGATAGATATGGAAGGTTGCATTGGGACCGTACTACTGAAAGTACATGATCTATACCCGATACAAGGAAGACCTTGATGATTTTGAGAAACTTTAGTAGTGTGAACTTCTTTGTGTGTGTACTGATTGTTTATGTATTGTGTTTCAGCATGGTGATGACACGTGGTGGAGCAGGAGGTTCGAGACCTAGATCTCAATTGGGCATGGGCACCGAACTAATTGATGAGGGACTACGCGAGTTCATCATATTTAAGATTACGAGAGGCATCCTTGACACGACCTCGGTGATTTTCTAGTCGATCAAGGAGGATATCATCGAGTTGATGGATGAGCATTTACGTGCCTTTAGATTTGAGCTAGTTATTGGTTAGTATAGACCCCACATTGTCTCCTTCAAGGATTTTCTAGAATGTGGGGCACTAGAGTCCTTTGGGGTGAAGGACCCCATTACCACCAGACGATGGATAGAATACATGCAGTATGCTTAGATGACTATCTTCTGCCCTCAATGGGTCAAAGGTGCGGTTCGTTGCTGGCTGTCCGAGGGAGAAAGCTCGACATTGGTGGGAGGAGGTTGGTTATGCTCTAGGATCACCAGCCCTTGAGGCCATAACCTGGTCAGATTTTGTGACTCAGTTCGAAGCGGAGTTTGCACTGGCTGTTGAGTTGCAAAAACTTGCGAGGAAGTTCCAGTATGCGCCAAACGACTAAGACCGTGGCAGAGATCACCACCATGTTTTGAGAGAGATCTTTATTGCTAACCCAGTATGCTGCAGACGAGGAGATGAAGACTCGGTACCACAACATGTTGAGATTAGATATCAGGTAATTTGTTAGTTATTGAACCTATTCAACATTTATGGACATGATATCCATGGCCCGGGCGTAGGAACTCGATTTGGAGCTCGTCAGAAAGAGGAAGGTAGAGTAGGTGCAACCGTCTGAGGGTTTAACAAAGAAAACCAATGTTTTTTAGTCTAGATCGAGGGGCCAGGAGGGTTGAGGCCACTGTGGCAAGTGCGACATGATACATGACGGGGTTTGCAGGGCAGGTGGTTCTGGATGCTATAAGTGCTTAAAGTCAGGGCACTTCGTCAGGGATTACACTGCAACTACCACCACTACCCATGCTTCTGGTTTGATTTGATTTCATTGCAATCATATGGGCTACCAAAAGGTCGATTTCCCGAGTTTTATGGTAGGAGCGGTTGCAACACTCACTTTGGCTACTTTGAAGATCACAGATGGTCGTAAGGGAAAGTAGGTGACCCCCTGTAATGAAGAGCGGGGCTTTTTAGCTAACGGCGAAGGAGGCATGTACAACTCCTAATATGGTTACAAGTATGCCCTTCCTTTCATTTATGTGCTTACATATTTTTTTATGCTTATGTTATATGCTGTAGTGTTTAGGAACGTTCTTAGTGCACAGATTGCATGCTCTAGTTCTTTTAGATTCGGGCGTTACCCGATTAATCGTGAGGGTGCTCAGCGTGGACCGACTCTTGGTTTAACTGCGAGAGCTAGGATATATCTTTAGCAGGTTTGTTTGGGTTTTGTGGCTTCTGTATTGGACCCCAGGATGGAGAGAAAGAGGACAATTGAGGATGTGTCGGTCGTTCGAGAGTATTCACATGTATTCCTTGATAATTTACCTGGAGTATTTATGGAGAGGAAGGTGGAGTTCCATATTGTTCTAGTTTTAGGTGCGGCTCTGATAGCCAATGTACCATATCCGTTAGCACCATCGAAGATATAGGAGTTATCTAGACAATTGCAGGACCTGTTAGACAAGGGGTTCATCAGACCGGGTAGTTCATCCTGAGGAGCACTGATTTTGTTTGTGAGGAAGAAGGATGGATCCTAAAGGATATGTATTTATTATCGGGAGCTGAACAACATGACGGTGAAGAACCGTTATCTGCTTATGAGGATCAATGATTTATTTGACCAGTTGCATGGTGCGTCTTGGTTCTCCAATATTGATTTGTGTTCAAGATATCATCAGATGATGGTTCGAGATGAGTATGTTTGTATGATGGCCTTTAGGACTTGTTATGGTCATTATGAGTTCCCGGTGATGCCTTTTGGGCTCACTAATGCACCAACAATGTTCATGGAACTCACAAAATGGGTTTGCAAATCGATGTTCAATCGGTCAGTCATTGTGTTTATTGATGATATCTTGGTCTATTCTAAGACCAAGAAGCAACATGAGGATCATTTGCAATAGGTTTTAGAAAATTTGAGGAGTAAGAGGCTATATGCCAAATTCTCTAACTGTGAATTTTGGTAGTGTGAGGTGCAGTTTCTGGGACACCTTATCAATCAAAAAGGTATATTGGTTGATCCGACCAAGATTGAGGTTGTGATGCAGTGGGAGGTTCTGAGGTCTCCATCCGAGACTCGGAGCTTCCTTGGTTTAGCTAGGTATTATCAGAGGTTTATCGATAATTTCTCTAGGATCGCAGTTCCGTTAACCAGGTTAACGAAGAATTATGCTACATATTTTTGGGGGCCTGAGCAACAGGCGACTTTTGAGACTTCGAGGCATAAATTATGCGAGGATTTGATCTTGACCCTGCTAGAGGGGGTGGATGACTTTATGGTATACTGTGATGCATTGATTTTGGGATTGCTGTAATTTTGAAGGAGAAGGGACATGTGATATTTTATGCTTCAAGGCAGTTGAAGCCTCGTGAGGCGAATTATCCCACTCATGATTTGGAGCTGGGGGCGTGGTGTTCGCGTTCAAGATTTGGTTTCATTACTTGTATGGGGTTCGTTGTACCATCTATACAGACCACAAAAGTTTGAGGCATTTGATGGATCAGCTAAATATGAACATGGGGAAGCACATGTGGCTCGATGTGTTGAAGGATTATGACTGCGAGATCCTTTATCACCCTATGAAGGCAAACATGGTGGCTGATTCTCTTAGCCGCAAGACGGTTGGTACTCCGATCTAAGATGTATGTTTGTGGGTGACTATTATTTATTCGCTTTTAGAGCAGTTTCGTGAAGCTCAGGTTGAGGCTACGAAGGAGGATCACTAGAAGAGTGAGCATACTGTGGGCCAGGTGTCCTCTTTTGATTATGATAGCACGAGTTTATTGACCCTTCATCAGAGAATTTGAGTTCCCTATTTCGAGGGTATGCGATAGATTCTGATGGAGGAGGCACATAAGGTGAGGTTTTCTGTTCATCTGGGTGCAACAAAGATGTATAGATATCTTCGACTTGATTATTAGTGGACCTGCACGAAGCGGAATATAGCATGATATATGGAGAGGTGCTTGACTTTCAGGAAAGTTAACTCTGAGCACCAGCGACCTCACGAAAAAATAGAGTTGTTGGGTGTTCCCTTTTGGAAATGGGAAGAGACCGTTGGATTAGGTGTCTAAACCAATAACTAAATTAGTATAATCTTGAATTATTAGCAAAGTCGTTTTGGATGCCTTATGGGAAAAGCAAAAGGATTGGGGTTATCTAAAAGGAACCTGCCATATCCTTAGCCTTCCTATCACCTATATAAACTCACTTCGGTTATGATTTTCAAAATTCACTTTCATTCCAAAGAGAGAATTCGAAATTTTCCTTCCTCCTCCTCTACTTTTAAGCTTCCAACTTGCTAGGATTTGAGTGTGAGCCATTAGAGGCACAAGACTTCTAGTGCTTGCTTTCTAAAGACTAACAAGGAAGTACTAATAGTTTATTTGCTATAACAAACTAAGGTATGTATTTTCTAATAACCCTTTAGTAATATCGCAAATAGCAATGTACTTTTAGGGTTCTTGATATTCAATAGTTATTTGCAATTCATGGTGAGAACATAGATCCTTTTGGGTGCATGTGAACTTATGGTTTATATTTATCTGACAAAAATAGATTTTTTGTAACATAGAAAACCCATCAGTGGTATCAGAGCCATTGTTCTCATTAATCTTGCACCAAATTGAATAGATTAAAATTAGGGTTTATCGAAACTAAACCCTAAGAAGGCAATCTTCGGATATCCCTAGGGTTCTTGAAACCTTAGCCTCCACCCTCATATTTTCGATTTTATCAAGGATTGAAACCCTAGCCTCCTTTGCCCATTTTTGAAAATTGAGGCATCCCTTTTAGGGCTTACCTTTTTTCCTTATTTGTTATTTTAAAAGCCTTAAATTTTGAACAATTAAAACCTGATAAACCATGACCTATTTTTGAAAATTAGAAGGCTTGGGATTAGGATTAAATTTGAATTGTTTTATTAACTGGTTATCTATAAATAATTATTTAATCCATAATGATTTAATTAATTTAATTAATTTTTTAATCAAATGGTAAAGATTAAATCAAAATTGGTTTAATTTTAAGTTAAAATTAATTTTATTTCGAAAAAAATTTAAATGTAAACCTAATATTTTAGAAAAGTTTTAAAATACACCTTATACTATATATTAAATGTTTAATATATTATATTTATAAGACAAAGTCAGTCAAATCGTTAGTAGGTCTCATTCACGAAACCCTACTATAAGGAGAGTTTAAAGAAACGACCTATAAAATGAACATCATTTGTTATCCACTCTTACCCACCGCTCTCGTGTATGCTGGAGGGTCATTAGCCAAACGGATTTGATATTACATAATCTCATTAATAAGAATAATGATATAAAGTAACTAAACTATCTTTATAAAATCTCACCCTAGTTACTTTAGGAAAAATGTGAAATAGTATGTTAATCCATGAAAACACACATCATGATTTATATGTCGTTAGTGGAGCGTGTGTGGTGAACCAACACACTAATAGGGACTATAAAGAGATATGATGGGCATTATTATTCACATCTCGTTTTGTGATCCTCGGCATCCCAATCTCAAACGTGAGAGCATAATCCAAGATTAAACATGTCATTGATAAGATTAAATTAATCTTAAAAGATCTAGGAATTTCATAAGATTGAGATTGGTAAAAGTTTTACCTACCTAAAATAGATTCGAATTTGATTACGACATGCATCTTCAAAGTTTGAATCGAAAATATGGATCCTAGCCTTAATTTAAATTTACAGGTTAATAATTAAGGATTAAAATCAACTAACTTGAATTCTCTTTTCTCCAAATGTTAGATTTCTTCTAATGATAGAAATGGTCTTCCTCACTCTTTTAAAAATAGTTTTCCTCTTCGTTCTAATGATGATTTTCCATATTCTGATCAAGGTGAAAATGTTTTCCCTTCTTTAGGAATTGGTGGAACTGGACGTCATGCTTCTACAACTATTCCACCTCATCCTCTTGTGACTCTCCTAACGTCTCATTTTCGTCAAGTTGAAAGATATAAAACAACTCAAGCCCTATTGGCATGTAGACATCAAGATGGAAATTTTGTGTGTGCGCATGTTATATAAAAGAGATCATATATTGACAAGTTGGGTAGAATGAATGTCATTCCCCAAGGGAGTAAGCCATTGATTTTGTTCTTCTTTCGATTCAAAGTCATATGATCAATTCATTGATAACCATTACATGAGGAATATCGACGTAATCCTAATTGATCTTACCCAAATGTTGATTATTGTTGAAGCAAAAATACTTCAGAGCATGTCTAAAGCAAAGATTCTTATTGGGTCTAAATCCAAGGTTTCCATGGACATTGACAATGATGACAATGGTGGTCCAGAAAAGATTTATCTTCTCAATGGAAATGGGTTATCCACGATCAAATCATTTGATCATATGGTAAAACAAAGGAAAAACATTTTGGGATCAATCCATGTGTTAACCCTGAAGAGTCCATTTTTTACTACCAATTGAAGGGACATTAGAAATGAAACTGCCTAAAGTACCTGAAAGATCTTAAATATAGTAAATTCAAGTCGTGTGACTCTACTTTAGATACATCCATTATCTGACTCCATTATTTTATAATTTCCCAATCAAAGACTCCCAATACATTATGTAATGATCACATTTGATGTTATTGCAGGACCTAAGAGAAATAAGGAAGCTTAAGCATAGCGAGCTAAATTTGATCGTGGGAAATGGACATCGGTCACATGGTTCGATGATCTGAATTTGGAGTTACTACTAAGGAGTTAGGATAATTTAATAGATTTATATTCCTATAAACATAGTTTTCATTTTATGTGTTGTAAGAACAAGTTCCAAATTTTCATTTATTTTCAATAAAAGTGAAATTTTGGTTTATCTGGTTGCCTTATTTTATATTTCCTTGAAATTACATTTATGAAAGTGTTGGTTACATTTATAATATTGGCAATATTAATTATGGAATTGAATATGATGATATTGCTTGTAAATATTGTCATAATTAACCAAGTGAAAAAAAATCTCATTACTAACCGGACATATGCTTTGTGTTGTACAAGTTGCATTATATAGTATATGAGAATCTTGGTCATTGGAAAATTATGACTAATTCATTGATCACATTTTTATGAGAGTCAAGTGAAAGAGTATATATGTTTATATGAACTATTCAGATCCACCATAAAGGACGATAGCTCTATTCATCATGATTTTCTAATGTTTCAGTAATATAGTTGTGTTTATAAGATTAAGCATAATTATGATACTTTGAAAATATTAAAAGAGTAGCAGAACGAATAAGAAGTATCTATTAGACAGAAAGATAAAATATTATCCAATCTGATAAGAAAGGAGAATGATTTAGTATCATGTTTTATGATCATCTTAGTGATTGTTGATTTATATCATAATTGATCCTCGAAGAGCATATTAGTGAAATTGTATGACTAAGAAGAGGAATTGGTTATTATTGGAAATAGTTTGATGATAGATGAGTCATACTTTGTTCCAAATCAAGTTGTAGAGCCACACTCTAGTAACTGTGAATCATATCTTGAAATTCAATTCAAACTAAGAAGGTTGAAAACACTTCGAAATATATGGAGTAAAAATGTTTCTTACTCTAGCACATATAGAATTGGAGTTGTGACATTTTCATTAATCGATAAAAAAAGACAAACCAAGACTTATTCTATGAAGTGTTTTCTTGTCAAGAATCCACACAAAGTTTTGAATACTTGTTTTAGCTCATCAAGGAATGTTCCTTGTGAGAAAACTGATATGTCAAGAAGTCAATGGAATTCGTATTGATCTTGAAAGTTTCAATAGTCAATTGACAATAAAGCTTTTAGTTATCACTAGCACGCGACCTTAGGTTGATAACCTATCCTATTTGGTTGACACATTCTTATTTATGTGCACTTCTAGTTAAGTTGGCAATGTTTATGATTTCTATGTTTTTCATATAACTACAAAAGTAAAAGGCGTTGGTCAATGAAAGTGTATTGATCAATATGGGTTACTTGTTAACAATATTGAAGCATTGGTAGGCTTGTGAGCTACTAAAGGGAAAGAAATTTAGAATAGTGAAGTTCAGTCCATGAAGGAAAGCTAAATTTGAATTTGGTTTTGTCCTAAACCTTGTATTTTGATTGTAGATTCGAAATAATAGATTCACATGGATTGGAACGTATGCACCATGAAATATAGGTGGTAAAGGTTTTGCTCTAATTCATGAGAATGATTGTGAGGAAATACTTTCACTAATAGATTTTAAAGATCTGATAAAGATCAATATGGATATTGGTTGTGTTCATTGCATTCTCAAATTCATAATATGATTACGACATCCATCTTCGTATTTCGAATTATGAGGAATGACAAGGACTTGTTTGAACTTTCTAGACATATATCTGTATGTTTTGAAAGGGTTTAAACACACACACACACACACATATATATATATATACTATCAAATGAAGGTTTATAAACTTAAGAAGTCTAGTTGGAGACTTATCGAAGCTTCACATAAGATAAATATGTACTTCAATAAGAAAGTCAAGAGTATTGATTTCTACAAGTCTAGTTGATTTTTGGGTACATGTCAAAGCTAGTGGGAGCATAATTATTATGTTAGTATTGTATGTTGACAAATACTATTCATAAAGGTTTAGATTGTATAGTTTAATAGAACTTAGTCATATACATATATATATATATATATATATATATATATATATATATATATATATATATATATATATATATCATGTTGAAATGGTTCCACATAGGAAATTCAATATATGAAAATATTATAGCAAGAGACTGGAAAGATATCAAATCCTTATGTGAGACATATTGATTCGAGTCCCATATGCTTCGGATATAGAATCGATTACATATGCTATAATATTCACTTATTCTTGTTTTTTTAAATACTCAGATCATTGTAAGAAAAAGGACTAGAATTTTGTGACTAGTGTTAGTAAACAACTATCAAGAACATTCTAAGGTTATATCAAAGGTCTGGTTGCTTGTGGACAGTTAGAAGTACGATATTAATTTGGATGGACCATAGTGATATGATTCTAGATTGAGATGGTTCTTAATCCGAATTGATGGCCATATGGTAATATGGAAATGTTTCATAATCGGAGATAGTTGAAAAGTATACATGTGAGTTGGAAACTTTAATGTAAAGAAAAGTGTTAAAGGAGTGTACCTTGAATTACAAATTACCATGGAACTGTTTCTACTAACAAATTTCCAATGCGATATTCTGTAATATCAATGGATCAGTCTTTTAGATTTTGGAATCTTGATATCATAGGAGATTAATGCATGTTAAGTGGAATTCCATCACACCTTGGATAATGATAAGAATTTAGAATTGTGAAATGAGTATCACTGCAATATTGTTCAATTGATCTGTTCATAAAAGAAGGACCATAGAGAGGCATAGTATGCATGCTCATAACATGGCATGGCTGGTGTTTAATTCAATTGATTAGTTGATTACTCGAACCATCATACAATGAACAAAGTCATAGTTATTATCATGTTTAAATAATAGAGATTATTTATATTCAATAGAGTTTGAGACCATAGTTAATTAGTTTATTATTGTGTTTCATTTTGCATGTTTTACTTCCTGAATAATTTGATTATTCGATACTCAACATTCGACCATAATTTAGGAATTAAGTAATGAATAAAGATTGTCATCAATTGTATTGTAGATGGTCTAAGGATTTTAGACATAACAATTATGTTGCTACAACTTTCATGAATACTTAGAAAATGGAGATTTGAGTATTAGATAAACACACGCTTAGAGAATTACTTCATGGATTATATCACGAGTAATTTTGAGACAATAATATCTTATATTCTTAAAATAGAGATATATGAGTTGTAATTTACAATTCGATTGTACATTGGTATTGCGAAAATACATCAGTAACTTGATGTTATAAAACATAGTGTCATTTGCAATTTAGTGAGTAAAAGATACATATGAGTCAATCTTTATTCATTCCTTTTTTCCTAACAGGAAAAACGATATCTTTATGCCCCTCGGTGATTTGACATTGACTTATAGTGCTGAACCAAGCCAAGACTAAATTGATGTGTTTAATTAGTAAGTCTTATGAGATCATTACAAATCAGTAAATCGGGAAACAAAATTTTGGAAAATGAGATTGATTCTAATCCATATCTCATATCAACACGATATCTTGTAGAACAGAGGAATATTTGATCACTTATCTGAGGACAAATATCTAATTAGATTAGAGTTTGGTAGTTGCTTTGGAAAATACCCTTTGCTATTTAATTTAGAAGTTATACCTATAATTTAGTTTTAGACTTATCCAAGTGGGAGACTGTTGTATTAGGTGAATAATCCAAAAGCTAAATTAGTATAATCTTGATTTATTATCAAAGTCCTTTTCAGTTGCCCTCAAACCTAGTAATTGACCGTAATGATTTTTGGAGAGATAGAGAGACTGATTTATTGATTTATTAGATGGTTAATAAATTAATTGGAGGTCTAAATAAATGATTTATTAATATATATTATAAGAATAATATATTAATTAGAAATAGTATTGTTTAATTAAAAATTAATTGGAATTAATTTTGGGAATAACTAGATTAATTACAGGTGGAAGGACTAAAGGTGACACTGTTCAAAAGTTGGACATTGACCAATTCTAGAACCTCCCATACGGGGATGGTTCTGGAGGTGTTATAGAGGCTTTCTAGAGCTATCCTTGGGCTCTAAGGAAATTTGGATGCCTTATGGGTAAAAGCAAAAGGATTAGGGTTATCTAAAAGGAACCTGCCTTGTCATTAGCCTCTCAATCACCTATATAAACCCCCTTGGGTTATGATTTTTAAAATTCAATTCATTCCAAAGAGAGAATTTAAAATTTTCTTTCCTCCTCCTCTCTCTTCTTAAGCCTCCAACTTGCTAGGGTTTGGGTGTGAGCTATTAGAGGCATGAGACTTTGGGTGTTTACTTTCTAAAAACCAACAAGGAAGGATTACTAGTTTATTTGCTATAATAAAAGAAGGTATGTATTTTCTAATATCCCTTTAGTAATTTTGAAAATAGAAATGTACTTTTAGGGTTCTTGATATTCAATAGTTGTTTGCAAATTATAGTGAGAACATATATCCTTTAGGGTGCATGTGAACTTATGGTTTATGTTTATCTACTAAAAATAGAAGTTTTCTAACATATAAAACCCATCAGAGATTATGATGGATTTCATCACAAAGATACCGCAGACCGTGCAAGGGGTCGATTCAATTTGGGTTATCGTGGATCTATTGACAAACAGTGCACATTTTCTTCAAATTTTCAGGAGAGCATCTTTGCGAAGAAGTTGGCAGATGTTTATATCCGATAAGTTGGGGCACGACATGGGTTTCCGATATTAGTGGTTTTGGATCGGGATGTAAGCTTCACTTCTATATATTGGAAGAGATTTCATGGGGAGTTGGGTACTCATCTACGCTTTAGCATGACATTTCATCTGCAGACTGATGGTCTGAGTGAGCGGACTATCCAGACTTTAGAGGATATGCTTCGGGCATGTGTGTTAGATTTTGGTGATAGATGGGATACGTATCTCCCTTTGACTAAGTTTTCTTACAAAAACAAGTATCACACCAATATTTATCAACCTCCTTTTAAGATGCTTTACAGGAGGAAGTGTCGGACCCCAATTTGTTGTGGCAAGGTTGGTTAGCAAGCCATGGGTAGCACATAGATGGTGCTCCGAACTTCTGAGTTGATCTAGCAGGTACGTGGGAGATTGCAGATAGAGCAAAGTCAGCAAGAGATCTATGCAGATAGGTTTCGATCCGATTTGGAGTTTCAGGTCGGAGATATAGTACTCCTAGAGGTGGCACCTTGGAAAGGTGTCATCCGGTTCAGGAAGCGGGGCAAGCTGGGCCCCAGATATATCGATCCTTTCATGGTTAATGCTCGGGTGGGTAGGGTTACATATCATTTGGAGCTACCCAAAGAGCTTAGTCAACTCCATAACACTTTTCACATCTCTTGGTTGTAGAAGTGTTTGGTTGATGATTCTGCAGTGGTTCCTTTGGAGGATATTCATGTGGACGAGCGCTTGAGTTATATAGAGAGACCGATTTCCATCATCGACAGGAAGATGAAGACTTTATGTAGCAAGGTTGTGATATTGGTGAAGGTGCAATGGCAGCACTGCAAGGATATAGGGTGGACATGGGAGCTCAAGGATGAGATGAGGGAGCATTACCCAAAGTTGTTTGTAGCAGCGAACTTTAAGGAAAAAGTATGATTCAAGAGGGGGAGAAATGTAACATCTGGATTCTTGGAAGTATTTGATTTTAATGAATTTTGGATTTTCGGAGTGACCACATCATGGTGAAGGCATCCCATGATATGGCATCTATTGGCCATGATGTGGCGACCCTATGACATGTTAACCCTAATTTTTTAAGGTTTTAAAAGAAAGTTGGGAGGCTAGGGCTACACATCTTCAACCTCCATCACTCTTAAGCCCAAGAAACCTAAGCCTAACCCACTTTAAAGCTTTTGAGTTCCCTTTCAATCGTTTTTGGTGATTTTGAAGGAAGTAGAAAAATATTGATTGCAAGAAGGAAGCAAACAACACTCTCTAATCTCTAGAATCATCTTGCTAGATTATTTGTATGGATCTTTAATCTAGCTTTGCATCATTTCTCTATGGATACAAAGTTATCTTGAATGATTAAACTCTTTGATGGATTTTGAGTGAAGCAAAGTGATAAAGTTTTCAACTTTATGACTCCGGCTGCTCTACGTAGTTCAGGTGGTCTTCAACCTAAACATCATCCAGAGATACCACTGCATCCTCATCTAAAATGCACTTCCACAATTGGGAAACATGAAAAGTGTTGTGTATCTGACTGAGCTCTCCCGGAAGGTCCAACCTATAGGCTAACTTGCCAACTCTGGCTAACACCCAAAAGGGTCCAATAAACCGGGGACCCAGTTTTCCCCTCTTCCTGAAACGGATCACACCCTTCCAGGGTGAGACCTTTAGGAGCACCATGTCTCCAACCTGGAATTCCAGCTCCGATCGACGTCGGTCAGCGTAACTCTTTTGCCGACTCTGAGCAGTCTGAAGTCTCTGTCTGATCTACTGAATCGTCTCGGTAGTTTGCAGAACTACCTCGGTCCGGCCCATAACCTTATGACCCACTTCACCCCAACAGACCGGGTGCGACATCTCCTTCCGTACAAGAGTTCATAAGGCGGGCACCTATACTGGAATGAAAGCTGTTATTGTATGAGAATTCCACGAGAGGTAGGTAAGAGTCCCAACTCCCACTAAAATCGATAACACATGCCCTCAGCATGTCCTCAAGTGTCTGTATGGTCCGCTCACTCTGGCCGTTTGTCTGCGGATGATAAGATGTACTGAGATGCAGTTGTGTGCCCAGTTCCTTGTGGAAGTTCTGCCAAAATCGAGAGGTGAAGCGAACATCACGATCAGAGACAATAAAGACCGGAACTCCATGTCGCGCGACAATCTTGCGAACGTATATCTCAGCTAACTTCTTGGCTGAGGATCCCTCCCGAATGGCGAGAAAGTGAGCACTCTTGGTCAATCAGTCTACGATGACCCATATAGTGTCGAAACCCCTTGTCGTCCTCAGCAGCTTGGTGATGAAATCCATCGCGATCTGCTCCCATTTCCACATAGGAATCTCAAGAGGCTGCAACTTCCCATGGGCCCTATGATGCTCCATCGTGACCATCCTGCAGGTAAGGCATCTTTCTACGTACTCAGCGATTTCTCACTTCATTCACGGCCACCAATAGCTCAAACATAAATCCCGGTACATCTTGGTTGCTCCCGGGTGAATGGAGAACTGAGACTTATGAGCCTCCTCTAATATATTCGGCCTGACTCCACCAGTCATCGGAACCCAGACCCAACCATAATGGGTCATCAATCCCCAGCTATCCTGCTCAAACCGAGCGTTTTCACCCTTTATCCTCTCTAGTTTCCAGTTCTCTCTCCGCATACCCTCCGACTGTGCTCCTTGGAGCAAGCTCACGAGTGTGGAACCTACTGATATCCTCATGCATGATACTGGGACAGATGGTCCGACCGCCTTGCGGCTTAAGGCATCTGCAACCACATTCGCTTTACCAAGATGGTAAAAGATCTCACAGTCGTAATCCTTGACTACGTCCAGCCACCTGCGCTGCCGCATATTCAGGTTCGGCTAATCCATGATATACCTCAAGCTCTTGTGGTCTGTGTAAATGGTACAGCGGACCCCATAGAGGTAGTGTCTCCAAATCTTGAGAGCGAACACCACCGCTCCCAATTCTATATCATGTGTGGGGTATCTCGACTCGTGTGACTTCAACTGCCGCGATGCGTAGGCGATAACTCTACCCCTCTGCATGAGAACCGCTCCAATTCCTGTGATGGATGGATCACAGTACACCACAAAATCCTCCACCCCCTCGGGGAGGGTCAAAACTGGGGATTCACACAACCGTTTCCTGAGAGTCTCAAACGCCCTTTGCTGCTCGGGGCCCCACCGAAAATCCACCCCCTTCCTCGTTAGATGAGTGAGGGGTACTACAATCTTAGAGAAATCCTGAATGAATCTCCGGTAGTACCCTGCCAAACCCAAAAAGCTCCTGATGTCTGAGGGGGATCTCGGGACCTCCCATCGCATAACAGCCTCGATCTTGGCCGGATCTACCAGAATCCCATCCTGGTTAACGAGATGCCCTAGGAACTGAACCTCTCGTAACCAAAACTCGCACTTTGAGAACTTAGCATAAAGCCGTTCATTCCACAGAACCCCCAATAACTCTCGTAAATGCTCCTTGTGTTGCTCTCCGGTCTTGGAATATACCAAGATGTCGTCAATGAACACTATGACCGAGCAATCCAGCATCGGTCTACAAACCCAATTCATTAAGTCCATGAAAATGGTCGGTGCATTAGTGAGCCCAAATAGCATCACCACAAACTCGTAATACCCATATCTAGTTCTGAATGTTGTCTTTTCCACATCCTCCTCCAGTACTCTGACCTGATGGTACCCGGACCTCAAATCAATCTTGGAAAACCAAGATGCCCCTCGCAACTGATCAAACAGGTCGTCTATCCTTGGGAGTGGGTAACGGTTCTTCACCGTTAACTTGTTCAACTCCCTATAGTCTATGCACATCCGATGAGACCCATCCTTCTTCTTTACGAAGAGTATCAGGGCTCCCCATGGAGAACTGCTTGGGCGAATGAACTGCTTCCCTAGCAACTCCTGCAGCTGTTACGACAGATCCTGCATCTCTGGTGGTTCCAATCGGTACGGGGCCTTAGTGACAGGGGCCGCACCTGGCACCAGGTCGATCCTGAACTCAACCTGCCTCTCTGGAGGTATTCCGGGTAACTCCTCCGGAAACACGTCGGCGAACTCCCTGACTACTGAGACATCTGAAACTGAAGAGGGGTTGCCGACCTGTGTATCCTCCACATACGCAAGATAACTCGTAAACCCATGCTGAATATACTGTTGATTCCTAGCAGTTGAGCAAAATCCGAAACCTGATCTGGTGCCCTCACCATAAACCACCAGTTCTCCCCCACTTGGGGTTCGAACTGTAACCCACTGACCTTCGCAGCCAATTATGGCACTGAACCAACTCAACCAATCCATCCCCACAATCACACAGACATCCCTCATGGGTATGGGAATCAGGTTAATCGAAAAAGGTATCCGAAATATTTTGCAATGTGCAATCCCGATAAACTGAAGAAGCAGAAACCCTGAGCTCACTGGAAATAGAGACTAATAACGAACGCTCCAGCTCTGCTAAAGGCAGACCAAGTCTGCTACCAAGAGTCGGGGAAACGAACGAACGACTCGCACCCGAGTCGAACAATACCAAGGCATGCAAGGAATTCACTAAAAACGTACCTAATACAGGTACCCGCAATAATTTAGATAAAAAATCATATGTATGTATGTATGTATGTATATATATATATATATAGAGAGAGAGAGAGAAAGAGAGATTATAGAAACATACCGGCCACCACATCTGGTGCTGCGCTGGCCTCCTCAGCAGTGAGCTGAAAAGCGCGTCCCCGGGCCTTCGGAGGCTCTGTACCACCCTACTTTCCGTCTGTGATCCTCAACGTAGCCGGTGCTAGAGCCTGCACTGGTCTGGCAGCTAACTGCGGGCAGTGGGTCTTCACATGACCCACCTGATGACAATGATAACAAATCCTCATATCAGGAGCAGGGGCGGGCTGGCGGCACTCCCGTGCGTAATGCCCCTCCTTGCCACATTTGTGGCATCCAATAATTAGTCTACATACTCCCGAATGAACCTTCCCACACTTCCCACAAGTGCGGGTTTGCTGCCCTCCCGATCTAGAATCTGCGGTTTTGAACAGCTTCGGTGCTGGCTGCGCCTGACCTGGGGCCTGCCTCGCCTCCCGTAACTACAACTCAATCTCCAGCTCGCGCCTCCTCGTGGCCTCCTGGATCTCCAATAACGTACTACACCTCTGCGTCACGACAAACTATCTGATATTCATCTTGAGCATACCTAGATAACGAGTCATCTGTGCCTGCTCTGATGCGAACTCCGGGCAAAACATCGCCCTCTCAGTAAACATTCTCGTAATCTCTACCACCAACTCCTTATCCTGTTGCAGATCTAAGAGCTCCTGTGCTAGCCTCTCCCTCTCCACCCGCGGAACATAATGGGTACTGACATGTATCTGAACTGATCCCAATAAATCTCAGCTCGCTGCTCCTCAGTGTACGATCCAGTAACCAATCTCCACCAATCCTTTTCCCCTGACCGCAAAAGGTTTAGAGCACACCTCACCCTCTTATTATCAGGGCACGAACACGTGAAGAAACATCCCTCCACGTCGGACAACCGTCTCATAGCAATAATAGGATCCTGAGTGCCATCAAAAGTCGGGGGCTTCGTATTGTCGAAGTCCCGATACTGAAAGGCTCTAACGGCTCCTCCTCCAGCTGCTGTTACAGCCGATGTAGCTGCAGCAGCGGCTGACTCAACCAACACCGCATAACAATCGTCAACGTACCCCACCATGGCGGTCTTAATAGACCCGAACATCTCTGGTAACTGTGCCCGAAATAGATTGGAAACCTCGTCATGCAGGATCTCCCGAATCCTGGCATCCAACTCATCTGTCCCCAACTGAAACGCAACTTCGGGCTGCACTGGTTCTCCCTGCCCGTCAACTCCTGTCCCTGATCCCGATCCGGATGTGGCTCCAAAGGGACTCGTCATCACCATACTGAAAACATACCAATAAATACATCAGAAAGATGTAGAATAACCTGTATACTAACAGAGGACCAACTCCCAACCAACCCTAGGGGTTGTGACTTCCTTGCTACCCGTATGGGTCCTGTGCTTTCAGTAGTACGTGCCCATACTACCTTCCACACCTACCTATATCACATAACTGGCCTCCCGGCCTCATACCACCCACCCATCCATGAAACTTCCACCAACCCTGCAACACTAGTGTATGCTAGCCATATATAACGTTGGACCCCATAGACTTTCCAATATCCAATCCTACCCTAAGCTCCTAATCAAACAAGAACATACCATAAGGCCAAATCAAACATTCTCAGGCTACAAGATCTTAATTATGTACGACCATGATGCATACACTGAGCAACTACAGTAATGATGTCAATTTCATATGAGGAAAACCCTAGGCTAGCAGACATCATATAATCAGGCAATTCCATCATGCAATTCCTGAAGATCCCTAGCCTATTTCTAGCATGTGGTTCTAACACATCATAACATCAAACAACAATATGGTATTTTGGGGACTACTTACTGGCTCCGGCTGACGGTACACATCTCATCCCCTTTGTTTAAGTTAAATTTTTATTTCGAAAATCATTTTTCATCACTTTTTTTAAATATTTCCTTGATTTGAGACTGGATTCACACGTATGTTCCTCCAATTCACTCAAACCAAGGCTCTGATACCAACTTGTAACAACCCAAAAAAAAATTTAAAAGAAATTCAAACTTTCCAAAAACCATCCTTACACCATTAAAAGTTATTCAACATCAACAAGTTCTAATTGTTTTTCAAAATGTTTTCATATCAGAGTTCCCAGAATCCAGAATCATAAAAACGGGGATGTGTACGTCACGCCTTCGCCTTGCCATGGTCAACTGATGTACCTGAAACAATAATCGATAAAATGTAAGCTCGAAGGATTAGTGAGTTACCCCCAAAATACCAACCTCTTGCATCCATCACAAAAGAATAATAATTAACAGCATGCATAATAAGCCTTCAGCCTGACTGGACCGCCTCCTACGGGCCTACAACCTATCTTGACCGCTCTCGAGCCTTCAGCATGACTGGACCGCCTCCTACGGGCCTACAGCCTATCCGGACCGCTCTGGGTATGTTGGCCTCAACCGCACAAAGCAGGACACCGCCTCAACCCAACCCATCCATATATGTCAACATATAAATAGCACATAATCATACAATAAACACAGATCATACTAACGGCTAACATAGTAGCATTCTATCCATCAAGTTACCAACCCAAGTGATCATGAATATGGAACACATACTAATACCGGGAATAAATCCCAAGGGACCAACCTAGTGTCATAGACCTTGATGGTATAGTGAGGATAACTCACCTCACAATAGTGCAGAACTGAACTGAGAGTCTTCAACTGCTATGCTCGACACCCTCGACTGAGAGATAAAAGAATACGAATTACTCAGCTAGACCCAAATTGTCCAAATCTATTATTGGCCCAATTTATTAAATTGGGCCCATCACTCTATTGGGCCTACATGAAACCTACAAGTCTAACCTGGCCCAACATCATTGCATCAGTCCATTAAGGGATTAACCCAATTGACCCATAACCGGCCCAAAGCATAAAACCCACAAGCCAAAAGTCCAACAGGGAGCGTACGCGGGGGGTACCTCCCACTTACGTTGGGCGTAGCGTAATTCATCGTTGACCATCATCGGGACGGCTGACCACGTACGCTGGGCGTACAGATATTACACGGGGCGTACACGCAGGTTTACCAAAGTCTTAGTAAGTGCTTAACGGGTTGAGCTCTTGAACCCATATTCCAGATCCGTCGACCAAATATGCCATAAAATCATAAAGTTTTGGACTTTATCACATTGGATGTCCAAAAAGTCCTTAACTCATAGTCTTAATCCATTAAGACCTTCTTATCACATGCATGGATCAAGTTTAGCTAAAAAGGGCTGATTTTTATCACTCAAGGCCTCTCAACACATTTGAAAGGACAACTTATTTCGTCTATAACTTCACATGCATCAACTTGGAAAATCTAGGGACTAAAAGACCTTCATAAAGCTAAAAAGTCTAGATCTAAGGTAAATAAGCATAAAGGTTCAATCTTTTTACCTTCTGGGGCTCTAATGGTGTAACCCAACCTCAGATCCAAGGCCTTGTTTTCCTCCTCTAGCTTCTTGGTGCTATAAATCCACTCTCCAAAGCTCAAGATGCACACTAACTCACTCTTCCCACACAAACTAGGGTTTTGGGGGCGTTCTCTGAGGTATGGAGGCTGAGGTGAGGGTAAAGAATGAGTTATAAGGGTGTTTATATAGTCCCAACTCCGAATATTAGGGTTTTTAGCTGACGCGAGTACGCCCAGCGTACTAGGGTGCGCCTAGTACACCCAACATACTCTTATGTACGCTTAGCGTACCCTTCCCCTTTTGGCTCAAAGTTTCAACTTTAGGTCCCTACACTTCTCGGGACTCAACATAACTTCTCCGAGGGCTATAAAAGAAAATAATTAAAAGAAGGCAGAATTCGAAATATACCTGCTCGGTTCAGCGCGTTACAAGACTAGTCCCCACTACATGGCCTTAGCTTGCCACGATGTGGTGACTCGGGAACCTTCGACTGTTTTGGCATTTAGTTCCCACGATGTGGCCAAGGAGGGCCATGACATGGAGGGCTGCTGATTGAAAATTTAACATTGCTTTGACCGTTGACTTTTTGACCAGTTTGACTTTTGTCCAAACTTGGGTAGAATTGGGTAGTAGTGGTCTTCGTACACTTACTGTTATGCCCGTATGTGCTTGTTGTCTTTGTGACTTTTTATGATATTATTATATGCTTAGCTATAGGGGTGAAATAGACCTAGTATCGGTTGAAAGATATCGAAGGGGGTGAAGTAGACCCAGTGTCGGTTGAAATATTTCGAAGGGGGTGAAACAGACCTAATACTGGTTAAACGATACCGAAGGGGGTGAAATAGACCTAGTACCAGTTGAAAGATACCAAAGGGGGTGAAATAGACCCAATTTAGTTTTGAGATTTTATGTTTGGTGTGTAGTATTTTAATGAACTCACTATGCTTTGTGCTTAGGGTTTTGTGTTTAAATGTTTTCAGGTACTTTCGGTTTCAAAAGTGTAACGCCCGTAGATCTGGGCTAGTCAATTTAGAGGCAATAAGTGTCGAAGATGACTTTTCAGCAAAATATTATTTAGAATAAATAATCTTAACCAAGTTTAGTATATTTACAAGGTTTCCGTATATATAAAGACCACCGAAATCCAAGTTATAACGAAGAAGTTATGACCCGTCGAAATTTCGCAACGGAACCGACACGATACCGGGAAACATAAATAGTGAATTTATGATAGAGCGAGATTTAGCCTTAGCGATCTAAACGAAAGTTGTAGAATACGTTAACCCGAAAGTGTCCATCAAAAGAATGCCCAAATCTGACTTCGTATGAGGAAGTTATGATTTTTCGAAGTTTCGGATTAGCAGTGTACAGCCCGAAATTCGAATATTAGATCAAACGGTTTTTAGCTGACACAACCTAAACGAGAATCGAAGATCTCGTTATTAGTAGCGTAACGATAGAAAGACAGACGAAAATGGACACCGGATGAAGAAGTTATGTGATTTTAACGAACCAATCCTGTCCCGGTCTGTAAAAAATATAACTTTAAAAATCAAGTCAAAATTAGCCGACGGAATCTAAACGAAAGTTGTAAAGTACGTCTCTACCTACGCGTGGACATAAATATCGTCAAAAACGGAGTTTGTATGAACGAGTTACAAATTATAATAGCATATTTACGTATTAAAATAAAGTAAAAATCATATATACGTACACACACACATACACACACACACACATATATATGTATATATATATATATATATATATATATATATATATATATATATATATATATATGTACATATGTATATATCATTAGAAAGGTATCGACGATGCGGTCATTATAAGTTGAGTTCTTTCCACATTAATTTAGTACAAATATTATTAAATCCATTTAAAATACTATTATAGAGCAATGTTTAGTTGTTTATATAACTAAAATGTCATTAAGTAACTATGGAGGGTAGTTTTTGAAAATTCAATTAGTATAAATAAGAGCCTTGGACTCTCATATTTCTTGCACCATTCTCTTGATTCAAGAGTCTTTCTCTCCTTATCCCACGATCATTTCGGTCCTTCGTGATTCGACTTCTCTTTCTGTAGTTTTAGTATAGTAAGGTGAACGTTGAAGCGTTGCACGAATCTTTATTAGAAAGATTCAGCGATGAAGTTCTGCCCCTGTAGAGCCCGACTCCTAGCTAAAATCCCCTTCTAAGTAAGTTATGCTTACCCTATTTTAAATATAGTTTATATTTAAAATGAGTATTGTTATTATAAATTTATAATAAATATTTGAGCTATTATTACGATTTATATAAGTGTCGTTATAATATCTTTTTAACTACTCGTGGTACGGAGAATCTGGTTTAAAGGGCCGCATAGGGTTGTTGGATTTCAGAAGTGCTATACGCCAAAATGGTCCTGCCCTCCGGTGATTTATGTCTGGCTCCTGTCTGTACATAGTGGTTGGAAAGTATTGTTTAAACGCTTATATAATAATAATAATAATAATAATAATAATAATAATAATAATCATAATAATAATAATAATAATAATAATAATAATAATAATAATAATAATAATAATAATAATAATAATAATAAGACTAATAATTAGTCACGGTAAATATTAGACTAAAATCTAGTGGTAATAATACTAGGTTTCGTCGAAGAAAATTATTTTAAATTAAACGAAGCGTTGTCCGAGTACCGAGTCACCACCTTCTCAGGTGAGTGCATAGTTACTTTCATCTTACACATAGATATGAAGTATTTTACATAAACTACGTGCTATGTGTGCATATTATCTGAATATTTGCTATCTATGGTGGATGAACGTTTTTTTATACATGTTTTAAATGATTTGAACTGTATACGTATTTTAAATATACAAGTATGTTGGGTATGAGATGGGTAGATGAATGATGAGAGATAAAAGATTATGTGAGTAAACATTGGCAGCTATAGACTTAGTGCCTAACAAATAAAATCGACAGCTATGGACTTAGTGCCTATTGGACAAACACTGGTAGCTATGGACTCAGTACCTGTTAGGAATTGGTAGCTATGGACTTAGTACTTATTAGATAAACACTGGTAGCTATGAATTTAGTACCCGACAGCTATGGAATTAGTGCTTTATGAACGAGTATTGGCAGCTATGGATTTAGTGCCAGTCCTATAACTCTGAAAGCAAAGGACTTCAGAATAAACGAATGCGGGATAGATGAATCTTAGGATAGATCCTTAAGAGTAAATAAGATAATGGGGACGGGTAATTGGGTCGATTGTTTGATTGTTTAAACATAATAATTATATTATTGTGGGTTGAAAACCCTGTGTACTCACCAGGTTTCCCAACCTGACCACTCTGTTTATTTATATTACAGGTGTTGAGATGAAGTCACGTTACACTGAGAGATTAAAGAGATGTAGATCACTAGTATAAATAAATGTAAGTTCTGTTTATGCTTATGTTTCTGTATTGACGATGACATCCCAATGTTTTAAAACGAATTAAAAATACTTTTCTTAGGAAATGCTTTGATAACATATTTATCATGTTTTACTGGGAACAAATTCTGCAACATTTTTATTAAAAGAGGTACTTTGATTTTTATAAAGCATAAATAAAATCGGTCTTTTCTGGCCGTGAAAATGGGGATGTCATAGTTGGTATCAGAGCATTAGTTTAAGCGAACTAGGAATTAGTAGGAAATTTCTAGACTTAAACTTAGAATGCTAAGTGATGATTGTGAGGAGTGTGTCTAATAGATTTAGGTAATACACCTGAATAGACACAAGCACTAGCTTATTTTAGGAATGATGCCTAAATTGCTTTTACATGCTAAATGATTTGTTATGCTTTATGCTATAGTTTGATCGGATCTATGATCTGTTGCCGACCGGATCTGGACACCTTATGTGTTTAGGATTCGAAACGTATGAATACGATATTAGAATTAGCATATAGACGTTTTGGAGTGATAAGGATGATTTAAACGTCAATCCTAAATTAAGATCTAGATTCACCTTATTTAGTGTATAGATCAAAATGGCAAGAACCCGCAGTGGAGCTAGGAATGCAAATGGGAATAGGAATCAACCCCCGGTGATTCAGCAAATACCTGTCATAGTAGAAGATGTACCCGAGCCAATCACCATGGCTGGAGTACAAGCCATGGTTCGGGCTATGTTAGTTGAACAAAGGAAACAAATGAGGCAGATGTTGAATAGGGACGAACCTACTATGCCCATTGAGCAACCCGAACTGATTCCCGAGCAATCGGAGGAAGGGAACTACAACCGCCAAGTGAGTCAAGTGGGGACTCAAGGTGAACGAAGGGGTGGCCCGGAAAGGAGAAACAAAAAGGATGGGCGAATGTAGAAGAATTTCTTGGGTGCGAAACCACCAAGTCTCTCAGGAAGCCTAAAGCCGGTTGAGATTATGGATTGGATCTCCAAGATGGAGATGGTGTTTGAGAGCTGCATCTGTAGCGAGAAACAGAAGACTGTCTTCGCAGTAAAACAACTGAAAATAAGAGTCTTGAGCTGGTGGAAGCTACTGGTAGATACGATGCCACGAGGAGAAGCCCTAAGGATGTCATGGGAAGAGTTTTTGGAACAGTTGAAAATGCAGTACTGCTCAGAGATAGATCTGATAGACCTGAACAACGAGTTTCAGAACCTGAAGAAAGGGAAGATGAGTATTGATGAGTATGCCACCGCATTCACCGAGAGGATGAAGCTATTTCCCTACTTGATTCCTAATGAACTCTCCAAGATTGATAGATTTGCTAACGGATTGCCCACTGACTTTGGCCCAATGGTCAAAATGGCAACTACCTTGAAAACAACTGTTAGGGCAGCTAAGAACGTAGAGACCAAGATAAGAGAAAAGGGTCTAGAAAAAGATAAGGTAGGAGAGAAGCAGAAGTTTGAAGGATATTCAAGGTCCAACAAGGAGAGAAAATTCTCAAAGCTTGGAGGAGGAGAAGGAGGTGGAGCGAGATGGTGTGATAAATGCAAGAAGAAGCATTGTGGGAAGTGCAACGAAGAAGTAACTTGCTACAAGTGTGGAAGGACTGGTCACTATTCCAAGTACTGCACACATAATGATAAGGTATGCTACGGATGTGAAAGGCAAGGCACCTGTCAAGAAATTAGCCAAAGAAAAATGAAGCAGCAAAGCCAAACACACCACCAAGGCCAAGGCCATTCCACATGATCCTTGAAGAGGCAAAAAATCATGCAAGGAACTAAGGATGAGGAATCCATACCCGAAGACCGAGTTATAAAGTAGCCTAAGAGATAGAACAATATGATGTAGCCTATTAGAGGCATAGTCTAGGGTGAACTTGAACACCTATTTAATAGTTTCAAGAAATAATGAAGCCTTCATTTTGCTATCTGATGTGTTAAATTGTTATGTGATTTTCTTGTATGGTGACTTGGAAAACTGTGAGACAATACTTAGGACGAGTATGAGTAGGTGTGAAGGGTAGTAGATGCATATACTACCAGAAGAACATGACTCACGCTTGGATCAGGGAAAGTCACAAGGTTACCAAGAAGCTAGTAATTGATACCGTTTTATTCAAGTATGTCGTTACCATCGTTTCGGTTATGACTAAAAAGATTGTTGATATTCCAACCCTAGTGGTCATATAGAATTGAGTCCGACTATGCTGAGTATGCTATGTGGTTTAGAAAATCAAGTTCGATGTAGCATCTGACTTAAGATGGAAGAATGGAATAAAAAGTGATTAGTAGAGGTATTACGAAAAGTTGTTTGTAGCTAGAAATGCTACATTTTAAAATGTGATTATATCACATTATAACATGAAGGAATGTATAGTCTGTTTTGGAATATAACTATAAGAGACCTAAGTCTAAATGTGCATCACATAATGGTAGGTCATAATTTGGAGTCTAACCTGAGATAGAAAGCAGATGCACGATCGAGTACTGCTTAGGGTCAATAAGTCTAAGAGATATACTTGAAGGAATATAGAAGTTATAATTATTACCAAGGATGAAGGGATGACATATGGAGACATTATACGAGACCTGTTTCGTTGATGATTTTGGGACGTAATCATCTTAAGGGGGGATAATTGTAACGCCCGTAGATCCGGGCTAGTTAATTTAGAGGCAATAAGTGTCGAAAATGAATTTTTGGCAAAATATTATATAGAATAAATAATCTAAACCTAGTTGTAGTATGTGTTACAAGGTTTCCGTACATATAAAGACCGCCGGAATCCATGTTATAATGAAGAAGTTATGACCCGTCGAAGTTTCACGACGGAACCGACACGATATCGGGAAACGTAAATAGTGAATTTACGATAAAGCGAGATTTAACCTTAGCGATCTAAATGAAAGTCATAGAATACGTTAAACCGAAAGTGTCCATAAAAAGAACGCCCAAATCTGACTTCGTATGAGGAAGTTATGATTTTTCGAAGTTTCAGATTATCAATGTACAGCCCGAAATTCGAATATTAGATTGAGGGGTTTTTAGCCGACACAACCTAAACGAGAATCAAATATCTCGTTATTAGTAGCGTAACGATAAAAAGACAGACGGAAATGGACATCGGATGAAGAAGTTATGAGATTTTAACGGACCAATCCTCTTCCGACCTATTAAAAATATAACTTTAAAAATAAAGTCAAAATTAGCCGACGGAGTCTAAACGAAAATTGTAAAGTATGTCTCCACCTACGCGTAGATATAAATAACGTCAAAAATGGAGTTTATATGAACAAGTTACAAATTATAATAGCATATTTACGTATTAAAATAAAGTATAAATCATATATACGTACATATATATATATATATACACACACACACACACACATATGTATATATCATTAGAAAGGTATCGATGATGCGGTCATGATAAGACTAATGTTGAGTTCTTTCCACATTAGTTTAGTACAAATATCATTAAATCCATTTAAAATAGTATTATAGATGGGTGTTTAGTTGTTTATATAACTAAAAGATCCTTAAGTAATTATGGAGGGTAGTTTTTGAAAATTCAATTAGTATAAATAAGAGCCTTGGGCTCTCATATTTCTTGCACCATTCTCTTGATTCAGGAGTCTTTCTCTCCTTTTCGGTCCCTCATGATTCAGCTTCTCTTTCTGTAGTTTTAGTATAGTAAGGTGAGCGCTGAAGCGTTGCACGAATCTTTCTTAGAAAGATTCAGCGAAGAAATTCTGCCCCTGCAGAGCCCGATTCCTAGCTAAAATCCCCTTCTAAGTAAGTTATGCTTACCCTATTTTAAATATGGTTTATATTTAAAATTAGTATTGTTATTATAAATTTATAATAAATATTTGAGCTATTATTATGACTTATGTAAGTGTCTTTATAATATCTTTTTAACTACCTGCAATACGGGGAATCTGGTTTAAAGGGCCGCATAAGGTTGTTGGATTTCAGAAGTGCTATACGCCAAAATGATCCTACCCTCCGGTGTTTTATGTCTGGCCCCTGTCTGTACATAGTGGTTGGAAAGTATTGTTTAAACGCTTATATAATAATAATAATAATAATAATAATAATAATAATAATAATAATAATAATAATAATAATAATAATTAGTCACGGTATATAATCTAGTGGCAATAATACTAGGTTTCGTCGAAGGAAATTATTTTAAATTAAACGAAGCGTTGTCCGAGTACCGAGTCACCACCTTCTCAGGTGAGTGCATAGTTACTTTCATCTTACACATAGATATGAAGTATTTTACATAAACTACATGCTATGTGTGCATATTATTTGAATATTTGCTATCTATGGTGGATGAACGTTTTTTTATACATGTTTTAAATGATTTGAACTGTATACGTATTTTAAATATACAAGTATGTTGGGTATGAGATGGGTAGATGAATGATGAGATAAAAGATTATGTGAGTAAACATTGGCAGCTATAGACTTAGTGCCTAACAAATAAAATCGACAGCTATGGACTTAGTGCCTATTGGACAAACACTGGTAGCTATGGACTTAGTACCTGTTAGGAATTGGTAGCGATGGACTTAGTACTTATTAGATAAACACTGGTAGCTATGAATTTAGTACCCGACAGCTATGGAATTAGTGCTTTATGAACGAGTATTGGCAGCTATGGATTTAGTGCCAGTCCTATAACTCTGAAAGCAAAGGACTTCAGAATAAACGAATGCGGGATAGATGAATCTTAGGATAGATCCTTAAGAGTAAATAAGATAATGGGGATGGGTAATTGGGTCGATTGTTTGATTGTTTAAACATAATAATTATATTATTGTGCGTTGAAAACCATGTGTACTCACCAGGTTTCCCAACCTGACCCACTCTGTTTATTTATATTACAGGTGTTGAGATGAAGTCACGTTACACTGAGAGATTAAAGAGATGTAGATCACCAGTGTAAATAAATGTAAGTTCTGTTTATTCTTATGTTTCTGTATTGACGATGACATCCCAAATGTTTTAAAACAAATTAAAAATACTTTTCTTCGGAAATGCTTGATAACGTATTTATCATGTTTTACTAGGAACAAATTCCGCAACATTTTTATTAAAATAGGTACTCTGATTTTTATAAAGCATAAACAAAATCGGTCTTTTCTGGGAATGAAAATTGGGATGTCACAAAAAGGAATTTCCGGACTTGATCACACTGAATCCCTTGGAGATTTATTCCGGATTGACTGTCTACGATTTACTTTGATCTTTTGGGAATACTTTTACCCTGATTGTATTTTGGAACAAATGAATGAATGGTTTTGATTTAATTAAATCAATTTTTTACTCGGTATTTTTGGTATGTTACATACAAGTTCCCACCTATTAAGGATTTCCCTTGATCTCTCTAAGAGTGAAGTCACAAAGGGTTAGATCGACTCATACTCACAAAATAGATATCCAATTGAGGTGTCCAAAACATTCCCATTTTTGTCATTCTTCCTTCAGGTTATAGAATCTTTCCATCATGTATAACGTTATTTCCTCAAGCCTGGTCAGTAGGGGCTTCTTTCTAGAATCCACGATAACTGCATTAAAACATTCAGCCATTCCAATTTCTACTGCCTCACATGCCAATCCTCCACCATAAAAGGCCCTGCACCATGAACTGGGATCCCTTGCCATTAGATGTTCATATGGACTAATATCCCTAATCTTTTGAATGTTCATGTTGAAATCCCCTTCAATAGTTGATTTTGCAGCAACCTAGAACATGTTTTAAACTCCACACCACTATACACATTTATGAAGTTGGCATATATATGCCTGACACATTGTCTATGTTATGTAAGTGGTAGGACTTCCTTTGTAGCCTCAAGACGCCCATATTAATAATAGAAACAATTACATCAGATAAACTAAATATGAAGTATCTAGTAAAGTATTTTTGAAGTACCTTGTGTTGATCAGAAATTACTGCTATACCTCTTCCACCATCCAATTCTAAATCATCTATTGTCAATTACAAGAACCATTTCCAGTTTAACTTGTTCTCTATGTCAACAACAGGCCATGCAATGGGATATACTTGATTATTTCGATCTCTCCCTATAACAGTTAACAATTCTCCCTTACATTGACATTTTAAAAAAAGAACCATCTAGCCCAATAACCCTACGACAACCAACCTTCCATCCTTCTTTTATTGCCTTAAACAGATATACATTATTTGGAAAGTAGTTTTGTTATCCTGGTTTGGACTCACAACAATTTTAATTGAACTACCTGGATTTGATCTCAACAACTCACCACCATAATCTCATACTTTAACATAATGGTCACTCAATCTCCCTTCTATCAAAGACATGACCCTACACTTTGCTCTATAACATTTTGACCATGACACATTGCAGTGAAATATTCTTTGGATAATCTCCCTTCTTCAAATCCTTGTCTATTTCAACATCAATAATGTCAAAACCCCAGACCTCTTCAATTTGCAAAGCTTGAAAGTCTCGAACTCGTGCCTGCAGTTGTCATCTTATTTATGGGTAAAACTCTAGTTTCTACGGAGAGGATATTAGGTAAACTGTGTGTAACTTACCGTTGAAGGGGTGAGTGTGTGAGGTTTGGTCGACTCACCTTCCACCTAATCTCATTTAATGCCTCATCGATTTGTTACCGGTTGCAAGAGTGGTAACTGGGTAAAATGGATCAATTCGCCGGTTTATCCAGTATTCTATGCTTTTTTGTTAACATTTATTAGTTTAGGATTTTTTCGTAAATATTGAAAAAATAATAGGACTTAAATAGAGATTTCCTTATAAAATTCACCTATAAAGTAGGCTACCAAACGCTTAAATCATAAACCTCAAAAAAATTAGTGGCAAATGAAGTGAAGACGAAGGGAGGCAAATGCAATTTCCTCGTCCCCTCCTCATACTAATATTAATATTGATAATTAATACTTCAGCCAGCTAGCTTTGTAGCCTGTCAGTCTGTCTTTCCCAGATCTTTAAGCTGCTTTGTGTTCACAACTCCATTACAGTAAAATACCCTCATCTCATTTACACATCACAGAGCCATGACAGTGGATGTTCTTATCGATTTCATCCCCCTAGTTTGACCAGCATTTGAGATTTCTACCCCACCCCACCCTTTCATCTACTTTCTCCTCCGATTCGACACTTTGTTTTGTCTCAATCCCCACACCTTCACCACCACTTCCGCCCAGCCTTATAAATTACATTCCTTTGCATCCACTTCATTCATTCTGCACATTACATCAATACATACACTCAGATTCGCCTAATCCTTCCACTGCATCATGTTCCGTCGTTAACTCCGCAGTCGCATTATTTCTAAATCTGTTATTAGCAAAATGTCAAAAGCAATTCCTTGAGGTATTTTAATTCTGAAGAATGGGCAGCCCGTAAGTTATTGAAACAAGAAACTGCTAATCTGCCAGAGTAAGTTGTTAAGTGTGAAATGGAGGAGACATTTGTGCCTTTTCAAGGAATCAAGAACGACCTGGATGGACGATTGACGTGTTACAAGCAAGATTGGACAGGCGGCTTCCGTGCAGGCTTCAGGTATTTGCTAAAAATTAGAAATAAATTTAGCTTGGTTTCCTTTATTCGATTGCAAAGATCCTTATACTCTGATTTTGTTTTCCCTAAAAGTGAAAACGAGGGAAAACTTTTATGTGATTAAATTCTAGTTTAGTAGTTGTTTGAATTGAAACTTTTGTTTTTGTGGGGGGTAAATGTAGGATTTTGGCTCCCACAACATATATATTCTTCGCCTCAGCAATCCCAGTTATATCCTTCGGCGAACAACTGGACAGGAATACCGGTATGAAAAATAGATAGATAGATAGATTAGAATTTGTTAAATCAAGAGTTGTTGTTAAGTTTTATGGACTGCAGAAGGAGCTCTAACGGCGGTTCAAACATTAGCCTCGACGGCGATATGTGGGATGATACACTCCATCATTGGAGGTCAGCCGCTGTTGATTTTAGGTGTTGCAGAGCCTACCGTACTCATGTACACCTTCATGTATAACTTTGCGAAACAAAGACCAGAACTTGGTCATAACCTGTTCCTTGCATGGAGCGGATGGTGAGTGTTGTATTTTAGTTGTAAGATTTAATTTGGTGGAAAAGAAATTTTTAATTAATCAGATGATTGTTGGTGAAACTGTGTCAGGGTATGTGTGTGGACTGCGGGGTTGCTGTTCTTGCTAGCCATACTAGGAGCGTGTTCGATTATAAACCGGTTTACACGTGTGGCTGGTGAGCTCTTCGGCCTGCTTATAGCGATGCTGTTTATGCAACAAGCAATCAGAGTAAGTCATGTTTCATGCATTCACTACCAGTGACTGACTCTAGAAAAATTGTATTCTGATAAATATAACAAATCAGGGACTAGTTGATGAGTTCCGCATACCAGAGCGAGCAGACTTAAAGTCAATCGAGTTCATTCCTTCATGGAGATTTGCGAATGGAATGTTTGCACTTGTTTTGTCCTTTGGGCTTTTGCTGACGGGATTGAAGAGCCGGAAAGCCAGATCTTGGAGATATGGTTCTGGTTGGATTAGAAGCCTTGTTGCAGATTACGGGGTGCCCCTTATGGTCCTTGTGTGGACAGCTGTTTCGTATGCACCGAGTGCAACTGTTCCAAAAGGAATCCCTCGCCGTCTTTTTAGCCCCAATCCATGGTCTCCTGGTGCATATCAGAACTGGACGGTTGTCAAGGTAATTAAATTAAATCTTCAAAAAATTTCACCTTTTTACTTACATTATATATATATATATATATATATATATATATATATATATATATATATATATATATATATATATATATATATATAAAATTTATAAATGGTTCCACAGGATATGCTGGATGTGCCTATTCTCTTCATATTTGGAGCTTTTGTTCCAGCAACAATGATTGCCGTACTGTACTACTTTGACCACAGTGTAGCATCTCAACTTGCTCAGCAGAAAGAATTCAATTTGAGAAAACCGCCTTCCTTCCATTACGACTTGCTCCTTCTCGGCTTTTTGGTGTGCTTCAAATGCTTAATTATTAATTATCAACTTATTTATATTTATGTACTAGCTACAGAAATTATATTCGTATCATGGTGCAGACGTTACTGTGTGGTCTGCTTGGAATTCCCCCATCCAATGGTGTCATTCCACAATCTCCCATGCATACCAAGAGTCTTGCTACTCTCAAACACCAGGTAACATAACATAACATAACATAACATACCAAATTACCAATGGTTTGTTTGTTTGTTTGTTGAGTCATCTGGATGTGCATGCAGTTGCTTCGGAATCGACTTGTTGTCTCTGCACGTGAAAGCATGAGGATGAATTCAAGCTTAGGAGAACTATATGGAAACATGCAGGAAGCATATCAGCAAATGCAGACTCCTTTAATCCACCAAGCACCCTCAGACCGAGTAATTAAAATCTTTGATCTTTGATAAACAAATAATTAAAGATATTGTTTGGTAAAAAGATGTTCAATGTTGATGCAGGGTTTGAAGGAGCTAAAGGAATCAACGCTTCAATTAGCTGCAAGCATGGGGAACATGGATGCACCTGTGGATGAGACTGTTTTTGATGTGGAGAAGGAGATAGATGATCTGCTGCCTGTTGAGGTGAAGGAACAGCGTGTCAGCAACCTACTCCAATCCTGTATGGTTGGAGGATGTGTTGCGGCCATGCCTTTTCTAAAACTGATTCCGACTTCTGTCCTTTGGGGTTACTTTGCTTTCATGGCCATTGAGAGTTTACCTGGGAACCAGTTCTGGGAAAGGATATTACTGCTCTTCACTGCACCCAGCCGCAGATTCAAGTAATTAATTACACCGTTGTTAACTGTTTAGATTATTTCATGAGAAAGAAAAAAAAAAAAAAAAAAAAAAAAATTTCTCAGACGTTGTTGCAAATGCAAACAGGGTTCTGGAAGACTACCATGCTACCTTTGTGGAAACTGTGCCATTCAAGACGATTGCGACTTTCACATTATTCCAGACATCATATTTGCTCATCTGTTTTGGGCTTACGTGGGTTCCCATCGCGGGGCTTCTCTTCCCTCTCATGATCATGCTCTTGGTTCCTGTAAGACAGTACATTTTGCCTAAATTTTTCAAAGGCGTACACCTTCAGGACTTGGATGCAGCAGAGTATGAGGAGACCCCCGCTATACCTTTTAATTATCCTCAGGTAACATAACTTATTTCAGCCGGGGCTTAATTCTAATATTATACAGTATGTCATTAAAACAATTGTTGAATTAGGAGGGAGAATTTGGTGCTAGATCTTCGGTTCCAGATGCTGGGGAAGTGCTAGACGAGGTGATTACTAGAAGCAGGGGTGAGATTAGGCGTACAAGTAGTTCCAGAGTGACAAGCACCACAGCCACTCCTACAAGAGATGCCAAGAATCTTCAGAGTCCAAGATTATCACTCAAAGCATACAGTCCTAGGATTAATGAACTCAGAGTCTTGCATAGTCCTCGATCTGCTCCAAGAGAACCTTTTAGTCCAACCGGTCCATCTTCTTTGGGAAAAAGTCCCTGCAAATGATCAAAACTCCCCTTAATTTCCCTACTGGCCTGCCATCTCCTCAATCTCCTGTTTGTTTGTTTTCTTTGCATCCTTTATTAATTGTAACAGGATAACCTGTATTGGTTTCTTGTAATTATAATTTATGATAGTTATAATGTATATTAACGTACGTTTGCGGGCCCTTTGCCTTTAGAATAAACCCCATCTGGTTTTCATTAAAAGATCGTCAACTCATGTAATTATAAACTTGGGAAATTTCTTAAGTGTACTATACTGGAGCTAGCTGCAAACAAGACTTGCTAAGTTTGTTGACAGCATTCCGCTAAATTCACACTGGATTCGTAGTTTGGCAAGTCATTTTGACGTAGGATTGAATTGAGTGAGGATTTGAGTTTGATTCAACAGCCCAAACAACTTTATAAATGTCCATTTATACTGTGCTCCATATATAAAAACAGTTGCCTGCAAATACTTTTAAGAAAGTGTGTGTAATAAAACAAGCCCGACCCATGAGTACATAACATGTTTCCGATGAGGTGAATAAAGATGATACATAGGTTGTGTTTGGGCGTGCATAAGCTATCTCATGTTTTGAGCTTATGGCAATTTAGTGTTTGGTGAGACAACAAATTAAAAATAGCTAGCTTATAGTATCTGTTTTTCAGCTAACGTATCACACATGCACAACCTTAATTAATATACGCTTTTCTTATAAGTTTCTTAAGCGCAAATGTATTGATGTAGTGCGTGCATGTGTTTTGGACATGCAAGCAGATGTACGTACGTTTGTGAGGAAATGAAGGAGGATATGCAAGTCTTTTTATGGAGTGTGACATCTGAAGCGGACGTGTTAGTGGTTGTCCCTATCCAGTTTTGGAAGTATCTTGATTCTTGCACTTAATAGGCCTGTCATCTTTGAAACGTGTAGAAAGTGTTTGCCATCGTCACTTCCCAGATGGATTGAAACTAATAAATTGTAGAAATAGTTGAAAACACAAGGACCACAAGTATTTGAACTAAAAGATAAGAACCTTACCTTACGTAAAGTATGATGGAAGCTATTCATGGCATAGACATGCAGTAAAATAAAAAAGGTAAAAGGTAGGTTTGAAAATAAGAGGTGCAAAATGGATGGAGGATGGAGAGAGCTATGATTAGAAAGAAAAGCAGCGGTCAGAAATCTCTGCAACAAAATGATTCAAATGAGGGAGGTATGAGTAGTCATTGACTTGGTGATAGTGGCAAACATATTCATTCCAGTTTTTCTTTCTTTCTTCATCAAATAACAACACAACAGTCTCTTCTTTTTCTTTTTCATGTTTAAAAAGCAACTTCTTTGTAACCAAAAAAAAAAAAGATGGTGTAAATTGAAGATTTGACAGTTAAGTTGACCACCAAATCTCTCCTTTCTCGATCATATGCAATCAAGTGCAGCGTGTGTGGGTTACACGTATACACTAATACAGAAAAGAACACTTCAAAGGAAAAAAAAAAAAAAAAAAGCAAAAGCATACAGGCCAAGGTTGTAAGAAGCAACCACTTTGCTTCTTGCTATGAACACACGAAAAAACAGGAACACTGGAATGAAAAACAGAATAAGCTTCAAGATGGAAATCTGCTATTGTGTTTATTCACCTTAAAAAAAAAAAAAAAAAAAAAAAAAAAACCACGAACAATGCACTGGATAGAGTAACATTCTTTAATAGCCGTTGATAATTCCGTTTGTCAAGCGTGCAATAAACCGCGCGCACCGCACTGTGTAGTGCAGTTTTGGACGTTCACGGTATGAAAGTTGAATTTTCAATTTTGAATTATTCCAATGATACAGTATATACAAATAGAGAGGAATACACAATTACAGGAGACAAATTAGGACTACACTAGGAATGTACAACAATCTTTAGTAATAATAAAACTCTAGAATATTCTATTTTGAATGATTGATTTGTTGAATTATGGTTCTGATGCTATAGTGTTGATATGCCCCCCTAAGATGGAGGTTCCATTGGAAACTCCAATCTTGGATTGTAATCTTAAGAATGGAGCACGAGATAGGGGTTTGGTGAGAGCATTAGTGAATTGATCTGTTGTGTTGATGTGTTGAACTAGAAGTGTACCGGCTGCAACTTTTTCTCGAACGAAATGATAATCCAAGGCAACATATTTCATACGTGAGTGATAAATTGGATTGGCACACAAGTAAGTTGCTCCTGTATTATCACAAAACAGTTTGGGCAAAAAAACTGTGGAAATACGAGGTTCTTTAAGAAGATTTTCAACCCATACTAGCTCAGCAGCAGCATTAGCAAGAGCTTTTTACTCTGCTTCAGTCGATAAACGAGATACTGCTTTTTGTTTGGCAGATTTCCATGAAATGATGTTATTATCAAGATAGATGAGATAAGTTGTAGTGGAGCGACCAACGATATGGACAAAACTTAGCGAGTTCCCTAAAATACCACACACATACAACCACATAATATCAAGCGGCATACATATAGTTGCCACAGTCTCCCCCATGGTCTTTATCTGGAATGCCATGGGCTCCCTCCATGGTCTTTATCTGGAATGTCATAGACTCCCCCATAGTCTGATATCCAAGTGCCACAAGCTCCCCCCATGGTCTTCCATGCAAGCATCACAGGGACAACTAACATTCCACATAACAAGTAATGGACCGACATTTGTGCCATCGACCCATGGATACAGTGAGAAGACTCCCCTTGGACAGCTGAACCTACAGATAAACCTCTGACTGCTGATTCGCTAGAAACCCCATGCTATCAAACAATAACACCCAATTAACAATTGGGCTTCAAACCAAAACCAATGATCCATATATGGTGTAAAATAACCATTTTACCCCTCACCTAGTTTGGTCCAAAACTAAGGCCCAAATTCTCCATCATAAGGGTCATCCAAAGTCCACTTATGGCCCAATTTTCCAAATTGGACCCAAACCTTCATATGGGCCTTACCCTAAAGCCAATTAACTTTTCCTAATCCCAAAACACATATTCCGAGCTGGTCAAACAAAGCCCTAAACAACCAAGCCCAAAAAGGTAGCCCAAATCGAATCCCAACACTCAAAGTCCAATAGACCGAGTACATGGGGCATACAAGCATGTACGCGTAACGTACTTGCTTAGCGGCTTGTACGCTGCGTGTACCTACCTGTACGCCCACCGTACCTGCCTTATTCAGCTCAAACCTTATTTCCACTTAATCCATTAAGGCGAAGCTTTCCAAACCACAGATCTGACCTCCTTGAGTTGGAATATCATGTAAAGTTGCCAACTTTACGTCTACATATGACTAAATGAAGCTCTTAAAATAGAAAGGGACTTAATGGTTGACTTAATACATGCATGACTCCATAATACACATAAATCTTGCACCTTTATGCTGAAGGATAGCAACACAAACTCAAATCTGAAAGGATGAACCTTTACACCCCCTAACTCATCCATAATCTCAAAAAGAAGACCAAATTCACAATAAAATCGCCATGAGGAGATCTAATCATACACAAGTCAAGATGGAAACTTGATACCTCAAAAGGCTTCCCTACAAGATGATGATTCTGGATCTAAGGTCACTCCACCAAGCCAAATAACTTCAAGCTCCTCTTCTTTCCTTCCTAAAGGTAAAATGAGCATCAAAGCCTCCCAATAACTCAAGAACACCTCCAAGAGGCCACTAGGTAGATTTAGGGTTTTTAGAGTGTGGAGGCTCACTTAGAAATGAGGGAAAGGGGCTCATATAAAGCTTTTGTAGGGTACAAATATGAAAATTAGGGTTTCTCACTAACCCTCATACGCCCGACATACGAGGTCTTGCACCTCGATCCCAACTCCGAAGTATGCTAAGTTTACGCTCCATTACACAAGGCGTAACTCTCATCGCATCAGTACACCCCACGTACTACTTTGGTACGCCCCACGTACCAGGGTTTTCCCCTAATTCATTTCGAAGGCCATAAATCCTTTGATACAACTCTGATTCCTAATATCCATGAAAAGGTATCTAGAAGACATACACTATTATCAATTCATACTTGACTTAAAGTTCCGCAAACACAAAATCCAAATTCCATAAAGGTCTGCAGTTAATTTACAGAAATACCCCTTAGCTCCAATACCAAATTCGAACACCCGAAACACTTACATTACATCACCCTCACCCAAATGGGTAACAACTGGAACATGGTGTTACAAACAGGCCATGGTAAATGGTCCCTTTTAGGTAATGAAGCAGCGTTTAAGAGCTTGCCAATGATTTTGAGTCGGTTGATGAATAAACTATGAGAGTTTGTTTACCGCATAAGAAATATTCGAGAGTGTAAAGGCAAGATATTGAAGAGAGTCAAGAAGCTTATGATATGGTTTTGGGTCTAATTTTAGTGTTCCATCTTCAAGTATTAAGGCTTGGGAGGAGCAAAGTGGAGTTGTAACCGATTTAGCACCATCCATGCGTTGTGAAACCAACAGATCATGTATGTGTCTATGTTGTTATAGAAACAAACCATGTGTTGTGGGTATAAGCTCAACGCCTAGGAAGTGACTTGGGTACCCTATATTTTGTCTGAAAATCTGGATGCAACAGTGTGGATGAACTTGTTCAAGAAGTTATTGTTGTTGCTGGTTAACAAAAAGTAATCCACATACACAAAAAATAACATGTGAAACCATCCCGGTTGTATATGAAGAGTGAGGCATCCACATGATATTTTGTGAATCCAAAATCAACTAAAAAGGACATGAGATCAATGTACCAATTCCGTGGTGCATGTTTTAGACCGTAAAGAGATCGTCGGAGTTTGCAAACATGATTCGAAAATTGGGGGTTAATGTAACCAGGAGTTGAGTCATGTAGACTTGTTCTTGAAGGGTACCATGTAGGAACGCGTTATTGACATCTTGTTGAATATATTGCACTACTAGATCGATAGATTCTAAACAGATTAACAAGAATAACGAAGTAAAGAACAAGAGAATAGATCAAAAGATGTTGAATGATTGATGTCTCACACCTTAGAAGAGCTCGATGAAGACCTTCGACTGTAGAGATGTGGTTTTAGGGTTACAATGCAATCGTAATTAATGAAAACGTTAACCTAAAAACTATACAAGCATGCATATTATGTACGCTAACCCTAATGCATAAATCACAGTTGGACATGCCCAAACTGGATAATCAAAACTATAACAATAAGCCCATATGACGCAACTCCCCAATCCCAACAATCTCTCCCTTTGCGTCAATAGAGTCGAGACCTTAGTTTGGCTGAGAGGGAGCAGACTTCTTTACCATCTTAAACAAATTCAGTATGATGGCTAGAAGAGTTTGGAGAAAGTGTATGTACCACCGAAGCATGTCAGAAAAATTCTTCTTGTCTGAATCGCTGTTGTATTTGCATCAGTGAGTGATATCGAGAACATGCTCCAGGCAAGAAGTAGAGAACAGATGCTTGTCATCAAGAGCGAAAAGGAACTTTTCACCTTCTCCTCTTGTGAACATGATGATGAGATGTTTCTGGTCAATCTTTCCCATCTTCATCTTGTTGAGACCACTTGGCTTTCCAATAGGCTTCACTGTTGGCTTCTTTCTCGAAATAGCAGCCACTTCCTGATCCATCTTTGAAACTTCATGGATATAGGAAGCCAACATTCACTTTATATGTTTAAGGATCGGCTCATAATGTTCTTGAATAATGAGCAGAATGTTGAATAGAAAAATCCAGTCATGTGGATTTAGATTTGGAAGATCAACCAAAGTGATCACATGCACTGAGTCATCAGATCCCCGGGTTACCCTGAACTTCACATTTATGAATTTCCCAACAACAGTTGGTTTAAAAACCTTGACATATGTTATATTTTGAGCACTCCATGTCAGATACTGAGGCTTTGACTGCATCAGTAGATTTTTCAATTGAGGAAGTATATTTCCGCAAAGCAGTATCCAGAAAATCCTTCAGCACCACATCATAGTAAGAAGATGGAGAAGCGAGCAACTTGTCAATTTTTTCATGAGCACTCTGTAGTTGTTGCCTCGTCACTGGAGCTTCATCTTCATCTTCGTTGGGAAGTTGATAGGGACTGTAATAAGTTAAGTCAAACTCAAAGTTGGCTCCTCCTAGAATAGGTTCAGATTCTGTTGAAGAAGATGGTGACAATGGTTTGGTGGTGACAGGGGTTGAAACACCAATGGTATGTGCCCCCGTATCAGATTAGTTGACATCTACCGAAGGTCCAATGGTAGTGGTTGTTTTTGTTGCTTGAGAGAGAACTGGGGGTGGTAGTGGAGTAGTCAAAATTGGTTGAGAAGAAATAGGTGGTGGAATGGGAGCAATAAATATTGGTACAGTGGTTTCTTTTAGAGAAGAAGGAAGAGTAGGTATATCATCTTGTACCTGAGGAGTTAGAGACCGAGGATGAGTATTTTCCCTTGGTGAGCCTTCATGATGAACATCCTATTCTCCCTCAGTAGATTGTTCATCATCATTGGAATCTGCAGGCGAAGGTAACTTCGGTCTTTTGGCTATTTTCTTCACCTTTTTTCGCTTAGGAGCCGAAGGGGCAGCTTTATCTGCCTTTCACATTTTCGGTGAGGAGGGACCTTCGGTTTCAGGTTTCTTGGTTTCTGGATTCTTCCCCCTTTTTGCAGGTTTATCAGTTGCATCCACAGCACTTTTCATCTCTGGAGTTAGTTAGAGAGGTCCCGAAGGAGTCAACTTTTTGGAGTCAGCCATAACTTTGCTTTCGCTGGAGACACAATGGCTCATCGATTCTGGAATAGAACCGACAAATAGAAACTTTGTGCGATCAGAAATAATAATCTTTATTGTGTGGAATGTAGCAATTGAAGACAAAATAGCATCCATCATAATAGGAATCTGAAACTTCTCAATGGCCCGACGGGTGATTATTATCCAGAAACGACCACAAGATATCTCTGAATGCTTGGAAGAAGAGTTGAGGTTTTGCACCGGTTGCGACCAAATCAACGATCCATAATCCAAATGGATGCCATTGTAGAGACCATAGAGGATGGTCATGAAACCCTTATTGGCCCCGTTTGACCCAGCAACCCATTCTGCCAACCCCTTGTAGAGAAAAGTAAGAAAACCATTCCACTGTGGAGGTAAAAACGACTTCTTAAATTTTGTCACAGTGGTAAGAATGTCGGTGTACCCCATTTCATAAAACATCGAAAAGAGTTGAGATGTGGTTATAAAGTCTGGAGAAATTACAGAGGCATCAGTAGTAAGCCCAAGAAGGGTACAAAATCGTGTCTTTGATACAAAGGTTTTATGATTGAAGATATCAAAGAATATCCTTTCTTTTTGTTTGTTGTAGGATGCCGTCGAATATACTTGAGAAAGAAGGGACATTGGCACCGATTCGACCTGTGTAAGTGCATTCACCAATGGAGAATATTTGAGACATTCTACCACGTGAAGCATATATGAATCATAGACAAACGGATTCAGTTGAATGATGAGGTTCTGATTGGGTTTGATTGAAAGTAAAGTAGATGAAGCAGTTTGTTCTTGAACAGATGAGGATTCCGCCATTGTTGCTATGAAGAAGAAGATGAATAGTTGTAATCGGGAGAGACGTGGAAGAAGGTGAGAAGGTACAGTACGTGTGAGACCCCTTTTTATACCATTGCCTGGAGAGAGAAAGAATCCTCTGTGATGATGATACAATCTCTGAAACGGCACCTGAAAAAGTGTGATTTGGCAGCTTGGAATTCCTAGATTTACGTCAGCAAGCGTGGGTATAGGAAACGTTTCAAATTCACGCACCCAAATCCTATCCCATGTGGAATTCTTATTTGATTACCATCTCCTCTATTCCTCAAATAGCACCAGCGGTAAACACGACATGGTCATTCGCTATATATAACAACCTTTGCTCCTCCATAAGAAAGCTAAGTTCTTTAGTCTTTAGAACCGAAAACACCAAACTGAAAATTGTCATTAGTACTACCAACAAGATTTTGGAAAATCATAAAGATCTTCATGCAAGAATGTACCAAAGAAAAAGACATAAAAAAAGATGTGTGTGGGATATATGTGATGTCTTGAAGACATAAACCGAATGATCCCGGGCACGAATCTCTTCCTTCAAAGTCAAGAGAGACTGAGAAGTGTCTGTATGGTTTCCCGTAAAATACGATCAAATGTTTGTTAAGAAACATTGAAAGGCATCTTTTCAAGTATAGGCTTTAAAGGGTTGTTTATCTTTAACCGAACTTCGATACTTAAGATAAGACTGAAAGTAGGATTAAGTACTTGTAAGACCGATGTGGCCTGTTGAACAAGTAGGTGGGATAATTTTAAATTGACTAGGTGATTATGAGGAATCCCAAAAAAATGAAACTGGATCTAATAGGAAGAAATGTCTTAGTGTTAGACAATTTCATAAAGATCACTCAAAAATAAAAGGAGATCCCATTAAGGTAACATGTAATAGCTTGAACATTGTAGTGTTCACCATCAATTCATTCAAGGAATTGGATTTTGGGTTTCACTTAGTATGTGGTGAACGTATCTAAGATCATGAACATAGATGTTGTGTAACCATAAACCTCAGTGGAAATTACTGAGAGTCTCGAGGGTTACAATTGTGGAACGAAACGTGATGGAGAAAAATAAGGTTGTTAAAGAACCGAAAGTACCTCTGCCAACTGAGAATGACGAAGCAGAAAACTATTAACTCAATGTGAGAAGAGTAAGGTAGCTCATGACTTGAGTGAACTTAGCAGCCTATTTGGGAAGAAACGGTGGGTATAGATCAAATCATTAAGGCTTTACTCAGAGTCTAGGAGGCTTCGGTCTACATACAGCAACATGATTCTAGGAACCCTTAACTAGTACATAGATGAAAAGAGATTTACCTGCCCTAGCTCCACACAATGTAACATCTGTGATCATCAAGCCTAAGAAAGAAAAGAAACAAACATGAAACAAAAGATAAAAAGAAAATGTTTTTGAAGTTTTAGATTTTTCTGAAAAATAATAAAAATAGAAAATAAAATATTTTTGGAGTTTTTGTAAATTCTGAAAAATAATAAAAATAGAAAATAAAATATTTTTGGAGTTTTTGTAAAGAAAATGAAAAGGAAATAATTAGTAAATGAAACGATGGATATGATCCACAAAAGATACAACCAAAACCGAACTTCATAAAGATGAAGCAAAATGGGCCGAGCGTTCGGTTCATTTCGGTCCCCGAAAATTCCGGGACCGAAATAGACCAAGCATTCGCTCTATTTCGCTTTTCCAAATTTTCAGTGAAACAGAAGAGGTTTCGGTACTGACTCAACTTCCATCATTCCCAAGCCTTGTAGAATTTTACTAAAGCTTTCTTTTGGTAGGGCCTTGGTGAAGATGTCATCCAATTAATCTTAGGACCGAACGAAGTGAATTTCAACATTTCCATCTTCAACGTGGTCCTTAATGAAGTGGTACATTAGTGTAATATGTTTAGTCTTTGAGTGTTACACTGGATTGTGACATATACGAATCGCACTTTTTGAGCCACAGTAGACGGGAATCTTCTTCATGCTCAAGCCATAATCTCTAAGTTGGCTTTGTATCCAAATGACTTGCGAGGTACATGATGATGCAGCTATGTACTCAGCTTTGGCTGTGGAAAGAGACACACAGGTTTGTTTCTTCGATTTCTAGCTGACGAGTTTGCCATCAAGGAACTGACATCCACCAATTGTGCTCTTTCGGTCCAATCCACATTCACCTAGACCAGCATCAGAAAAGGCTTGAACAAAGAAACCGGATTTAGCAGGATACCAGAGACCGAGAGATGAGGTTCGCTTCAAATATCTGAAGATGTTTTTCACTGTGACCATATGAGGTTCTCTTGGATTTGATTGAAACCTAACACAATAGCATACAGAAAAAATTATGTCAAATCTACTAGTCGTTAGATACATTAATGACCCTATCATTTGTCATAGAGAGTCATATCCACAGTCAGTTTCTCAAGAGATGGAGTCAGCTTTGTGCCAAATGCCATTGGAAATTTTATTTTGGAATCTCCCATCATGTCGGACCTTGCTAACAAAGTCTTCGTGTAAGCTTCCTGATTAATGAAGATGCCTTCTGGACCCTATCTTATATTCAATCCAAGGAAAAAGTTAATTGGACCCATTGCCCTCATTTCAAATTTTGTCTCCATCAACTTCCTGAGTTCTGCCGTTAAGCAAGGATTCGTGGAGCCAAAAATGATGTCATCGACATAAATCTGAACTATCATTAAGTGTTCGCCCTCTTTCTTGCGAAAGAAGGGTGGGTCAACCGAGCCTTGTTTGAATTTTGACATTTTGAGAAAGCGTGTCAGAGTTTCATACTAGGCCCTTGGAGCTTGCTTTAAGCCGTAGACTAATTTATCCAGAATGTCGTAATGTTCAAGATATTTCTCGTTTACGAATCCGGGTGGTTGTTCAACATAGACCGTTTCTTCTAGTACTCCATTCAAGAAAGCACACTTAACGTCCATTTGGAAAACTTCAAAGTTTTTGTGTGCTGCATATGCCAGAAAGATTCTTACTGATTCTAACCTTGCTACAGGAGCAAAGGTTTCCTCATAATCTATTCCTTCTTCCTGACAATATCCTTTTACTACAAGCCTTGCTTTGTTACGAATCACATTTCCCTCTTTGTCTAACTTGTTCCTGAAAACCCATTTTAAACCAACCATCGATGCATCCTTTTGTGTGGGAATCAACCTCCAAACTCGATTTCGTTCGAATTCATGAACTTCATCTTGCATAGCTTGCACCCAATCAGAATGATCAAGAGCAGCATTCACCATTTTCGGTTCAATTTTGGAGACAAACGAATTAAACATGCAGAATTCTACTTGAGAGAATAAAGCTGCATGTTTCTCCTTCTATTGAGAGCGTGTGAGAACACCCTCATATGATTCACCAATTATTTGAGTTTTAGGATGATCTTTTATCCGTTTTAATAGAGGAGGGTAATTTGGATCATATTTGGGATCCAATCCAGCGTTGATTTCTTCTTCAGGTTCTGATTGATCTCCCTTGTCATTTGTATTTTCATTCTCCCCCTCAAATGAAAAAGATTCTCCCATATTTCGATCAGAATCCTCCTCCTCGGTTAGACTTTCATGGGCTGAAGTGTGTGATATTAGTTTCTCCCCTGGAAAGGCGATTCGGTTGGTTTTGGTGTCGAGGACCCCTCCCCCTGGAATGTAGAGCTTTCTGTAGGGAAATCGGTTGAAGCTGAACTTTCGCCTGATTCGTTAGGTTCTCCTGATGTCTTCATGTTGACTTGAGGTTCTCTTTCCAAATTCTTTGCAGCATCGTCAATGACCTTCTTTAAGTGATCACTTTTGTTATCTGTTGCTTTATCTTCTGAGTGAACTGCCTTCTCTGGTTCATCAAAAAGTAGCATGTACTCCTCAAACATGTTGGAAATGGGAACCAAAACTTGACCTAATTCCTGAAAGATTTCCTTCGTTGGACTTTCGCTTGATTGAATCTTCTTCATGTAGTTATCATCGAAAGTTACATAGTAGGTTTCTTCAGTCTTCTTTGAGCATTTATTAAGAACCCTATATGACTTTGAGGTAAGTGAATAACCAAGAAAGATCCCTTCATCATCTTTTACGTCGAACTTGTTTTGGTTCTCTTTTGAGTTAAAAATAAAGCATCGTGAACCGAACACGTGGAAAAACTTCACATTAGGCTTGCAATTATTTAAGATCTTGTATGGTATGATGGAAAACCTCTTGTTGAGAAAGGATCGGGTTTGAGTGTAGCATGCAGAAGCTATTGCATCTGCCTAGAAATAGAGTGGAAGAGAAGCGAATGTCAGCATGGTTCTGGCTGCTTCACATACAGAACAATTTCGCCTTTCAATAATTCCATTATGTTGTGGAGTGTAGGGAGCAGAAAAATTGTGTGTTGCTCCCTTTTCAGCCAGGAATTCTTCAAAGTCTTTATTTTTGAACTCCAGACCATTATCGCTCCTTATGTTCCTCACCACCTTTCGCAGTTGTATTTCAATTTGCTTGATGAATGCCTTCAGCTTAAGAGTCGCCTGTGATTTCTGTTTAAGAAAGAAAACCCAGGTGAAGCGTGAAAAATCATCTACAATTACAAGAATAAACTTACTACCACCGATGCTTTCGATAGCCGAATGTCCACATAAATCGATGTGCAATAGTTCAATAGGTTCGATGATTTTTGTATTGATACGAGAAGGGTGACTCTTTCGGCTTTGCTTGCCTATCTCGCATGTTGCGCATAGATGTTCCTTGTCAAATTTAAGAACATGAAGACCATGCACGTGATCCCCAAGCACCGGTTTATTAATGTCTTTGAAGTTCAGGTGAGAAAGTCTTCGGTGCCACAACCAACTTTCATCTGATTTCACCTTTGTCAGTAGGCAAACAACTGGATTTCCTCTAATTGGGTTGAGATTCATAGGAAGCATCCCATATCCTTTAATCGTGCCAAACGAATTATTTCCATATTTTACACAACCACCATCCCTAAGGGACCGAAACTCCCTTAGTTCTCCCCTCCTTCCTGTCATGTGACGAGAGCAACCACTGTCAATATACCATTCATCATTGAACTGCTCGTCACTGATAACCTACAAAAAAGTAAGCATATTTAGGAACCCAAAGTCTCTTAGGCCTGGTGAGTCTTTTACAGAGTAAGGAATTGCAATAGAGAGATCAACCAAATATGTTCTTTTTATCAATGTGGTTTCATCTTTTCGTTTGATGGTGAAAATTTTGATTTTATTTTTATCTTGTTTCCATTTGGGTGTATTATTGTCAGCTTGTTTTTTAGTTGATGCTTTCTCCTGATTCCTAAGGTTAACTGCCCTTTTCACAACTTTAGCTTTATGATTAGAGACGAGCTTTCCCTTTCCCTTGATATCTTTTACAGGGTTTGAATTTGGTTGCAAATTAGGATAAGGAGGTTCAGGACCGAACCTTGACTTTCGGTTCTTTGCGTAGTAAGAGTTGGGACCGAAACTTCCCTTTCGGTTTGTCTGACTACATGGGTGGCAATTCTTGCATCAGGGAGATTTGTCCGTTAATTTGTTGTTTTCATTGTTTTTGGACTCCTTTTTCGAGTGAACATAATTAGAGTTTTGGGCTGCCAAAACTATTTTCTCTCATTAAGATTCTTCATGTATCTCTTGTTCCTCTTTTGTTTCTGTTCTGCAAGTTGTTCCTGAGATTTGTGGATGTTCGCTCTTGATTTTGATTTCACTTCTGTGGCTTTGGTGGAGGTTGAAGATGAGCTAGATGCTTTCATTGGTTCGTTTGATATATCTTTCGTGCAACTTGTACTTGTCTTATCAAAACTTGAAGGTTGGTTGATGGGTTCAACCACATATCTGCCCTTGACTCTCCATGAGGTTTGCTCTGACAGGCCAACCCTTTCGTCTGCATTGTTAACGGGTGCACACCAGAAGTAGTTATCACAACCTTCAGCATTGTCTTCATCCACCAAGGAGGTCAATTCTACTGTTTGTTTCTTAGTTACACTTGTAACAGCATATACTTGGTTCGGTACTGTTTGCACTTTCTGATAGACAACCGCCTTTTCTTTGACAACTTTGGACTTGTCCTTGGACGTTCTAGCAAACTTAATAGAATTTTTTGGAATGAGTGGTTTCGCTGACTCAGGTTCACTCTTAAGAAATTCAGAACAATCGACCTCATCTTCTACTGATATTTTACTCATCTCACTACCATCATAAAATTCAGAATTGTTCTCTATGTTCATCTTATGTTCTGAACTTAATTTGGCATATGATGAGTCAAATTTTTGTATGGTCTCGGTCTTTATTTTTAATTTATCATTTTCATCCAACAATTTCTTTAACATACATTTATGTTCTTTGGACTCAATGATAGATTCAATTTTGTCCAGTCCATATTTATAGGTGACAGAATCTCATCTGAGGACATTATAGATTCACATTCAGCAATGACTTCGTCCTCCTTAACTTCAAGGAAGGGAAAAATCATTTTGTGAATCTTTTTACCTGTGTCACAATCTAGATGCAACTGGGTGATATTAGTGTACAAACGTTTAACAATCAAACAAAAAACATTTCTTTGTTTTAAAATCTTTAAATTGTCTCGTTGCACATAAATAAGTTCATCCCTAGCCCTAACTAACTCTGAATCCTTCTGTTGTATCCATATCATTCTTTGCTCACTCTTGGAAGACTCCCTGATGAGTTGGTCGGTTAGGTTAGAATTTGCTAAGCGGGTTTGCATAAGACTACCACTTAAGTTAGAAAACTTGAATTTTAATTCAGTTAATTCAGTTTCATAGTTTGACACAAGTATCTTATGTGATTCAAGGATGGATTTTACCTTTTTGATCAACTGATCGCAATCGCTGATCTTTTCACTCACAGGCTTGGCAGTGAAACATTTGTCTTCCATAAGTTTCGCTTCCTCATGCTTTCCCTCGGTTGACCCTCCTGGTGTCACCATTAAGCATCTCCCAGTAGGATCAAAAACTCCTTCTCTTGCAACATACGTACCTCTTCATCCTTAGAGTCTGTAGATCAGACTTCTACTCCACCAAATTCATCATCAACAACATGTTCCTACACAATTAAAGCATTCATAGAAATGTTAGTGTAATATCCGGATTCCCAGGTGTATTATTATTCATTTAATTTGTGGGGTTTGTGAAGGAACTCAGCGAGTTGGCGCCAAGACTCGCCAAGTAGGGACGTGGATGTTCATTCTATTTCATGATCGGACTCGGCGAGTCCACGCTGTTTAGTGAAGCCCTAATTTCCAGGGCTTGGAACCTATTTAAGGCCCTTATGGCCGTCCATTGTGGCTGCTACCTCCAGAGAGAGAATCTCAGATTGTTTGAGAAGCAAGGAGTGACCATTGTTGATCTTTGTGGTGTCATTTAGTAAGAAGAAGGAGGTTCTAGCCAAGGGAAAGCAAAGGAGGTTGCTATTCTAAGGACTAAAAGCTAAGATCATTCATTTGAGGTATTACTTTGACTCTTCTTCTGTTTTGGGAAGGATATGTGGTTTTAGGGTTTCTTGTACCCTTGACTAAGTTGATTTGAGGTCCAAATAGTCCCTTCTAGAGATAAGGCTTTGTACCTGGACCCATAGAGGTCCAAAGAGCCTTATTCTTCAAGCTTTATGAAGAATAATGGAGGTCATGACCTTGGGTTAAGGTATTTGGGACAAAATCATCATATGATGCTTATTGGTTGAGTTATAAGCATCAAGATTCAGACTTTACGTGACATTTATGCTTGGGAAGGCCATATCTATGGAATAGGGGCACAGATCTGACCACAGGGGATCAATAGAGTTTGAGCATGGCATGAACTCGCCGAGTTGTTCTTGGGACTCGACAAGTATGGTTAAGGTCCACGCAAGATCACTCAGTGAGTAGACTTACTGAGTTGGGAGATAACTCAGTGAGTCAGAAGGGGGTTAAAAGACTGGAGTTCAAGGTGGTACTCGTCGAGTTGTTCTTGAGACTCGGCGAGTTGAGTCGAGGTAGCCCCGCGTTTAATGCCAGGTGTGACTCGTTGAGCATAGGGTAGGACTCGACGTACCAAGCAGGACAGACAGTTAGTGGACATGTGTGTACTCGCCGAGTCACCGGAGTGCACTCGGCGAGTTGGGTCAAAGTTGACCGTTGACTTTTGTTGACTTTTAGGGTTTGGTAAAAAATGGGGTCCTTGAGTCAAGAGGGGGGTAAAATAGCCTTTTACCTTTCTGAGGGTGACAATAGAGGGTCGAATCTAGCCTCGAGTATTATGTTTATGAGGATATTTACTTTGTGTGAATAGGCGGAGGCTAGGCAATATCTCTACCGAGTTAGAGATTTACGAGACGTTTGAGGTGAGTCTTCTCACTATGCCTTACCCGATGGGGTAATTGTATGTGACCGAAGGGTCTTATGTGTATGATGTATATGTGATGAAAGTTATATGTGATATGTTATGTGATATGAGCATGATGTGGGCCGGAAGGTCAAGATGATACGGACCGGAAGGTCAACCGAGTCTGGGATGGAAATCCCCTGAGACACTTGGATCGGAAGGTCCTATGGCCTGGAAAGGCGTATGTGATATATGTGGTATTTTGGGGAACTCACTAAACATTTATGCTTACAGTGTAATGTGTTATGTGTTTCAGGTACTAGCGATGATCGCGGGAAGGCGTCGGCATGACTCGTACACACGCACACCGGAGTTTAAATATTTTGATCTTGGGGTTTTGTACTGATACAATGTTGATACAATGTTTTTATTTATGGATGCAAACTATATTTCATGATTTTTCAAAAGTGAAAAATTATTCAAATTTTTACGGTGTTACGAAGCACCGAACTCAGAGTGCAATAAGGTTTGAATCAAGTGCTCTAGATCTTCATTAGTTGAATATAATTCTTTCAACCTATCCCATATTTCTTTAGCTGTAGTGCATGAGTTCACCAAATGGAAAGTATTGGCCTGTAAAGCGAATCTAATCATCCTCATGGCTTTAATGTTACACATCACCTTGTCTTTTTTGTCCTGATGGATCTTTTCTATGTCAATCAAGAGTTGATTGTACTCCTTTTGAGACTTGAATGTTCTATTTTTTCCAGAGTGAACAAACAGGTTGATTGTTATTGCCTCCCAGATAAGGTAGTCATTATCTTCAGATCCAACAACATAGTCTTCAAAGTGGTGTGCCTACACTTCATAGTCTTGAGTGTAGAGAATGGTAATCCTAGTAGTGGATCCAATGTTGTTGGAGATGTTGATAGGATTGGATTGAGATTCATCGTGAGACATGATGAGTCTTTTCTTATCTCTGCTAGAATCAGACTTGTAAAGATGAACTTAGGGTTTTATCAAGCATACGATACACCATCGATCAGAGGATGATGGCTTCTCTATATTTGATAAAATCAGAAACCATAAAGGATTCTTCAAACAGAAGAGATGCGTATTGATTACACAGCCTCTTGCTCTAATACCAATTGTTGAATATATTGGGCTATTAGATCGATAGATTCTAAACAGATTAACAGGAATAACAAAGCAAAGAATAAGAGAATAGATCAAAAGATGTTGAATGATTGATGTCTCACACCTCAGAAGAGCTCGATGAAGAACTTCAACTGCAGAGGTGTGGTTTTAGGGTTACAATGTAACACCCAAAATTCAAGGAAAAAAAATTGTTTTTAAATAGATTATAACATAAAAACCATTAATTTAAAAACGTTCATAATGATATCTCATGTCCCAATCAATATCTCAATAATCCAAAACATGTCATCATAAAAACCATTTTGTACAAAAGTAAAATAATTCAGAGTAGACTCCCAGGAACTCCATGCGGAACATGTGTGTGTGTGTGTGATGCACTGCTATACCGCCGACTCATTACCCTTAGACGAAGAGGTACCTGAAACCAAAACTGAAACTGTAGCATGAAGCTTAGTGAGTTCCCCCACCATACCCATAGCACATAGTCATCGGTATCTTTCAACCAATAACCGGGAGCTACCCTACCCTTCAAAATCTTTCAATCGGTAACTGGGAGCTACCCTCCCCTTCGGTATCTTTCAACTGATAGCTGGGAACTATCCTCCCCTTTGGTATCTTTCAACCGGTAACCAGGAGCTACTCTCCCTTTCGGTATCTTTCAACCGATATTCGGGAACTAACCTCCCCTTTGGTATCTTTCAACCGATAACTGGGGACTATTTCACCCCTACTCCGATCACATATTACATGTCATAACATATTGGTTTAATGATAACATACATAGGCATACTGAGTCACATAATGGCATATCATAAGCATACAACTATACATGCGTGGGTTTGTCCACCCCTTCGGTATCTTTCAACTGGTAACCGTCTTCGGTATCTTTCAACCGGTAACCAGGGGATAGCGCGCCCTACTACTACTAACACATAATCAACACAGATATATAGCAACCAGAAAATTATCACAAAGATAACCATCTCACCCATAATCTCCTACTGGTGGGACGGAATTGGTGTCGTAAACCTACCCCTACTGGAAGGTAACTCACCTCGTAAGGCTGACTGTTGAAAAGTCAAAAGTCAAAGTCAAAGTTAAAGTCAAAGTCAAAGTCAAAGTTAAAGTCAAAGTCAAAGTCAAAGTTAAAGTCAAAGTTAAAGTCAAGTTCCAGTTGACCTGACTCGCCGAGTTGGGTCTCCAAATCGTCAAGTCCCTACCCTTCATATGTCCTTCTTCACGCTTCTACTCGTCGAGTTTAGAAATGAATCGATGAGTTCTCCTTCTAAAACCACCTCGAATGAACCTTCATCCGACTCGTCGAGTTCATCCTCAGCCTTCAAACAGTCCTGACGTTGACTCGCCGAGTTGTATGAACAACTCGTCGAGTTCATCTTAAAAAGTTGGGAGATTGCCTTGGAATCGCCGAGTCTGCTCATGCACTCGTTGAGTCCTATGAACTCCAGGTTTATGGCTAAGTCCAATACGTTGGGTCACTCCCTTGGACCCTCTTAAACAGTTCTAACACTCAATTGGGTTCCTTTGAACCCTAACAAAAAGGGGATTCAAGCCTCGGACTCGCCGAGTCAAGGTTGTTCAAGTCTCATTTCTCGATTTCTGATGTACAACACTTGTCCAAAAGATGGATCTAGGATCCTAAGATCGATCTAGTACGTAAAGTTACAAACTTTTCGTGCATGCATGGGAGAATAAGCTCAAAAGGCTCTAAAAGAAACTCTTAAGATGCATGGGGTTTTCTAAAGCCCTAAAGTCAGCCACTTTATGTCTTGTAGTCCCCTAAGGACCTTGGATCTGGATTCTTAGCCTCAACCATGCTTGCACTCTTAGTTGGTCACCAAGAATGGCTCCTTAAAGCCCTAATTCACTCCAAAAAGGGATATAGAACATGAATGAGCAAGGTATAAAATTTATACCTTCAAAGAACTGTAGATGCAACACAAACTCGAGATCTTATGATTTCCTTTTGGCTCTTCAAGCTTTTCCTTCCTTCTTGTGATCACAAACCACCAAAATCCACCTAAGAGGCCTTAGATCTTTACCAAAGACAATTAGGGTTTAATGTTAGGTGTTCTGAGAGCATATGGGACGAGGGAGGCTGAATAAGATGTTTAAATAGGGTGTAAACCCTTGGATTAGGGTTTTATCCAGATAGGGTCTACTCGTCGAGTCTGGCTGCCGACTCGACGAGTCCGCCACTTATCCCCCGGGTCCAAGTCGCTTCTACTCAACGACTTGAGCCTTCAACTCGCAGAGTCCATTCCAAAATGCAAGAAATACTTGAATGAGATACATACCAGAAACCGGGTGCCACATACAATGCAATCGTAGTTAATGAAAACGTTAACCTCAAAACTATACATGCATGCATATTATATGCACTAACCCTAATGCATAAATCACAGTGGGACAGGTCCAAACCGGATAATCAAAACTATAACAATAAGCCCATATGACGCAACTCCCCAATCCCAACACATCCAATTGATGTAATGACCAGCCTCATGATAGGGTAAGAGAAAGAACTGTTCATATAGTAACTGGTTTGGTAACCGGACTATACGTGTCAGGCCTTATACTTGTCTACACTACCATCAAGCTTACTTTTATGCAGAAAACCTATTTACACCTAATTGGTTATTTAGAAGGAGTAACAAGTTTTCATGTATGATTGTGAAGAAGAGCATTGTATTCCTCATCCATAGCTTTGCGCTATAACGATTCTTTGGAGGCTTGAAGGTAAGTGTTAGGTTCCAGAGTGGGAAGGATTAGGTAAACGGTGGTGGTTTTTATGAAATGAGAATTGTAATATTTGGAATTTATTTTTCGATTTCTAGGAGGTAGGGTGGGGGTTGGTGATTGAGGTGAGGGGATGTTGTTGATGGAGTAGTAGTAGTAGGTGTTGAAGAAGTATTGGTAGGTTCAAAATTAAGTGAACACATGGGAGCGTGTGAGGGAGGTGACATAATAGGAGGCGAGGTAGGAGAGGAGGGTGGGGAGATTGGTGCATAAACTAGAAAATATGGCAAACTGAATACTTTAATTTTTTAAATAACATAAACATTTTATACCCACCAAAGATCATCTTGCTAGTTATAGAAAGATTAAACACCAACCATAGAAAGTATTAATAAATAACAGCCTTTGTTGTTCTTTGGATCCTCTTGGGATGCTTGGAAGTTGATGGAGAAGATGGAACCTTTGAGACACCAACAATGACTCAACTTGATGTAGATGCTAGTCCATAAAATCTTAATCCCTTAATCTTTAAGTTCATAACCAATATAAACTTAAAGAGGAATGTAAAAGCAAGTTTTCTTCAAGAAAAGATGAACAAAAGAGAGAGAATGCATGTGCATATACATGTTACGGTTTTGGAGGAGGTATGAAGCTAGCCAAATGCAAGCCTCGTAAGGGTCTTAAGCCTTTGAGACAACCCATGCCTCTAATACATGGTGTTCCCAATGCTTGAAAGAAACACTTTACTTTTGATTAAATTAATCAAAAGTCCATACCCTCTCTCTTTAACTCAATTTTTGGCCATACTCCATAAAAGGAAGACAAAAGTTTTATATTTTATAAACCAAGTTTATAAAATATAAACCTTAAATTTTTGGTATATGACAAAAATTCCTTATGGTCCAAAATATTGTACATTACTTAATAAATCATACCATATTATATATTATATTACATGCTAATGAAAATTAATTTCCTAGAAAAAAATCCAATTTAATTATAAGAGTTTTATTGAATATTTATTTAAATCAATTTCTAATAAATAGTAAATTATATCAAGTTGTTGTTAGTGTGACCTATTAGTATCATATGTTCATTAGCAATATCACTTTAATATGACTCTTGAGCATAATAGACCTTTCATGGAGTTATTATGAGTAAATTTCTATATAAATATCATGTTCATAAGTAGAGGCTCGCTACCCCTTATATGAAGCTAAGGATTATGGCTACCTAGTTCCTAGATCAATAATGGGAGACACACTTAACCATACATACAAGAAGGGAGACCCTTCTTCCAAGAGATATATAGAAATAGGAGACCCACCTTCTCTAGCAACATGAGGAGCGACCTTCAAGTTTCCACTTCCATTTATTGTTGTGAGACTGGAATTTTCAAGATTGACATGGGTTGGGATAGTCACATGCTTTACATTGTTTATTCTAGTCGTTCCTTCCTAAAACAAATCCATTTTTTTTTAAAGTATACAGTTTTGTATATTAGCTTTCATCTGTTATCGAATCTAAATGTTTACAGCTCATGTGAGTATTTATCACTTTATATGATTTTGTATGGGTTTTGATTGATTAGAATTTCCTAATTGAGGCACAACTACTTTGATGTTTTTGTTGTTGTTTTGAGAAGATATGGGTTTGTATAATTATGTATGAGTTAAATGTTCACTCATTACTACCAGTATAATGTCTAAACCCGAGATTGTACTTATTAGGCTCCTTATAGCGTAACCTACTACGATGATAAATTTTGCAAGTTAGTGGATTTTATAAGAAGCTAAGAATGATTATAAGCTTTGGAAATTTAGAAGACTGTAGGTTTATAATTACTTCTTAAACCTTTATTTTGATATTTTTTGTAACACTCTCACATGAAATGTTTTTTTGAGATAACCCTAAATGTTTGGAAGTTTAACTTTAGGACCTTTTTTAAGTTAACTAAAACTCTGAGAATATTTTTAAAATATTTTATTGAATGTTATTTCAAATAGGTCCATGCAAGGGGTATTAGATTCATGTTATAGACATATATTGTTGTAACATTCATATTGGAGGTAAATTATATTTTGCAACCCTTATGTGTGAAGATTGTTGCAAAATGGCCCATAGTGGAATTTTTGTAATATTTGGGCGAGGGGCAAGTATGTTGGGTGTGAATAGCATACGCATAATGTACATGGCAGGATCTCAAGACCTCATTTTTAGGGTTTAGACCCTTTTTAAACATCCTTAAGCCCCAAGTATCCTCCCTTTCATCAGCCTCCAACCTCATTTCAACCCTCTTTGCTAACCCTAATCCTTTTGAGGACATTTTCAGTTTTGTGTGTGTGTTTTGGTGAACATGAAGGAGGAAGAAAGAAGAGGAGATCATCCTAGAAGTGTAGAGCATATTGGATCCAAAATTATATCATCTTTGGACACCCTTTGAAGGTAAAAAGCTTTAAACTTGATGAAGTAATGCTTAGATCATGTTTGGCCATGAAAATTTTATTCTTTCGGTTCCATTAGTTTGGTACTATGGGTATGAGCTACTCCAATCCATTTAAGTTCTCCTTTCAAACGTTGTCGAGGGTTTACATACATAAATATGTGGTCTTGGTCTTTATTTTTTCTTCTAGGCATGAGTTTGGATGTCTTAATGGGTTAAGAGGTTAGGATTTTTGGTATTTAGCACTTAATGTCCATGCAAGACCATAAAGATGGAAACTTTATGGGTAAGGACAACATTTGAGGTCTAGATTTGTAGTTTAGACGTAAGGACTTAAGCATTAAGCTCTTAAAAAGAAGGGAAAAGGGCAAAGCGTGTATGTTGGGCGTACCAAGCGGTACGTTGTGCGTATGTAGTCAAACACACGTTTTTGGTAAATGCTCGAGTATGTCCCACGTACAGGCTCAGTACGCCCAGCGTACTCAACTGAGTGGACTCGGTTGAATTTTTGACTTTTCACTTTGATCAGGGTTGACCATGTTTGACCTAAGGGTATTTTAGGTATTTTGATTATAAGTTAATATTGGTCATGTTCCAATGAATAGGTGACCGGTTGAGCTAATATTCGAAGCGGTGACCTATTCATCTATTTTTAGACTGAGAGGCGAGCATTTCCTCACTGTACTTATGGGTCGAAGGTACCAAGACTGGCCCACTGTTTTATGTATCCTAGTTTATAGGATATTGCTATAATGTATTGATATGTTAGTAATGAGTTTTGGTATATAGGATCTTGTTATTTGATAGTAATTTGTATACCTTCCTCTTAGTCTGTCGACTGCTTATATGATTAACTGTTACTGTTATATGTTATCTATTATGTATATGTCAACATAGTATGGTGGGGTTGATGCGTTACTGCTTTGTGTGGATCCAATAAACCTGAGAGCAAGCCAGACATAATTTGTAGGCCCAATGGGAAAGCCAAAACTATATTATAGGCTCGGGAGTACGCGAGACAAGAGTTGTGGGCCTGAAGGCAAGCCATACACATGTTATGGACTCGGGAGGTAATCCAATCTTTTATCCGTGGACCCAATATGAATGTTGTTATATGTTGTGTGGTGCTACTTTGGTGGGAACTCACTAAGCTTTGGCTTACAGTTTAATTTTGTGTTTCAAGTACTTCGGATGACCAGGGCAACGCGAAGGCGTGATTGTACACATCCGTCGATGATATGTTTTGGGAGATTTTATGATACATTGATCTTGGCGATATTTTTATTTGACACTTGATTTGATATGGTTTTTGTTTAACACGATGGTTTCTGTGAAGTTAAAATTGAAAACTTTTATGGAGATGTTTGGAATGTTACTAGTTGGTATCAGAGCCCTGTTTTGAGAGAATTGAATGAATGTTCGTGTGAATCCAAACATAAACTAAGGAACTCAAAAAGGGTTTTAAATGGTTTTCAAAAATTGTTGTCTAACGTAATCAAGGAGGGATGCAATGTGTACGATCATCCGGAGCAAGAAGTATACCCCAAGCTACAACACTATTATTTGTTATTGATAATTATGATAGAACTGCATGCTAGTAAGAAGCTAGGGGTCTTCAGGGATTGCATGATAGAATTGCATAATGTATGATGTCTGATAGCCTATGAGAACTTGTATGTTAGATGAAATTGACATCATTACTGTAGTTGTGTAGTGTGTGCATGATAGTTGTACATAACTAAGATTCTATAACTTGAGAATGTTTGATTTATCCTTATTTCATGTTCCTGTATGATGATGGGCTTAGGGTAGGGCCAAGTATTCAACTATTTATAGGATCCAGCGTTATGTATGATTAGCATGCATGAGTGGCTACAGGTTTGGTGGAAGTTTCATAAGTGAGTATGTGTAGGTAGCAGGTCTATTAAAGAATGATTAGCTACTCTCGAGATAGTGAGGAAAGGATCTATGAGCATCCTAGTTGTGAATTTGTTATCGAGTAGTTTTTGATGATATTTGGAATAACTACGGGTAGGTGTGGAAGGTAATATGGGACCGTACTACTGGAAGCACAGGACCCATATGTGTAACAAGGAAGTTAAAAACCCCAAGGGTTAACCTCTCTGTGATGATTTTATAGTTTCAATGGTGGCATTTTCTGATGTATCTGTTGGTTCTTTTTTAGTATGGTGTTCACGAGAGGATCTGGATCCAAATCTATGGTGAGTGACCAAGATAGGTCTTGGTTGACTGAGGATCAAATTTGTGAGATGATTGCTGCTAAGGTAGCTACTACGATCTAGAGTTCTATCCCGGGGATATTTGGGTATATCAAGACTACCATGACTGATCTATTCGATGAGCGCTATGTTGCATTGACCGAGGCTACTGTTGTTGTAACCACAACAAAAATTTTTGCGACGGGGATTCCAGGGGAGAGATCATTTCAGTGTCAAGATTTAAAAAACATGAAGCCCATGCGGTTTGATTGGGGAAAGGACCTGATTATGGCTATAAGGTGGATGTATGTTGTGGAGGGTTGTTTCTTCACATGCTCATACTCGGATAACCAGAAGGTCAAGTGCGCCCATAAACTTCTTGGATTAGTGATAAAGTATTGGTGGAGATTAGTGATTGGTTCGTACACTCCTGAGTAGAGGGTTGTTGTTACATGGGAGAAGTTCTCGGAGATGTTCCTTTTGAGATATGTTCCATTGGTGGAGAGGGAGAGACTAGATCAGGAGTGCCTAGATCTGAGACAGACGACTGAGACGGTAATGAAGATCAACAATATGTTTACAAAGAGGGCTTTGCTTTGTTCTAAGTTCCCTGCTTTAGAACAAGCTCCGGTGATGTGGTACTTGAGTATGCTCAAGACCGATATCTGAAAATTTGTATCCACCCAATGCAGTTGTAGGATCCTGTTCAGTCATAGTTGGCAGCGAAGCGATTCAAGCCCGCTGATTCACGTTCTGGGGGACAGAGGGGACACACTTGTGGGAAGTGCAGCAAGGTGCATGAGAATGTTTGTCGATCTACTTCTTATGGGTTCCATAATTGTGATAAGATGGGATATTATGTGAAGGATTGTCATCAGCAGGCGCTAGTACCGAGTACCGGGATATGCTACCATTATGATCAGGTGTGTCATATGAAGGCTAACTATCCCCTACTCGATGTGAGGCCGAAGCAGGCTCTATCACCGACCACCTTAAGGATCACAGATGGATACCATGGTAGGGAAGATCCCCTGAGGGCTAGTGGTTGTGACTTCCAGCTTACTACAGAGGAGGATAGGGCGGCGCCGAACATTGTTACTAATATGGTTCATTGATTATTTATGTCCATTATTTTATGGTTTGCTTATTTCTATGACTATATTAGGTACCTTCTAAGTGAACTCTTTGCCTGTTCTTATGCTTTTTGACTCGGGTGCGAGCCATTCTTTTGTATCTCAGTCCTTCGGTAGAAGTTTTGATATGATACTTGGAGAGTTGGAGTGTCTGTTGGGGGTTTCTATTGTCAACGAACATGGGATTCATGTGTCGAGTCTTTATCAGGGTTGTGTTTTGGAGATCTTTGGGGTGTCTTATCTAATTGATCGGATCCCTATTCACATGGGAGATGTTTGTGTGATTGTGGGGATGGACTAGATGAGTAATTTTGTGGCGATGATTGACTGCGAGAGGCAGCAAGTGATAGTTCGAACCCCAAGTGGGGGAGAAATTGTTATTTTGGAGGGGATACCAGGGTTGGATCAGGATTTTGTTCTGCTGATAGGGCTCGCTAGTATCTACATCATGGGTGTATGGGTTATATCACGTATGTGGTTGACACCTGAGTCGAGAAGGAGGTTTCAGTTTCGGATGTGCCTGTCGCTAGAGAGTTTGCAGATGTGTTCTCGGAGGAGTTACCTGGTGTTCCTCCAGAGAGGCAGGTTGAATGCAACATTGATTTGGTTTCGATTGCGGCTCTGATTGCTAATGCGTTGTACCGATTGGCACCACCTACGATGCAAGAGTTATCCTCTCAGCTTCAGGAGCTATTGGGCAAACAATTTATTAGACCGAGCAGTTCGCCATGGGGAGCACTAATCTTTTTTGTCAAGAAGAAGAATGGTTCACACCGAATGTGCATTGATTACCGAGAGTTGAACAAGTTGACGGTAAAGAACCGTTACCCAATTATGTGGATCGATGGCCTCTTTGATCAGTTTCAAGGTACATCTTGGTTTTCCAAGGTTGATTTGAGGTTGGGGTATCATCAGATGAGGGTGGGAGAGGAGGATGTGTAGAAGACCACGTTTCAGACTCCTTATGGTCATTATGAGTTTGTGGTGATGCCGTTTGGGCTCACCAATGCGTTGGCAACATTCTTGGATTTGATGAATCAAGTGTGAAGGCTAATGCTTGATCGTTTAGTCATTGTTTTCATTGATGATATCTTGGTGTATTCCAAGACCAGGGAGCAGCGTGAGGAGAACCTTTGAGAGATTCTGGGAGTTTTGAGGTAAGAACGACCATATGCTAAGTTCTCAAAGTGTGAGTTTTAGTTACGAGAGGTCCAGTTCTTGGGACACCTCGCCAACCAGAATGGGATTTTGGTCGATCCGGCCAAGATTGAGGCGGTTATGCAGTGAGAAGTTCAGAAGTCCCCATTTGAGATAAAGAGTTTCTTGGGACTAGTAGGGTATTAACGAAGATTCATTCAGGATTTCTCTAAGGTTGGCGTACCCCTCACTCGTCTGACGAGGAAGGGTGTGGGTTTTCTTTGGGGGCATGAGCGTCAGGTTGCATTCAATACATTTGAGGAAGAAGCTATGTGTGGCCCCAATGTTGACCCTCTGTGAGGGTGTTGAGGATTTTGTAGTCTACTATAATGCTTCCATCACTAGTTTTGGAGCAATGCTTATGCATCGAGGGAGATTCATTATGTATGCTTCTCAAAAATTGAAGCTACATGAAGTTATTTATTCGACACACAATCTAGAGTTGGGGGTAGTGGTGTTTGCCCTAATTATTTGGAGGCATTATCTGTATAGGGTCTGATGTACCATCTACACGGACCATAAGAGTTTGAGATATCTCATCGATCAGCTGAATCTAAATATGAGGCATCGTATGCGGGTTGACGTGGTCAAGGATTATGACTGTGATATTATGTATCACCCTGGGAAAGTAAACGTGGTCGCTGATGCCTTGAGCCGTACGTTGGCTAGTTCTTCTTTCGGGAGCATGTGTATGAGGATGTCGATTTATTCCTTGTTTCTTGATCTGATTAGGGAGGCTCAATGCGAAGGATTCAAGAAGGAAAACTATAAATAGGAGAGACTTAGGGGTGAGATTGACAGGATTGCTACTGGCAGTTGTGGATTATTAACCTGGTATGGATGGGTTTGGGTGTTAGGATTTGGTGGGGTTAGGCAGATTGCATTGGAGGAGGAAGATATGTCTAGATTTTCGACACACTCTGGAGCCACCAAGATGTATCAAGACTTTAGACTTAGTTACTGGTGGTAGTGTATGAAGAGGGAGATAGCCTGGTATGCAGAGAGATGCTTGACCTATCAGATGGTCAAGGCTGATCACCAGAGGCCATTTGGAAAGCTACAACCATTGGAGGTTCCATGTGGAAATGAGAACATGTTACTATGGATTTCATCACCAAGTTACTTAGACGACTAAGGTATTCAACATGATATGGTTTATAGTGGACCGCCTGACCAAGGGCGCCCACTTTCTAGCCATCCGAGAGAGTTCTTTGGTTGATAAATTGACCAATTTGTATGTGCGTGAGATTTTTGTCTGACATGGTATTCCAGTCTACATTGTATATGATCAAGATGTTCGGTTCACATTGCTTTTTTGGTAGATGTTCCACGAGGAACTAGGTATGATATTGCATCTTAGCACTGCTTATCATCCGTAGATTGAAGGCTAGAGTGAGAGGAACATTCTAACACTTAAGGATACGTTGAGAGCCTGTGTTATAAATTTTGGTGGGAGTTGGGATTCCAACCTTCCTTTAGCTGAGTTTTGTTACAATAACAACTATCACTCCAGTATCGGTGCACCACCATTCGTGCGCCTCTATGGGAGGAAGTGTCGTACCCTAGTTTGTTGGGGAGAGATTGGTCATAGAGTCAAGGGAAGGACTGAGGTAGTCCTTCAGATAACAAAGCTTATTTATCATATTAGATAGACACTTCATACAACTCAGACTTGACAGAAGATTTATGCCGACAAACGTTGGTCTGTGTTGGAATTCCAAGTTGGTGACATGGTTTTGTGGAAGGTATCACCATGAAAGGGTGTAATATGCTCCAAAAAGAGGGGCAAGTTGGGTCCCCTGTATATTGGGCCATTTCGAGTCATTTCCAGGGTTGCCAAGGTAGCTTACAGACTAGATTTTCCTAAGGAGCTCAGTCAGATCCACAACACCTTCCATGTTGTGTAGCTTTGAAAGTGTGTGGCTGATAAATCAACGGCTGTTCCTTTGGATGATGTTCAAGTTGATGATCGCCTAAATTATATTGAGAGACCAGTGACGATATTGGATCGGAAGATGAAGGCCTTGCGAAACAAGGTGGTGTCGTTGGTAAAGGTTCAGTGACAACATTGGAAGGTTTCCGAGTGGACTTGGGAACTCGAGTCAGAGATGCAGGAGCATTACCCTAAGTTGTTCACATCAGTGGACTTTGAGGATGAAGTCTGATTTAAGTGGGGAGAATTTTAACATTCATATTGAAGTTAATTATATTTCCAACCCTTATGTGTGAAGATTGTTGCAAAATGACCCATAGTGGCATTTTTGTAATATTTAAGCGAGGGGGCAAGTCCGTTGGGTATACATAGCATACACATCGCGTACGTGGAAGGATCCCAAACCCTAATTTGTAGGGTTTGGACCCCATTTAAACATCCTTAACTCCCAAGTCTCGTCCCTTTCATCAGCCTCCAGCTCCAATTCATCCCCTTTGCAAACCCTAATCCTTTTGAGGCCATTTTGTGCTTAGTATGTATGTTTTGGTGAAATTGAAAGAGGAAGAAAGAAGAGGAGATCACCCTAGAAGTTTGGAGCATCTTGGATCCATAATCACATCATCTTTGGACACGCTTTAAAGGTAAAAAGCTATGAACTTGATGAAGTTATGCTTAAATCTAGTTTGGCCATGAAGTGTGTGTTGTTTTGGTCCCATTAGTTTGGTAATATAAGTATGAGCTACTCTAGTCCATTTAAGATTTCATTTCAGACATCGTGGAGTGTTTATATGCATAAAAATGTGGTCTTGGTCATTATTTTCCCTTCCATGCATGAGCTTATATGTCTTAATGGGTTAAGAGGTTAGGACTTTTGCTATTTAGCACTTAATGGCCATACAAGACCATAAAGTTGGAAACATTGTGGTTAGGGACAACATTTAAGGTCTAGATCTATAATTTGGACGTAAGGGCTTAAGCATTAAGCTCTTAATAAGAAGGGAAAGGGGTCAGGCACGTACGCAGTCAAACACCCATTTTTGGTCAATGCTCGAGTACGCTCTGTGTACAGACTGAGTACGCCCAGCATACTCAGCTGAGTAGATTCGGTTGACTTTTTAACTTTTGACTTTGACCAGGGTTTGACCAAGTTTGACCTAAGGGTATTTTGATTATAAGTTAAGATCGGTCATGTTCTAATGAATCTGTAACCGATTGAGCTGATATTTAGAGTTGTAACCTGTTCAACGATCTTTCAGACTGAGATATGAGTTTTTCCTCACTGTAATTATGGGTTGAAGGCACCAATGTCGAACCACTAGGTTATGTATCCTGGTTTAGAGGATGTTGTTGTGATGTATTGATCTATTAGTAATGAGTTCTAGTATAGAGGATGTTGTTATGCGATAGTGATCTATAGAACTGCATGTTAGTGTGTTGGTTGCTTATATAATTAATTGTTACTGTTATATGTTATATGTTATGTATATTTTGAAATAGTATGGTTGGGTTGAAGCGTTACTTATTTGTGTAGAAGCCAATAAGCCTGGGAGCAAGCCAGACATAAGTTGTGGGCCCAAGGGGCAAGCCAGACTTATGGTGTGGGCTCGAGAGTAAACCAAACATAAGTTGTGGACATGAAGGCAAGATAGATTCATGACGTAGACTTGGGGGGAGGGGGTAATCCAGTATATTAGTTGTGGACCCAATATGTATGTTGTTATATGTTGTGTGGTGGTACTTTGGGGGAAACTCCTAAGCTTTGACTTACAGTTTTACTTTGTGTTTCAGGTACTTCGGATAACCCGAGCAAGGTGATGTCATGATCATACACATTCGTCGATGATATGTTTTAGGAGATTTTATGATACATTGATCTTAGGGATATTTATATTTGACACTTGATTTGATAGGGTTTTGGTTGAAGGCAATGGTTTCTTTTAAGTTAAAAATGAAAACTTTTATCATGATTTGGAATGTTACAATTGTGTCTGATTCTTTCATGTTTAGACTTTTAAATTCCACTTTCAAACCTTATGCCATTATAGTTTTGACCTTGTCACCACCGAAGTATAAATTTTTTAGAGTCCCGCACGCTTCTTTTGTTGTTTGCATAGTTGCAATCGCCAAAATATCCTATGGACTTAACTTATAGATAGAAGTGAGTGTCATCATATCTCTCCTAGAATCAACGAGATTTTAAGGTATGGGTTCGATGACGCCCTATATGCCTTAAGCTTTCATAAAGACACTCATCTTGATACCCCAAATATCCTAATTGCTTATGTATAACATTGGGTAGTAAAGAGAAACTAGATCGCCTTTGTTGTTTCTTTGCGCTTCCATTGTTTCTAGTCGGGTTTGTATATTTGACATAAAATTGTTTCTAATATTAAGTGTAAGAAGCATCATAACATCAACCTATCAAGGCGAAATTTACGAGTTTGAAACCTATCAACGCAAGCACTTTGTTTGTTGATATAAACACACGAAAAATAAGAACATAACAATGAAAAAACAGAGTAAAATTCAAGATCAGATTCTACTACTGTGTTCATTCAACTTAATAAAAAACTCCCCACTTAAACATCAAGCAATTATTCTTATTTATTATGAAAGAAAAACAAAAGAACATTTCTAAAGAGAAGTGTTTTCATAGTTAATTAATTTTTTTATATAAATCATTCAATACAATTAAAGCATATAAGATATTTTTTGAGTGAACACCTCAAATATATTAAGTTGTCAATATATTTTTATTTTGTGCACATGTAATCTGTGGTTCTTTAATCATGTGTCATTTTGCCCATTCGATCATATTGAAGTTATGAATATTTGTTATTCTTTTGCTAATTAATTATTTATATTAAATGTTTAATGAGATTTGGATTTTATTACGATTTAATAATATTTTCAATATTTTTATTTTGTAACTATGAGATAACATTTTTTTTTCATATTTTATGTATATAAAATAAAAACCAGATATAATTATACTTTCGTTTGTTTGTGATAATTTACATTTGATGTATGTTTAAAAAATCACTAATAAAATGTGAGGGTTATATAAAACATTTTAGATTGATGAATATAACTTAGTTAAAATTTATAAAAATAAATAAATAAATAAATAAAAATAACTACCGGAATTTATTGTGTTTATACTTTCGTTTGTTTGCGACAATTTAGATCTTATTTATGTTTAAAAAATTGACTAACCAAATGACAAGATTCTATAAAACATTAGTTTATAACCCGTGAGAGTCATGGTTATAAAATTAATTAAACTTTCATAATAAAAATTTATAATTATTAATCAATTATTTTAAATAAATCATTTTAATTAATTTATTAATTAGGAGATATATCAAACTTTTAAAGTTATTTTAAATTCAAATTTAACATATAATAAGAAAATGTAAATTTAAATTTTGAAATAAATTGCTTAATATATCTAAATTACACACGATATAATATTAATAAGAACTTGTATTACAATGACATTTAACAAATTAAGATTAAAACTATTTATTTATTAGAATAGAGATTTTAGATTGATAATTGCTAAATTAATTATTATTTTAAATGGCTTCCGACAACGGTATTCGGTGTTGCTTTCCCTTCTTGAGGAAGAGGGTTCAAGTCCCATTGTGAATATTGATGAAATAATTTAAGAATAATTTAGTATATATTTATATTTGTTGTCCAAAAAAATTAAAAATATTATTAGAAGTTATCATTAATGAGATTAGCTCTTAATTATTTTGAGTTACATGGCCGATATGAAAATTTATAATGGGTTGCCCCCAAACCCAATACATCGGCCCAATCTATTCTGCCTACCTGGTGAGAAAACACGGATCAAGGACCCAAGGGGGCAGATCATAAGGTCCAACCCAATTTGTATACCTACTTACTTCTAACAAAGGAAAATGATTTTGACACATGTCCTTCTCTCATAAGATTAACCACATCTTATTTATCATAATTTAAAATATATTTATTTTCCACTTGTCATTACTTTAATTTTCATTTCCAATATATCATTGATTTACTTTCCTTAAATTAAACATACCATAATGATTATCAAATTTTAAATTTTAAATTCAATTCCAAATAAATTTACAGTTTAAACTTTTATGTTTAATATTTTGTTATAATTAACCCGTTTAGTACACACTAAACTCATAATTTTAATTAATTTATTATTTGCATATTTTTTTTCTCATAATTTTCACTTATTTCAATTTCAAATTCAAATAAAATTTCTATTTAATTGTTCGTACTTAACATTTTGTTTTAATCAACCCGTATATTATACGGGTCTCACAACTAGTTCTAGAATAATACGTTGTTTCCTATCGTCATCCACACTGACACACTTCCGTTCTTTCTCACCTCCTACTTTTGTCTTACGAACACATGTAAGTCTTTGATCATTTACCCAATAACTTAGAAATTCCTTTTTAATAAACAAAAACAAAAACAGAATGTTAACGTAGTAATGATGTCAATATCTTAATTGCTAACGAGCTTATAAAAGTTAGCTCTAGGTTTGTTCCACAACGACTATATACAACTTTTTTTTGTAACCATTCATTATTGGGCAATATTTAAGATGTTTGATAGATATCATCACCACACACGTATCGTTGCTAGGAACAGATGAAAGGAAAATCTCAGAAACATATTACAAATTAAGGCGATATGTTTACGTGATGGGTGATAATACTTTTTTATGGCAACTTAAAGGGCGTGCGTTAATTCTATACTTGGTGGAGGTTTCCAATCTTTCGTTAAATAACTAAGAAAATATAAGCGATCGGTGTATCATTATTGATGTCCTGGACAGCGAATGACAAACATTAGATGAGACTGTTGATGGTTGTGAATCTGGACCAAACGGATTACTGCTACAAAGCACATATATAACTATTAATTAATATATGGAAAACTTTTGCTCCTATAAAGAGAGTTTGAGGTTCAAGTTAGCTTCTTCTTCTTCTTCTTCTTCTTCTTCTTCTTCTTCTTCTTCTTCTTCTTCTTTCCTGGGTTGCTTAGGTTTCTGGTGGACTGGTACAGGACTTGTGTGGCAACCGACCGTGAAATCTTGCCATTCAAATACGGGAGAAGATGGTGATTGCAGATGGTGTAATTTTCTGGTCTTGTTAGTTTTTTCCATGTCTGACAATAATTCTTGCCTTCTCCGATCCCGTGCTTCTCTGAAGCTTCTGATGAGAGTAAAAAAAATCTCCATCTTCCTATCATCATCATCATCCTCCTCCAAATGGTGTTGTTGTCCGGATGATATGATGTTGTGACGATTTTCCATGGGTCAAATAAAATATGGTTTGGAGTTTGGAAGACTTGATTTTATACAAGGATGATCGTGGAATCAATCAGCTATGTTGACTCTATCGTTTTTAACATGACAGACTCCGCCCTACGTCATGCACGTACGTAACCTTGGCCTACGTCACCGAGGATTTTATCTCCTGACTTCCATGGGCCGCCCATGTGAATGTATATAGAGCACATTAGAGCGTTTAGACTAGCCTTACATAAAAAAACCGGTTTATGATCCGAACCGGTGGCCGAACCGAAAACCGGTTCACCCTTGAACCGGTCTACTGTTGAACCGTTCCGATGTCGAACCAAACCGCCGGTTTGTAGTAATTAGGAGTTCTAGCCATTCGAACCGGTTTTGAACCGATTTATACTGAACCGATCTAGAAAACCGGTTTTGAACTGGTCTAGAGAACCGGTCTTGAATCGGTTATGAACCGGTCTTACAAATTAACCATGTATATATTAGCCATGATATCCTAAGAAACAAAGCAAACATTGTAAAAAAGAAGCAATTTCATCCGATTTTTTTTAAATGGTTCAGCGAACCGGTTTTGAACCGGTTTATGGTGAACCGGTTAGTACTGAACCGAACCGGTTTGTATAGGTTCGAATTATTTTGGTAGTGAATCGGTTTAGGGGTGAACCGGTTTTGACTTCGTTGACCAGAACCGAACCGGTCCGATTCAAGAAAAAAACCGGTTTGTGCATCCCTAGTTTAGACTATCTCATTCACAACCCAATCCAACACAATCATATATTAAATAATTAATTTCTTTCTCTTCATATCTTGAACTCAATTAATCTCAATCTTTTATTTTCATTAGCAATCCAACCCAATCAAATTCTATATTAAAAAATATATCAATATTGGTATCATATCGTAGAGAAAAATTAATCATGTATTTTGATATATTTTATTTATTTATTTACTCAAAATGAAAAAACAGTTACTAACAAAATTAATTTTAATTACAAAAGTAATTTAACTCCACCATTAAATCTCTATTCTAATAAATAAATATGTTTATTTTCCTTTTGACAAGTGTTATTGAATTCGAACTTCTCATTAATATTATATGTCCCTTATCATACTATTTGCCAAGATATTAATTATCCATTTCAAATTTTAAATTTTAAATTTCTCACATTTACATTAAATTTTAAATTTCAAAATTAAAATTTTTTCACTTTAATTATATTAAATTAATAACATTAGATTCAAAAATAAAATAAAATTAATACAAATTACCAGGTGATATAATTTCACGTATTTATTTAAATCAACGATTATAATTTTATATAACTAAACAAAATATCTCTTAAGTAATAATTTATTTAAAATAATTTATTAAAAATTTTGTTTTTTAATATGAAAATTTAATTAATTTTATAATCGTGGTTCTCACAGGTTATAAACTAATAATATTATTAAAAATAAACAAGCTTTGGTGATCTTGGATTTACATGTGGCCTAGGTCACCAAATATCTTTTAGTTTTGATTTTCTTTTAATTTATATATGGGGAGCCGTTCACCAAAATCACCCCAATGGGGGTAGTCTTAGTACAACTTTTATCGATGATTGATTGGTAGAATTAATCATTAGAGTCGGTAATAAGTTTAGGTTTAATCAATTTATTATTAGGTTGAAAATTAGAAGTAGAGCGTTGGTTTGGGTTTAATTAATTTATTATTAGATTGAAAATTTCAACCTAATCCAACCTATTTATTTAAATTAGTTGATATTTTCAATCCAACTTAATCTTCCAGATAAATGAGTTGTTACCAGGTTGACGTGTTTATGTAGTTTCCAACCAAATCTACTAAATAAATCGGTTAAAATTTGGTTGACCCATTTAAAATAGAAATAAATAAATAAATAACAAAAATTTACACCATTTAAATTAGTTACAGACTTAAAAAAATTCAAAATATGACAATAACACAATCACAATTCACATATAAAAAGAACTTCTTCAAATAACATTAAAGATATATAATATTTACGTATTTTGGAGAGTGACTAGTGTTATTTTGGAGAGTGACTAGTGTTGTTGGTACCAAGAAAAAAGATAAGAATTAGGATTCCATTTTTTTAAATATAAATAATAATACGAACATTATAATTTATAAATTAATACTTAGATTAATACATGAAAATATATAAATAATTATTGAATTAAATATAAATTAATGTTAAATGGGTTGATAATTTTTACCTGACCCAACATATTTAATTAAATGAGCTAGATGGGTTGACCCATCTAACTTAAATGAGTTATAAATCTCGACCCAATCCGCTAATTGTAGGTTGTGTTCGGTTTGGATTAGTGAGTTGGATCCATTCTTGTCAACTCTAGGTAGAATGTATTTTTGCGTTTTCCAAATCTTATAACAATGACATTCCGACTACACATCACTTTATTAATTTATTATTTGTGAGTATTAAGGCCCCTACCTTGTAGAGGTGACAATCGTGTCGTGTCGGGTTCGTGTCGTGTCAAAACACTAAACGGGTTGAAAGTGCTTGACCATAACCCGACCCATTTAATTAACGTGTCGTGTCGTGTCAACCCGTTTATTTTCGTGTCGAGTTCGTGTCGGGTTTCGGGTTAGGCTATACCTTGAAATATGTCGTGTCATGTGAGGTTAAAAGATTGATCATGTTAAAAGAGTAGGAGTTGGATAGGCGGAAAGGAAAAACTAATAGTTTGGAGGCAGAATAGATGAAGTCATAGCAAGTTTAGATGACAAAATTAAAAGAGTGGGAGTTAGGGAGGCGGATGAAAGATCGCAAGGATGTGAGAGTGGTGAAAGAGACTGGGTAGTTTGGGAGAGAATGGAAAAACTGAAATTAAGTCTTGATCTAGACGGTTAAGTCATTTCAACATTACAAAACGACTCAATTCGAAGGTTTTCTTTTACTTATGGTTTTGGTTTTGTATCTTTCTAGTTTATTTAAATAATTCAAAAAACTTGCATATAAATAAACGGGTCATTTTCGAGTCATATTCGAGTTGAAATTTTCAACCCTAACCTTACCCGTTTAATTTTCGTGTCGTGTCATGTCAACCCATTTATTTAAACGGGTTGAAATATCTTACCCAAACTCGTTTATTTCGTGTCGGGTTTCGTATCGTGTCAATTTTTGCCACCTCTACTACCTTGGCCTACGGCCACCCCCAATTACTAAAAAAACATTTTCAATGATAGAATTTTACCAATTGTGACGCACAATAATTCTATGACAGACAACAAAAGTAGACCGTCATAAAATGTCATATTTCGTAAAATATCAATGATTATAAAAGAACTATGTAGCATCTTGTGAACATTGATAATGTATAAAAATGTACATTGTATTTTAGTGTTTAAAACTGAAATAAAAAAACACCCAGTATAATTATTTTTTATGTCTATCATCCTTAAAGCAATTTGTCGTCTTCTATGAATCCCCTTCTACGTATTCATTGAAAATTATCAACACTCAGCCATTGGAAAAAAAATAGACAAAAAACACATCAAATTTGGGTAGCTCCACGGGTGTTGTGCTTGAGAAATTGACTCGTCATTTTCTCCACTAGTCACAACATTGTCGTCACCACCCCCACACCCTTCACTATTTCCATTAATGTTAACGCCTTCTCAATTTAGGGGATTACGATCGGTTATGCTCAAGAAATTGACTCGTCATTGTCTACACCGATCACGCAATTGTCGTTACCATTCGCTGCAAAACTCACCATTTCGTTACTATTCATGCCCTAGCGATGTGGGGGGGGGGTTATAATTTAGGGTTTGCATATTGTTCCATCATCCTCTTTCACAACAATAATGATAAGAGCTAAAGTGTAAACCTTCTTTATGTTGATTTCCTCATGATCTTAGATAGTACATTGTAAACACAAGTGTTTAGCTTCTTTACGTTTCTTTGTATATTGCATATTGTTACTTGTTAGTATTTAATAATTAGTTATGATTTGTTAAGTTCTAGGATTCGTTACTTGGGAGAAAAAGTTTGACCAACTTATTTAGTCATCCCAATGTAATCATCAAATCTAACATTACAACAGTGGGACCAGCACATACATCCATTCTAATTAAAGTTAGCATCATTCACTTGTGATTTGATCATTGACCCAACAATGTCATGGTTGCTACTCTTGGTAGGAGGTAATCAGCCTTGTTTTTCTCATCATGCACTTGGTTCTAAATGAAACCCCATAGAAGTTAATGAAACATTAGGATTCCTTAAATCTACCAACCCAATTTTCTATCCTCACATCAGCATAGATAATCATATATATGTTAGACTTTTTTTTTCATATTCAAATCTCTTTCTCTCTCCATGCTACAAGTGTATCAATGGTCACAAGCACTACATGAGGTGTAATTACATATTACCCCCCCCCCCCCCCCCAAAAAAAAAAAAAAAAAAAAATCCGTTCACCAAACATTAATTAAAGGTGGATGCTATAATAAATAAATTAATAAAAACAAATATTTATTTCTTGTCTTTTAACTCTATACTGTATCAATAGTCACAAGTACTGCATGAGGCGTAATTACCTATAAACCCCCCAAATCCATTCACCAAATCTTAATTAAAGTAGGATGCTATAATAAATAAATTAATAAAAACAAATTTCTATTTCTTGGCTTTAACTCTAAACTATATATATATATATATATATATATATATATATATATATATATATATATATATATATATATATATCCTATTTTTCTCAAAGTGCATACATCACTTGAGATGTATGTGTTAAATAACACATGTCCTTACATCTACACTGTTCTCTAATCGTATCTATCGTTTCCATAAAACAACGCATCAATATACTAGCACATCCACCATCAATGTTGCCCTTCTATTTCTCTTTCTTGACATTCTCTTGTCTTTATGTTTCTCTCTACAAATGTTTGCACAAATTTTTGGTCATCTTCTCCAATGATTTCAGATAAACCTAACTCTATTCACTTCACTCTACTATTTTCCCATTGAGTTTCTTCTTGTTTCGATCATTTTTCCAAACGTCCTTGTGTTTAACTCTTTATTCGTGTTTACGGTTTTCTTCTTTTCGTTATAATCAATCCCATGGATGCCTAAATTAAGGTCATTTATCATTCCATTTTTCTTTTTCAATGTTGATTAATAATGTTCTCAATATAGAGATAAAAAATTTAACTCCTAAGAGAAGTGAAACATTTTTGTTGTTTCATGTAGGATAATAATTATGCTTTTGTTTTCAATAAGATTTCATAAAGGAAATGATTGCAAACATTAATGGGGTATGACACCAACCCATATTGTAACATCTAGATCTTTGAGGTAAGAAAGGTTAACAAATTTTGGAACTGAGATAGGTCATAACGTGAGGATATCCCTCTCACATCGTGACTTAGCCGTAGTGTGACAACCAGTTATCCTCAATATTGTAAAAGTCAACTAAAGTCAAACATGTCAAATAAAGTCAAACTTGTTGTTTTGATATATCTATTTAAGGTTAGGTTGATAACCTTTATGTGTTTAAAAGCTTTTAATTAGAAGTGTAGTGCTTAATCATAGAAGTCTCGCATGGGTTGTAAACCTTAGGACCGCAAACCCTCGGCCCTATACATATCGGGGGACCAAAAACACCTCGTCACTTCTACCATTCTAGTCGAAAACACACTTTTGACTCTCAAGAAAACCAACCGAAAACCCCTCATTTTCTATCAACTATCATCTAAAATCCTTTGTATCCCCTTCGGATCTTTCTTAGAACATCAAGTGCTCTTCATTTCATCAAGATCCCCAGCCGAAAACCCTTGAATCTCCTTGGTTTCACCAAGAACACCAAGATCTTCATTAGGCCGAAAACCCAAAGGGCTGGCCGAAAACACCTTACAGTCTTCCTAAATAGCTTCCAACACTCTTATTTCTAATTGAAACTTACAAATTAGTCAATTTCCTTAACGTACTTGCGATTATATTCACTAATTGTATACAAATATATTACATGAAATGCTTTTAGGACTCGTTTTCGCCTCGGGATCTAACTTGGGGAAACAAACATACTATATCGAACCTTCAAACGAACCACTGACATAAGGTGAGTTCATACCCCTGCAATTTAACTTTTTCAATTTTTTTAGAGAGGGGAGGGGGGAGAGACAAGTAGAACACAATTTAATTGTGTTAACTCTTACATGTGAAAACAAACAAACGAAGGATTTCTTATGCTTATAAATATTGTTAAAGTCATTTCAAAACTCGTTTAAACTATTTTAGATTTCTGTTATATCAAAATCATATCCGTTTGTATATTTATGTATAATCATGCTTTAACGAACTTAGGACTATTGGTAAATACTGTAACTCCTATTCCTTGTTTGGTTGTGGGCTTAGGCTAGGATCACTAGTCCGACTGTCGGCTAAATCATAATTATACATGCTAAATATATACATGAAAATTAAATCTCATTTTCAAAGACATACTTAACTCAGTTGCATATGTTGGGCAATTGAGTCTTTTCTCCGAACCATTTACAGTTCAAACAATCATACTAGTAAACTATAATAAGTATAGTCTAGATAATCAATTCATACTATTTTCTAGATCAGAGAAACAATATATGAATCAATACACACATACTACTACATTTCATTACAAAGTATACTATTCATTTGCAAGAACAAGAAGGAACTTACATACAATACGTAAACAAGTTAACTAGAATGTGAAACACAATCTCATGGCTTAGCAATATACTTATTAAGTCATGTTTTGTAACCGGAGTCTCGTGGAGAGAGAGAGAGAGAGCGTGCGTTTGTGTATAGATCTGTACAGGATTTACCACCCCACACCTTGTTGCTAGCTACAATGGGACCTGCAGGTCTACGGGTGACAAATGTCATATCATTTTCGACGCTTGAATAACATCGTGTTTTATACTAGTCAATCAAGCATGGTTATAACCTTAATCACATTAATACCTTAATTAACCAACTCGGTTACAAGGCAGTGAATTCATCAGTAGTGTATTTTAAAACAATACTATTGTAAATCTTCAGTTTCCATTACATACATACAGTGATATTCTCACATGAGCAACGCATACTTTTTCTTTCTAGTAAAGATAGTTAACAAATATGGAAAACATACATTTTATACTATTTCAAGTACAAACATACATTTTACACTATCACAAGAGAACAAACATACAAAACAGTTGGGTCTTGGGTAAAAGATTACTTTTCATTTAAGCAGAAAAGATAGAATTTTCTGGGAAGTACACTAACATTTTCATGAAACAAAAACAAACATTTTGACACTAAATACATATGAACTCACCAACTTAAATGTTGATACTCTCTTTCAAAATAACTTGTATTCTCAGGGAACCAGTAGACAGGTACACGAGCACAGGTTTTTGAGAAGACGGAACATGTTGAAGACTCGTCTTTTATTTTTGCTATACATTTTGGTGTCATACAACTATACAAACAACACACATGTATTAACTATTTTATTAATGCAATGGATTTCGTTGCTTTTTTACTATCGTGCATTGTTATGATATTGTACACGACGTCCTCCGTCCCTGAATGTTTCTGCCATCTCGGTTTGGGGGTGTGACAGATTGGTATCAGAGCACTGTTTATAGTGAACTAAGTATATCAACCCATAAAAGATATACAACTATAAATACAATGGGATAAAAATACTATGACCAAGAGATTATACTTTTTAAATATAAAATATTTTACTAATGTATACATGCATACATACGAACCAGAACAGTGTAATACAGAACATAACAAAGGTATTGCGATTGTTGAACAACACAAGTTTGCTTGGGGATATATAATCAGGTCTGGGATTGATATAGCCTGATTAACTATATCTATTCGAGAAGTGATTAGCATGTGCCTAGGAATGGTAGTTGTGTTGCAACAAGTCTAAAACTTACCAACTCTACTACAATGAAACATTAAAACATAACATAAACTTAAAATACTATAGAAGTATTTTGTTGTACTATAATTACTTATGTGAAATCTAAAAAGACCTTTACTAGTATGTCGGTAGTTGCTGACTGGATACGCTAAGGTTATATGTGACTAAGATTCTATAGACTTAGAATCTGTGATCTTCGCTTTACTTCATGTTCCTTGTTTGGTTGTGGTCTTAGAGTTGGATCACTTATTCGAAGGTCTATTCTATCTTGGTTATATAGATGGTATGCACTACGTAAGTATTGAAGTAACTGGTAAGGATCATCCTTTAAATATATTTAGGAATACATCTATTATATGTCTTTTACACCCCTTTTCTCGCTTAGATAACGTGGTTGTATTTCATCTGCCGGGAGACCTGTACTTGCTCGATCAAGGAATCGGTGGATGGCTTGAAGCTGAACAAGAAGAAGATAACCATATGGTCCCAGTAGAAGAAGACCCCGGGGAGAGTTATGAGGAAGAGAATGAAGATGAAGTTCAAGAAAACTCTGACTCAGAACCGGAGGTTTATAATCCACCTCAAGTTGCCCAAAATCCTAACCCTCGACTGGATTTTCAAGGCCCGACGCCTCTGTAGGTAGTAAACTTGGGAAGGTGGAGCCACGAACAGGGACAACCACATCCTTATAATGGAGACCGGAGCTTCTACAACTTGAGCGAGGGAGGCTCAGCTAACAAAATCTTCCCTATCTTGGTTCGTCGGGTTGCTCGCAATGTTGAACAAGGAAGAGCGACCATCGACCAAGTCATGGAAATTAGGGCTAACTCAGGAATCAACACAGTTCACCTCCGCCATCTGACCGATGACCAGGAGTTAACAAGGACTCACACTGATGCACTACAGAGGGAACTAAATTCCATCCGATCCGAAGTTAAAGAACTCCGGTAGAGCCAAGTTGCATTGGATAGGCGTGTGTGGGAAACAGAACATCAGTTGGCTGAATCCAGGGCAAAATCTAGTACTAACCAGAACAACACTCCTCGCGAGTAGAACATACTCTACTCACTCTTTTTATATAGATTAAGTCTACTTGTAGACTATGGTGTTATTTTCCTGTTAATGTTTAGACCTTGAAATCTTAGATTCATTAGGTCTTTATGCTGTCAAATTTTTCTCTATGTTGGTATGTTGTAGACCTATTACAAGGTCAAATTTTCTTTGAACTCTATACATCTATAATACCAATGAATTGACAGCATCAAATTCTCTTGGAAAATCTCTATCCAAATTCTTTCATATTTCTAGTGGTAGACCTCTGTTGTAAACACTTAAATAATTACATGTTGAACTAAGATGATTTAGTTCAAGGAACACTCACATTATACTCACTATTGACATCTTACCATTATATTCATTTTTATAAACTTATAGTTGAAAGATGCCTCCTCATAAATCTAACAAACACAATCCGCCAATAACTACAACTCAACCACCACCTCCACCGCAATTCAATCATGTAGTTTTTCAAGCTGTAGTGACTGCGGATGTGACAGCAGCCTTTACTCAGATCTACATTAGCGGTACTAGTAGGGGTGGAACGAGAATTAACTCTAACCAAGGTGATAGTCATGGACACCCTAAGGAGTGTTCATACAAGGACTTCACTAACTACAAACCCAAAGCCTTTAATGGTAGCGGTGGAATCATTGCTCTCTCGTAATGGTTTGAGAAAACAGAGTCTATCTTCGAGATCTGCTCCTGTCCTAAAGGAAGCAAAGTAAAATTTGTTGTCTGCACCTTCTCCGACCGAGCCCTCACATGGTGGAATGGCCATGTCAAGTCACTTACACTCATAGTGGCTAACGCGATGGGTTGGGAGACACTGAAGGATCTAATAATGGGAGAATACTATCCGAGGGACGAGGTACAGAAGTTAGAACAGGAACTTTGGGGCCTTACTATGAAAGGCTCTAACATAGTAGCTTACACTACTAGATTTAGTGATCTTGTGGCTCTATGTACGGGGATGGTCCCCACGGAATGCAAGAAAATCGAGAGGTACGTTTGGGGGTTGTTACCTCCATTTCAGGGGAATGTATTGTCTTCAAACCCATCTACATTTGATAGTGTCAAATTATTGGCACAAAGACTCATTGACCATGGACTCCGTGAACCAGTAGCAATCCTTGTCCTAGAACCAGCCAAAGCGAACGACAAGAAGAGAAAGTTTTGGGACAAAAAGAAGAACCAATTGGCGCAGAACTCCGCCAAGAAACAGGAGATTGTGGCAGTTCATGACACACAACCCCTGCGGTCCTCCTCCACCATCGAAGCAGTATGATGGAAGTCTACTGAAATGCAACAAGTGCAACTTCCATCATAATGGACCTTACCGAGAGATGTAATGTGCCAACTGCAACAGGAAGGGGAACACTGCCCGTTTTGTAAGGCCCCGGCAAGACCAATCACCTAGGTCCCTGGTGTTGGAGTAGGCCAGGCTTGCTACAGGTGTGGTGAAGTTGGGCACTACAAATGGAACTATCCAAAAGCGAGGAATACTGGTGGAGTAAGGAGAGTTTTGGCAATTGGCCATGAAGAAGCCGTTGCAGACCCTACGGTGGTTACAGATACGTTTCTCCTCGATAACTTTTATGCATGCATACTATTTGATAGTGGAGTGGAGAGGAGTTTCCAAAATAAAAAATATAAACACTTACTTAAACAACAATCACAAGCACTAAAAGAAACGTTCACCGTAGAAATGGCTAACAGGAAGACTGAGAGCACTAACGATATATAGATAGGATGCACCCTCTCTCTAGATAGTTATTGAATTCAAAACGACCTCATGCCTGTCTCGATTAAAAATTTTGACGTCATTATCAACATGGATTGGTTGAGTCTTCATCGTGCTGACATCCTGTGTTTTGAGAAAGTTTTTCGTCTTAATCTATCGAATAGCAAAACCCTAGTAATCTATGGTGACAAACCAGGCACGAACCTTCGAATCATCTTGAGTATTCAAGCCTAAAAGTACTTACGAAAGGAATATCATGCGTTCCTTGCTCACGTTGTTGATGGGAGCCAAAAAAGGTGAATGACATAAAGAACATCCCAGAAGTCCGCGACTTTCCAGACATCTCTCCCGAAGATCTTCCAAGATTATCACCACAACATCAAGTCGAGTTCAGAATCGACTTATTTGCAGGAGCTACCCAAGTAGCCAAATCGCCTTATCGACTAGCACCAGCTGAGATGCAGGAGCTATCCAGTCAGCTGAACGAACTACTCAGCAAAGGATTTATCATACCAAACTTCTCACCCCAGGGAGCACCAGTCTTGTTTGTAAAGAAGAAGGATGGATCATTCCATATGTGCATCGACTATTGCGAGCTAAACAAACTGACCATTAAGAACTGCTACCCTCTACCGCATATAGATGACTTATTCGACCAACTTCAAGGAGAAAGCTACTTTTCAAAGATTGAATTAAGATTCGGGTATCACCAACTACGAGTTTTAGAGGAAGATGTTCCCAAAACAGCCTTCTGAACTCGTTATGGTTACTACGAGTTCGTAGTGATGCCTTTCGGATTAACGAATGTGCCCCAGTGTTCATGGATTTAATGAACCAAGTGTGTCGTCCTTACTTTGATAAGTTCGTGATTGTATTCATCGATGATATACTTATCTACTCTCACAGTGAGGAGGAACATAGTCAACACTTACGACAAATCTTAGAAACACTACAAGTAGAGAAGCTTTATGTGAAGTTCTCTAAATGTAAATTTTGGATTCGAAGAGTCGAATTCTTGGGTCACGTGGTTAGCAAAGAGGGAATTCACGTGGACCCTTCCAAAATCAAAGCCATCGAGAACTGGTTAGTATCAAGGACGCCTACAGAAATCTGTCAATTCTTAGGCCTCGCTGGCTACTATCGCAGATTCATTCCGAAATTCTTAAAGACCACGAAACCACTTACCACATTGAGCCAGAAAGGTGTGACCTTTGACTCGAAAGAGAAATAAGAGAAGGCGTTCCAAACGCTTAAGCAAGCCTTGTGCAGCGCACCGATATTGTCCCCTCCCGAAGGGATAGAAGATTTTGTGGTATACTGTGATGCATCCATCCAAGGGCTTGGTTGTGTTCTTATGCAACGGGGAAAGGTCATCACTTATGTCTCAAGACACCTTAAGGCACATGAAGTCACCTACACTACTCATGATCTGTTGTTAGGAGCAGTAGTGTTTGCTCTGAAAAGCTGGAGACGCTACATGTATGGTACGAAGAGCACTATCTTTACAGACCACAAAAGTCTCCAACATATATTCGACCAAAAGGAGTCAACATGAGACAACGACGGTGGGTCGAGCTACTAAATGACTACGAATGCGAAATTCGTTATCATCCCGGTAAAACCAATGTAGTAGCTGACACCCTAAGTCGGAAAGAGTACTCAGGTTGTAGAGTCAAGGCCTTAAATATGGCAATCCATTCACATCTGTCCACACAAATTAAGGAGGCTCAACAGGAAGCCTTAAAGCCTGAAAGTGTGGCAGATGAAACCCTGAGAGGGATGGATAAGAACTTAGAAGTCAAGGGTGACAGAGTCTTATACCTCATGGATCGGATCTGGACACCGAAGCTCAGTGGTTTCAGAGACGTTGTCATGAACAAAGCACACAATACTAGATACTCCATTCATACAGGTTCATACAAGATGTATCTTGATCTCAAAAATTTATATTAGTGGCCTAACATGAAAGCAGATATTGCTACATTCGTGGGCAAGTGTCTTACTTGAGCCAAGGTTAAGGTAGAATACTAAAAGCCCTCAGGTTTACTACAGCAACCAGAAATACCTAAGTGGAAGTGGGATCGGATTACAATGGATTTCATAACCAATTTTCCCAAGACAACGGGTGGTCTCGATACCATTTGGGTTATCATTGATAGGTTAACTAAGTCCGCGCACTTCCTACCAATCAAAGAAACTGAAAAAATAGAGAAACTGACCCGAACATACATTAGAGAAATAGTACGACTGCATGGTGTTCCTATATCTATTATCTCCGATAGGGACAATAGATTCACCTCAAGATTCTAGCAATCACTACAAAAATCCCTTGGAACTAGGTTGGACATGAGTACAGCCTACCACCCACAAACTGATGGACAGAGTGACAGGACTATACAAACGTTAGAAGACATGTTGAGAGCTTGTGTGATCGACTTTGGTAAAGCATGGGATATCCATTTACCATTGGTTGAGTTTTCATACAACAACAACTACCATACTAGTATCAAAGGAACTCCATTCGAGGCCCTCTATGGCCGGAAGTACAGATCCCCTCTGTGTTGGGTTGAGGTAGGTGACACGCAACTAGCTAAAGGACAAGTTCCTGAAAGCACTCTCACTGGTCTAGAAATCATTAGAGAGACAACATAAAACATTGTAAAAATTCGTGAACGATTGAAAGCCTCTAGAGATCGACAGAAAATCTATGCTGACAAAAGACGGAAACCCTTGGAATTTCAGGTTGGTGACCTTGTTCTATTGAAGGTCTCACCCTGTAGGGCATGATATGCTTCAGAAAGCATGGTCAACTAAATCCAAGGTACATTGGGCCTTTTGAGATTCTTTCTAGAATCGGACCTGTAGCTTACAAACTCCGACTACCTCAAGAACTTAGCAACGTACACCCTACCTTCCACGCATCCAACCTAAAGAAGTTTTTATCTAATGAGACTCTAGTAATCCCACTCGATGAAATCGAGATCAATGAGAGCCTCAACTTCATGGAAGAACCAGTAGAAATCATGGATAGGGAAGTCAAGCAAATAAAACAAAGTCGTATCCCAATAGTGAAGGTTCGTTGGAATGCAAAGTGGGGACCTGAATTCACTTGGGAGTGAGAGGATCAAATGAAATATAATTATCTGCATCTTTTCCCTTAGTCTATGTGTATCTCTTAGACTTAATTTAGGGACAAAATTCCCTCTAACGGGGGGATGATGTGACAACCTGTTATTTTCAATATTGTAAAAGTCAACTAAAGTCAAATATGTCAAATAAAGTCAAACTAAGTCAAAATTGTTGTTTTGCTTTATTTATTTAAGTTTAGGTTGATAACCTTTATGTGTTTAAAGATTTTAATAAGAAGTTTAGTGCTTAATCATAGAAGTCACGCATGGGCTGTAAACCTTCGAACCGCAAACCCTCGGTTATAGCCGAGAACATACTTTGGATCGCAAACCCTTGGTTCGTAGACAAGAAATCCTTTTGACCGCAAACTTCAGTCTTATCCACTCAGTGTGAGAACCAATACATGTGTTCCATCATCGATTTCGGCCCTATACATATCGGGGGACCGAAAACACCTCATTACTTCTACCATTCTAGCTGAAAACACACTTTTTACTCTCAATAACACTAACCGAAACCCCCTCATTATCTCTCAACTATCATCTAAAATCCTTTGTACCCCCTTCATATTTTTCTTAGAACATCAAGTGTTCTTCATTTCATTAAGATCCTCAGCCCAAAACCCTTGAATCTCCTTGGTTTCACCAAGAGCACCAAGATCTTCATTGGGCCAAAAACCCAAAGGGTTGGCCGAAAACTCCTTACATCCTTCCTAAATCGCTCCTAACACTCTTATTTCTAAGTGAAACTTACAAATTAGTCTACTTCCTTAACGTATTTGCGATTATATTCACTAATTGTATACACATATATTACGTGAAATGCTTTTAGGACTCGTTTTTGCCTCGGGATCTAACTCAGGGAAACAAACATCCTATATCGAAACTTCAAATGAACCACTCACATAAGGTGAGTTCATACCCATGTAATTTACCTTTTTCAATGTTTTTAGGGGGAGGGGATACAAGTACAACACAATTTAATTGTGTTAACTCTTACATGTGAAAACAAACAAACGAAGGATTTCTTATGCTTATAAATATTGTTCAAATCATTTCAAAACTCGTTTAAACTATTTTAGATTTATGTTATATCAAAATCATATTCGTTTGTATATTTATGTATAATCATGCTTTAGCGAACTTAGGACTATTGCTAAATATCGTAACTCTTGTTCCTTGTTTGGTTGTGGGCTTAGGCTAGGATCACTAGTCCGACTGTCGGCTAAATCATAATTATATATCGCTAAATATATACATGAAAATTAAATCTCATTTTCAAAGACATACTTAACTCAGTTGCATATGTTGGGCAATTGAGTCTTTTCTGCGAACCATTTACAGTTCAAACAATCATACTAGTAAACTATAATAGGTATAGTCTAGATAATCAATTCATACCATTTTCTAGATCATAGAAACAATACATGAATCAATACATACATACTACTACATTTCATTACAAAGTATACTATTCATTTACAAGAACAAGAAGGAACTTACATACTATACGTAAACAAGTTAACTAGAATGTGAAACACAATTTCATGGCATAGCAATATACTTGCTAAGTCATGTTTTGTAACCGGAGTCTCCTGGAGAGAGAGAGAGAGAGAGAGAGAGAGAGAGAGAGAGAGTGTGTGTGTGTGTGTGTGTATGTGTGTGTGTGTATAGATCTATACAGGATTGACCATCCCACACCTTGTTGCTAGCTACAATGGGACCTGCAGGTCTACGGGTGACAAATGATATATCATTTTCGACGCTTGAATAACGTCGTGTTTTATACTATTCAATCAAGCATGGTTATAACCTTAATCACATTAATACCTTAATTAACCAACTCGGTTACAAGGCATTGAATTCATCAGTAGTGTATCTTAAAACAATACTACTGTAAATCTTCAGTGTCCATTACATACCTACAGTGATATTCTCACGTGAGAAATGCATACTTTTTTCTAGTAAAGATAGTTTACAAATATGGAAAACATACATTTTATACTATTTTAAGTACAAACATACATTTTACACTATTATAATAGAACAAACATACAAAACAGTTGGGTCTTGGGTAAAAGATTGCTTTTCATTTAAGCAGAAAATATAGGATTTTTTGGGAAGTACACTAACATTTTCATGTAACAAAAACAAACATTTTGACACTAAATACATATGAACTCACCAACTTAAATGTTGATACTCTTTTTCAAAATAACTTGTATTCTTAGGGAACCAGTAGACTGGTAAACGAGCACAGGTTTTTGAGAAGACGGAACATGTTGAAGACTCGTCTTTTATTTTTGCCATACATTTTGGTGTCATACAACTATACAAACAACATACATGTATTAACTATTTTATTAATGCAATGGATTTTGTTGCTTGTATTACTATCGTGCATTGTTATGATACTGTACACGACGTCCTCCGCCCCCGAATATTTCTGCCATCTCGGTTTGGGGGTGTAACAGATTGGTATTAGAGCATTATTTATAGTGAACTAAGTATATCAACCCATAAAAGATATACAACTATAAATACAATGGGATAAAAATACTATGACCTAGAGATTATACTTTTTAAATATTAAATATTTTACTAAAGTATACATACATACATACAAACCAGAATAGTGTCATACTAGAACATAACAAAAGTATTACGATTGTTGAACAGCACAAGTAGGCGTGGGGGATATATAACCAGGTTTGGGATTGATATAGCCTGATCAACTATATATATATATATATATATATATATATATATATATATATATATATCCGAGAAGTGATTAACATGTGCGTAGGAATGGTTGTGGTGTTACAACAAGTCTAAAACTTACCAACTCTACTACAATGAAACACTAAAACATAACATAAACTTAAAATACTATAGGAGTATTTGTTGTAATATAATTACTTATTCGAAAACTAAAAATACCTTTACTAGTAGGTCGACAGTTGTTGAGTGGATACGCTAAGGTTATATGTGACTAAGATGCTATAGACTTAGAAGCTGTGATCTTCTCTTTACTTATTGTTCCTTGTTTGGTTGTGGTCTTAGAGTTGGATCACTTATTCAAATGTTTGTTCTATCTTGGTTATATATACCTGGTATGCACTACGTAAGTATTGAAGTAACTGGTAAGGATCATCCTATAAATATCTTTAGGAATACATCTATTATATGTCTCTTACACCCATATTCTTGCTTAGATAACATGGTTGAATTTCATCTGCCGGGAGACCCATACATTTTTTACTATTGTGCATTGGTATGATACCGGAGCAGATGACTTTTTTGCTTATTTATATTGACCATTCAATATATATTGAGTAGTCAATATAGTTTAACCATTCGTACATTTTATCCCCTCATCTTCTAATCATATTTTAATTTAACCCTTATTTTTATTTTAGCTTTCAATTTATTTATTTGTTTACTAGTTACTTAATTCTACCAAATATTTAGTGACATTTTACTTAAGAAATATAAATATAACGATAATATTAATTAGAATAGTTTATATTAAAATATGATATGTGTTTAAAAATGATTAACTAAATGAAAGGGTTTATATAGAAAATTTTAAATAGATAATGATAGATTAATTAAATTTAAAAAGTCAAAAGTTGTTTGAAGAGTTTAATCATAGCAAGACCATTTATTTAGAGGTTAAAATTATTAAAATGGTGATGTGGCAATATCTGCTATATTTAAGCTATATAGATGCTCTAAGAAAAACCATGGCTAAATACTCTTCTCGAACCCAAAGAATCACCTTCTGCACCCTTTCACTCCAGGCTTTTGCGGGCTGGGACATCCTAAAATCCCAGCATCATATTCCCCTTGATACCTTAGCAACATCTATCTTATATTTTGACTGTTTTGACCAATATAAGCCAAACTCACGTCCCCTATTACAACATCCACATATATGGCTCATCTAACTAGTCTTGTGCATCTGAGATCTATAGAGTTGACTTGTTCCTTAGCAATTGCATAATCAAAGTGTTGTCCTTGTAGGATTCTTCACCAAAGGTGTCAATCTCAGAGCAATGGCTTCCTCAGATTCATGTTTAGCCATGTTGCAAGCCTTGTCTGATGAATTGAGAATCTCATAGTAACACTGAAAAATTTAGTGCTAATCCCAGTCTTAGCGAATGTGTTGGAGCCATATTTGTTGTTGCAATATCCTGTGCAGCTTTGTATGAGTTCAATGGATAAAGTTGGAAATTTTATCCATTAAGACCTTGTAGAGATTCAAATTTGAGCGTTGTAGCTCTTAGGGTTTGGAGTTAAGAGCTTAACTCATTAAGTTGTCCCTGTACAGTTTTCATGGAGTCACCACTTACTTGCCATGACGTGGATACTGGGGTGTTCATGACTATATCTAGATTTTTCCATGACGTGGTAGTAAGGTTGCTAAGGTGTGGTAAGCTTAGTTTGATTGGGATTAAGTTGGATGACCATGACATGGCCATTGGTTGGTCATGACATGGAAGGCAGTTAGATTTGACTTTTACCGTTCACTTTTGACCTAGGTTGATTTTTAGTTAAATGGATTGTGACAACCTGATATTTCGAATCAATGTAATGACCTAAAAAGTCAAAAATTTGTAATCTCTTTTGATATCATGAAATTAGCATCGAAAATAGAATATTCAAAAGTCTCTATTGGGTTGCCTAAAATGATAGTTATCATGTCAGGATTTTCAGAAAGATAAAGAACACTGAAAACCGAGTCATAATAAAGAAGTTATGACCAACCAAAGATTCACAACAAAATCCGTCAATACGGTTAAACGTAAAACGAGAAATTTTCAATAAAATATTTCTTATCCTTAGGTATCTAAATAAAAGTCGTAGTTATCATTAAACCACGAACATACATAAAACAAACGCCCAAATCTGACCCCCTTTGAGGAAGTTATAAATTTTCGAAGTTTCGGTATCGCGGTAGACAGCTAAAAACTCGAAACAGAGATCGAGCGACTTTTGGCCGGAACAACCCAAATGAGAATCGAAGGTCTCGATAATGGTATTTCAGCGGTAAAAAGTCTAGCGAAAATAAACAACAGATGAACAAGTTATGGATTGTTAACAGACTTTTCCTGCCCCAGCCTTTTAAAAATAAATAATAAAAATAAAGTTCAAAATTTGCCGATAGAGTCTAAATAAAAGTTGTAGAGCGTAGTCTCACCTACGTGTGGATATAAAGAACGTCGAAAACAGAGTTTGTATGAAAAAGATTTGAATTTTTGAAGTTTATTAAATAATTAAAATATAAAATTTAATTTAAAACCCGGTATTATCCGAAGGAGGAGTCACCGGACTGATCCGAGTTACGCCCAGCGTACCCTCGTATGCCTAACGTAGCCAGGTGATAGGCCTCGGATCGTCCACGTCACCCCTACGCCTCTATGCAGTCTCATCCGAAGTCCAGCAGATGAAGATGCTGTAAGCCATGACGTACGCATACGCCCCGCGTAACCTCGTACGCCCAACGTACCGAGGGTCTTCAGCCCCCTATAAAAGGAATGCGAGGGTTCCGTGTAAAATTGCTCAATTCCTCTCTTTCTCTTGCATTTTTACTCCGTTTTGCATGCAACAAATATCCCGAAGCCCCGGTTTTCATACCTAAGCCCCGAAGGAAGTTTACGCACCCAAGATTCCTGAGAATCCCGAGAAAATCCGCTTTCTCGAGTCAAAGTTCTGCTCGGTTTTCGTCTCACCTTCTTCAATCTATCAAGTGAGTTCATACCTCTATAAACTACACTTTCAAATGTTTTATCAATGCTTCTTATACACTTTTAGAGGGGGGATACAAGTAAACACACGATTATTATCGTGTGTAACATAAAGTTTCACTATATACTCTTTTTATCATGTAAATCATATGTGATTCATAACTACTACATGGGAACTTTCGTATGCAATATATATTCTCGATAACATCTTGTCTTTTGGAAATAAATCCTGTTTATATATATACACGAATCAAACACTTTATTTATACTTTAAGTATATGTGATCATTTATGTCACTATAAATATTATACTTTACATAACAAGTGAGCATTACACTAGGGTTTTCTATACGAACGAAACACAAATTTTGAAAAACTATAATAGGTATAGTTTACGAGAAACTCATGAACATTTACATACTAGAAACACTATATCAAAGAGATATTTTCATACACAAGAACAAATGGACATTTTGGTACGTAAATCTGATTTATACTAAGTTTTGTGAGACATTTCACGTACTTACGAGTATGCATTTTAAGTCCTTTATTATATACCAAAATCCCTTATAGGGGGAGAATAATACTTCTACATAGATATATACGGGATTGACAATCATACACCTAAGTTGTTAGCTATAGCTAGGCCAGTAGGCCTGGGGTGACAAACGTCATAACCTTCCAACGCTTGAAGAACGTTGTTATAGGCATCCTGGTCAAATAGCATTGTTATAAGACTCACATGGAGTATTAACACATTGATTTATGGGGTTTTTCATATTCCTTAGTGACTTATACAAAAATCTACTATTTTAGGCATGAAAAGCACTATTGCATTACAAGTTTTGAAACAATTAAACTACCATCTACTATAGTAGAAAATATAGGATTTTCTAGGAACATTCAAACACGTACAAACCATTTCATTTATTTCATACAAACATTGTTACTAAATACTTATGAACTCACCAGCTTAAATGTTGATGTACTCTTTCAAAACTACTTGTTTCTCTCAGGAATTCAGTAAAACAGGTAAACAAACAGCTTTTTAAGAAGGGACGCTATGGCTTCAGTTTAGTTTCATTTTGACATCATATTCTAATTTGTTTTGAAACAAGTACCTTTCAACAATGTAAACTTTTAAATTATATATATGATTGTTGTATCATTTTCTTTACTATGTATTCAATTGTTACGATACTACATGAAGTCATCCGCCCTCGAACGATTCCGCCGTTCTGGTTTGGGGGTGTGACAGATTGGTATCAGAGCATTGTTTATAGTGAACTAAGTATATTGGACCACATAAGATATAAGAACTATAAATGCATAGGGACTAAAAGTCTTTGACAAAACGTTTTTACACCTAAACCGCGTTTCATTTAGCTTAGATTATTTGCGTCGTAAAAGCACAAATACATGCATAAAATGAGTCATTTTCATAGTTACAACAATACAAGAAGTATTCAGACATGTTGGATAATACGACTAGGCCTCGGAATACGTAATCGGATTTGGGACGAATATATCTTGATCAACTATATTTAATCGAGATCGGACTAATATATGTCGAGGAATGGTCGTAGTGAGCAACAAGTCAAAACTTACCAAAATAACACTAGTATCAAACATACAAACTTAAATACTATAGGAGTATTTGGTAAATACAATAGTTTAACTTACGTACTTAGATGTACATGTTTTAAATGCTAGACAATCCTCATATCTCGATTCTCGCACAGACACCATGGCTGGATTCCACCCACCAGGGGACCCCTACTACCCGAATCGGGGCAATGGAGGATGGGTAGAGGAGGATCTCGAAGAGGATGAAGAACCCATAGAGTTGGAAGAAGGGGATGACTCTGGGATGGACTCAGAACCAGAAGTTATCGACCCACCAATCGTCCAACCGCCCGCAGTTAGGAGAAACTTTCAGGGACCAACTTCCATTTGGGGAAGTCACCTCCACCATTGGAGCCAACAGCAAGGACTACGTCCTCCCTACGGTATGTTTCGGGACTTCTACGACGTCAGGGATGGAGGTTCCGCTGACTGAGTACTCCTAGTCATGGTGGGTAAACTAGCCAACCAGTCCTATCAATCTAGGGTCCAAGCAAATCGGCTTCGTGAAGTCAACATAGAAGTACAAGTTCACACTTCCGACATCCGTCGACTGGATAGGTTGCAGGATGACACCCAACTCCGCGCCGACACATTCCAAGCATAAATGATTGCAGCCCTCTCTGAGATGAGGGAACAGCAAGCCGCCTTCGGTAGACTTCTTATGGAAGCAAAGCAATCAGACACGGTCAAGCTCCAAGCGCAACCTATGTCGCAACTAGTGCTTGCCAAATCCCAAAATTTTGTTATAGAATAGGAACTCGGCTAAAAGTTTTACTTTTCTTTAACTTCTATATCGGAGATCCTTAGAAGGGTCGAACTTTTCCTAACTTCAAATGTAACTCGGCATGTGTTTAATATATATGAAGAAATTCCTTTGTGTGTAAATTCTTTGACTACCACTCAGTTTCATTAGTTTATCTAACTCTATGCAAACTTTTATTATGATTCAAGCTCTAAACCTTGGGTAGGTCAATCGAATTTATGAATTGATAAAAAAAATGACAAATTTATTAACACACTAAAAACTTATGTTCTTCATTCTATTTCTTTATCAGCATAATGTCGCCCCGTAGATCTACACGCCGTGTCAACAACGCAACACCTCCACCACCACCCTCTCCATCAACGAAAAATGCCGCATTGATAGCTGCTGTAACAGCTGCAGTAACAGCAACAATGGCACATATGAGTAATAATGGGTCGGGAGGAGGAGTGAATAGCTTTATGAATGGCCAAAGTCAAGGTCGTTCAGGGGATTGTACCTTCAAGGACTTCACCAATAGCAAGCCCATGACTTTTAACGAATCCGAAGGGATAATGGCTCTATCACAATGGATAGAGAAAACAGAAGCGGTTTTCGAGATCTGTGCATGTCTGGAAGTGAGCAAGGTAAAATTTGACACTTGTACATTCTCCGAGAGAGACCTGACGTGGTGGAATGGACACGTCAAGTCTCTAACCCTGGTAGTGGCAAATTCTATGGGCTGGGAGAATCTAAAACAACTGTTAATGCAAGAGTACTGTCCAATAGGCAAAGTACAAAAGCTAGAGCAGGAACTTTGGGGCCTTACTATGGTAGGCTCGCACATCACAACCTATACCAATAGGTTTAGTGATTTGGAAATCCTTTGCTCAGGGATGGTTGCTCTAGAGAGTAAGAAGATCTAATGATACATCTGGGGACTATCACCCCAGATTCAAGGAAGTGTACTAGCTTCCAAACCAGTCACTTTCGATAGCGCCAAACAGTTGGCACAAGCTCTCGTTGACCATGGAATTTGTCAAGGCTTCGCAACTACTGTTCCAGAGCAAACCATAGGAAACAGCAACAACAACAACATCAGTACCAACAACAACATCAAGAAGAAGTTTTGGAACAAGAGGAAGGGTCAGTCTTCACAGGAACCTTCCAAGAAGCAACAACTAGTGGCAGTCCATGCTGCTACTACCCCCACTGCTGCTCCAGTTACCTTTTCACCAGCAAAGCAATACGCTAGGAACCTACCGAAATGCAGCAAATGCAATTTCCATCACAACGGAAATTGTCGGGAGATGCACTGCAACAACTGCAACAAGAAGGGGCATACTGCCCATTTCTGTAAGGCACCGACACGACCAATCACTCAAGTCCTTGGAGTCGGTGTGGGCCAGGCGTGTTATGGGTGTGGGGAGGCTGGACACTACAAGTGGGACTGCCCAAAGGCAAGGAATGCTGGCGGCATAAGAAGAGTGCTGGAAATAGGGCAGAACGAGGCAATAGCTGACCCCACGGTGGTTACGGGTACGTTTCTCCCCAATAATGTTTATGCATGCATACTCTTTGATTGTGGTGCGGAGAGGAGTTTCGTGAGTCATAAATTCAAGCACATACTAAAATAGAACCCTCAATCACTCAATAAGATATTCACAGTAGAAATGGCAAACGGTAGAACAGAAAGCAATAATGATATGTACATAGGCTTCACACTAACTCTAAACGAACATTCATTTCAAATTGATCTAATGTCGATCACTATAAAGAGCTTTGATGTCATCATCGGTATGGATTGGTTAAGCCTACACAATGCCGATATACTTTGTCACGAAAGGGCTATTCGCCTAAACCTGCCAAACAGCGAAACTCTTTTCATTTATGGTGACAAACCTGATACCAATTTACAAATCATCTCTTGTGTCAAAGCCCAAAAATACCTGCGTAAGGAGTACTATGCCTTCTTAGCCCACATAGTAGATAAGGAAAAAGAAGGGAAAGACCTCAAAGACATTCCAGAAGTCTGCGATTTTCCTGATGTCTTCCTTGAAGATCTTCCTAGTGTCCCACCAGAACATCAAGTCAAGTTCAGGATCGATTTAATTCCCGGAGCTACCCCAATAGCTAAATCGTCGTACCGTCTAGCGCCAGTTGAGATGCAAGAATTATCCAACCAGTTAAACGAACTACTCAACAAAGGGTTCATCAGACTGAGCTTCTCACCTTTGGGAGTGCCAGTCCTGTTTGTAAGAAAGAAGGATTGATCTTTCCGCATGTGCATCGACTACCGGGAACTCAACAAGCTTACTATCAAGAACCGATATCCCTTACCACGCATCGACGATTTGTTCGATCAACTCCAAGGAGCGAGTTATTTCTCGAAGATCGATTTGAGATCCGGATATCATCAGCTACGAGTCTTGGAAGGAGATGTCCCCAAAACAGCCTTTCGAACTCGTTATGGTCACTACGAGTTTGTAGTGATGCCCTTTGTATTAACGAATGCACCAGCGGTGTTCATGGACTTAATGAACCGAGTGTGTCGTTCATTCCTGGACAAATTTGTGATCGTGTTCATAGACGATATACTCATTTATTCAAAGAATAAGGAAGAACATGGTCAGCACCTCCGACAAATCTTGGAAACTCTAAGAAAATAGAAGCTATATGCAAAGTTCTCAAAGTGAGAATTTTGGATTCGAAAAGTAGATTTCCTGGGTCACGTGGTTAACGAAGCCAAGATACACGTAGACCCTTCCAAAATCAAGGCAATCAAGAATTGGTCAGCTCCCAGAACCCAACCGAAATCTGACAATTCTTGGGCCTTGCTGGCTATTACCAAAGGTTTATACAAAACTTCTCGAAGATTGCTAAACCACTTACCACCTTGACCCGGAAAGGTGTAACTTTCAATTGGGAAGAAGGACAAGACGCTGCATTCCAAACACTGAAGCAAGCATTATGCAGCGCACCTATATTGTCCTTGCCAGAAGGAACAGAAGACTTTGTGGTTAACTGTGATGCATCTAATCAAGGTCTTGTATGTGTTCTAATGCAACGAGGAAAGGTCATCGCCAACGCCTCGAGACAACTCAAGACGCACGAGGTCAACTACACTACACACGACCTCGAACTAGGAGCAGTCGTTTTCACACTATAGATCTGGAGACACTATCTCTATGACATGAAATGCACAATTTTCACTGTTCACAAGAGCCTTTGGTACATTCTCAATCAAAAGGAACTCAACATGAGGCAAAGACGATGGGTTGAATTGTTGAATGACTACGAATGCGAGATTCGCTATCACCCAGGAAAAGCGAATGTAGTAGCTGATGCTCTTAGTCGAAAGGAATACTCGGGCCGCCGAGTGAAATCCTTAACCATGACGATCCATTCACACCTGTCCACACAAATCAAGGAAGCTCAGAGGGAAGCCTTGAGAACAGATAGCGTGGCAGCTGAAGCCTTGAGGGGAATGGATAAGAATCTTGAAGTCAAGGGTGACGAAGTTCATTACCTCATGGATCGGATCTGGACACCGAAGTTTGGTGGATTCAAAGACATGGTCATGAATGAGGCTCATAAGACTCGATACTCCGTGCATCCAGGTTCGGAAAAGATGTATCTAGACCTCAAGAAACTGTATTGGTGGCCGAACATGAAAGCATAGATCGCTACCTATGTGGGCAAGTGTCTGACTTGTGCCAAAGTCAAGATAGAGTACCAAAAACCTTCAGGATTACTACAACAACCTGAAATACCCGAATGGAAGTGGGAGCGGATAACCATGGATTTCATAACAAAATTACCCAAGACCGCAGGTAGGCTAGACACCATCTGGGTAATCGTCGATGGATTAACAAAATCTGCATACTTACTACCCATAAAGGAAACCGACAAGATGGAGAAGCTAGCTCGAACATACATCTGAGAGATTGTACGACTACACGGTGTACCAATATCCATTATCTCCGATAGAGATAGTAGGTTCACCTCGCGATTTTGGCAGTCACTACAAAAATCTCTTGGAACGAAACTAGACATGAGTACCGCTTACCACCCACAAACCGATGGTCAAAGTAAGAGGACCATACAAACCTTATAAGATATGCTAAGAGCTTGTATAATCGATTTTGGTAAAGCATGGGATACCCATTTACCACTAGTTGAATTCTCATACAACAATAGCTATCACTCCAGCATTAAAGTTGCTCCATTCGAAGCCCTATATGGCCGCAGTGCAGATCGCCACTGTGTTAGGCTGAAGTGGGTAACACAAAACTAGCCAAGGGACAAGTACCCAACAGTACTCTCACAGGCTCGTAAATTATAAGAGAAACAATAGAAAAGATTGTACAAATTCGGGAACGACTAAAAGCTTCAAGAGACAGACAAAAGAGTTATGCGGACAAAAGACGGAAGCCCTTAGAATTTCAGGTTGGCGACCGAGTGCTATTGAAGGTCTCAGCCTGGAAGGGGTTAATACGTTTCAGAAAACGAGGGAAACTAAAATCAAGGTATATCGGACCATTGGAGATCCTTGCAAGGATCGGTCCGGTAGCATACAAACTTCGACTACCGCAGGAACTCAATAACGTACATCCTACCTTTCATGTGTCAAACATGAAGAAATGTTTGTCCGATGAGACCCTTGTCATCTCTCTAGACGAAATTGAAATCAACAAGAGTCTCCACTTTATAGAGGAACCAGTTGAGGTCATGGATAAGGAAATTAAAAGAGCAAAGCAAACTCGCATACCCATTGTCAAGGTCCGCTGGAATGCAAAGCGGGGACCTGAATATACTTGGGAACGCGAAGATCAGATGAAACAAAAATACCCGCACCTTTTCCCTAACCAAAACTGCTAGCTTTATAATAAATTTCGGGATGAAATTCCCTCTAACGGGGGAATGATGTGACAACCTGATATTTCGAATCAATGTAATGACCTAAAAAGTCAAAAATTTGTAATCTCTTTTGATATAATGAAATTAGCATCGAAAATAGAATATTCAAAAGTCTCTATTGGTTTGCCTAAAATGATAGTTATCATGTCAGGATTTTCAGAAATATAAAGAACACTGAAAACCGAGTCATAACGAAGAAGTTATGACCAACCAAAGATTCACAACAAAAACCGTCAATACGGTTAAACGTAAAACGAGAAATTTTCAATAAAATACTTATTAGCCTTAGGTATATAAATAAAAGTCGTAGTTATCATTAAACCATGATCATACATAAAAAGAATGCCCAAATCTGACCTCGTTTGAGGAAGTTATAAATTTTCGAAGTTTCGGTATAACAGTAGACAACTAAAAACTCAAAACAGAGATCGAGCGACTTTTGGCCGGAACAACCTAAATGAGAATCAAAGGTCTTGACAATGGTATTTCAGCGGTAAAAAGTCTAGCGAAAATAGACATCGGATGAAGAAGCTATGGATTGTTAACAGACTTTTCCTGTCCCGGCCTTTTAAAAATAAATAATAAAACTAAAGTTCAAAATTTGCCGACGGAGTCTAAACGAAAGCTATAAAGCGTAGTCTCACCTACGTGTGGATGTAAAGAATGTCGAAAACGGAGTTCGTATGAAAAAGATATGAATTTTTGAAGTTTATTAAATAATTAAAATATAAATTTTAATTTAAAACCCGGTATTATCCAAAGGAGGAGTCACCGGACTTATTCGAGTTACGCCCAGCGTACTCAAGTGCTAGGCATCGGATCGTCCACATCGCCCCTACGCCTCTATGCAGTCCCATCCGAAGTCCGGAAGACGAGGATGCGGTAAGCCATGACGTACGCGTACGCCCCGCGTAACCTCGTACGCCCAACGTACCGAGGGTCTTCAGCCCCCTATAAAAGGAATGCGAGGGTTCCGGGTAAAATTCCTCAATTCCTCTCTTTCTCTTGCATTTTTACTCCGTTTTGTGTGCAAGAAATATCCCCAAGCCCCGGTTTTCATACCCAAGCCCCGAAGGAAGTTTACGCACCCAAGATTCCTGAGAATCCCGAGAAAATCCGCTTTCTCGAGTCAAAGTTCTGCTCGGTTTTCGTCTCACCTTCTTCAATCTATCAAGTGAGTTCATACCCCTATAAACTACGCTTTCAAATGTTTTATCAATGCTTTTTATACACTTTGGGGGGGGGGGGGGGAATACAAGTAAACACACGGTTATTATCGTGTGTAACATAAAGTTTCACTATATACTCTTTTTATCAAGTAAATCATATGTGACTCATAACTACTACATGGGAACCTTCGTATGCAATATATATTCTCGATAACATCTTGTCTTTTGGAAATAAAACATGTTTATATATATACACGAATCAAACACTTTATTTATACTTTAAGTATATGTGATCATTTATGTCACTATAAATATTATACTTTACATAACAAGTGAGCATTACACTAGGGTTTTCTATACGAACGAAACACAAATTTTGAAAAACTATAATAGGTATAGTTTACGAGAAACTCATGAACATTTACATACTAGAAACACTATATCAAAGAGATATTTTCATACACAAGAACAAATGGACATTTTGGTACGTAAATCTGATTTATACTAAGTTTTGTGAGACATTTCACGTACTTTCGAGTATGCATTTTAAGTCCTTTATTATATACCAAAATCCCTTGTAGGGGGAGCGTAATACTTGTGTATAGATCTATACGGGATTGACAATCACACACCTAAGTTGTTAGCTACAGCTAGGCCAGTAGGCCTGGGGTGACAAACGTCATAACCTTCCAACGCTTGAAGAACGTTGTTATAGGCATCCTGGTCAAATAGCATGATTATAAGACTCACATGGAATATTAAAAACACATTGATTTACGGGGTTTTTCAAATTCCTTAGTGACTTATACAATAATCTACTATTTTAGGCATGAAAAACACTATTGCATTACAAGTTTTGGAACAATTAAACTACCATCTACTATAGTAGAAAATATGGGATTTTCTAGGAATATTCAAACTTGTACAAACCATTTCATTCTATTTCATACAAACATTGTTACTAAATAATTATGAACTCACCAGCTTAAATGCTTATCTACTCTTTCAAAACTGCTTGTATTTCTTAGGAATTCAGTAAAACAGGTAAACAAACAGCTTTTGAAGAAGGGACGTTGTGGCGTCAGTTTAGTTTCATTTTGACATCATATTGTAATTTGTTTTGAAACAAGTACCTTTCAACAATGTAAACTTTTAAATTATATATATGATGGTTGTATTACTTTCTTACTATGTGTATTCAATTGTTACGATACTACATGAAGTCATCCGCCCTCGAATGATTCCGACATTCTGGTTTGGGGGTGTGACATGGATAGTTAAAGAAGGTAGACTAAGAGTTTAGCGTGTTTGATTCATTAGGAATTGTATGGCATCCATTTGTCGACTGTGTGAGCCTGTTATCTATTGATTGTGTTGGTGAGGTGAGTCATCTCACTATACTATGTAGAGTGTTAGATTGTCTTTGTGACTCTTGCATGTATGTTTAAGCAGTGCCTACTATATTAGTTAGGACGAGGCTCGTTATACTCTTTAGGTAGGTTCGATTATATGAGTTAGGGTCGAGCCTATTATACTTTTTGGGCATGGCCCATTATATGAGTTAGGGTGGGGCCCGTTATACTATTTGGTCAGGGCTAGTTATTTATATGGGTGGGGCCCATATGGTTATGTGGTATTTTGGGAAAGTCACTAAGCTTTATGCTTACACTTTTGTGGTTCAAATGTTTCAGGTACTTCTGGCTCCACAGGAAATGGCCCGACATTATCACACAACATCCCCTGAAGTCTATTTCGCATTATTTATTTGATTCACTATGATGTTTGAGGATATTTTATATGTTAATTGGTTTTGGAAACAAATAGTTGTATCGTTATGGTGTTTTGAAAATGAAAAGTTTTGCTAGTATTTTTGGGACATTGCATTTAAACTAAAAGCTAAATGCTCGTACTCTCAAATGAAGTTTTTTTTGTTAAGGGTGTGTTTAGCAAAATTAGTTGTTGGATGGTAGCATGTAATAAGTAGTTGATAGCTGGAAGTTGTAATTTTATTTGTTATATGATGGTTTAGTAAAAAAAAAACCTAAAAGCTTTTAAAATATGTAAAATTACATAAAATGATGATTATTTTAATATATATATATATATATATATATATATATATATATATATATATATATATATATATATATAGAGAGAGAGAGAGAGAGAGAAAGAGGATGGTTCAATTGCGAAAAAAATGTTGAGAATAGAGGAACCAATCTCGAACACATTTATTTTTTCGCAAAACACTTGGTATACCGGCGAAAATGGCAACAGATACACGTGTGTGTTCAAACCAAACATGTTTTCTTAAATCATGTTAATCATTACCTTAATATATACAAAAACATAATTTTTTTTGTGTTTTTTTATTTTTAAAAAGTTATTTATATCAAAATTCATAATTTTTTATTCTCTATGAATAGATATCAATATTTATATAGTTTTAATAAAATAATTTTTTTTATAGATTCAGCTCTTGTTATTCATAAGTAAATAAAAATGTATCAAATTTTTATTATAGGAGATTCGTTATTCACTTATAAAGTTTGAACTCTTAGGTCAGATCAGTTCGATCTGGGCTTTCTTTGAATAGTCTAATTGGTTAAACTAGGTTCTTTGGCCCGGTTGAAAAAAAAAAAAAAAAAATGTGATCCAATCTATATGCAATCCTCTCTTAATAAATAATTTTTTTTTCCTTTGTCATTCTCTCGTTCAATTTGTCAAATTTTATTTTATGATTATTTTTAAAAAAAATTCACATGTTATTTTATGAATTTTTCTATTTTATTAAATTTCACATAATATTTTAATGTAATAATTACAATAAATGTAGTACTAAATTGATATCAATTTCATTAATAAAATTATCTTTTAGGTTCAAAATTCTCAAAATTAAAAATCAATAGTTTTTTATTTATTTAAATTATTTGTTTAAATTTAAAAGATAAAAGAACATTTGCATTATAATATTTTATTATTTTTTTAATTTTCTTATGAATTTATTATATTTATTGTTTCAAATCAAAGACAAATATTGTGAAATTTTATAGTTTCTAAATACCCAAAGGAGGCTTTTACCGTCAAATATTAATGACTCAGATTTTCAAATAATTTATTTTTGTGTTCTGATTTTCAATGAACTAAAAAACTTGATTATGAGGGAAAGGCTATCAATGTAAAAGCAAGATGGATGCTTTTGACCACCGAAAATAAAGGGCAAATTACACAAATGGTCCCTATGGTTTAGGGTAATTTGCATGTTTGGTTTCTAACTTATTTTTCTAACTTGAAAGGTTCCTACTGTTTGTTTTTGTTACACGTTTGGTCCATATCTTACATAAAAAGTCTATTTTTCTCTTGATTTTTTAATTTATTTAAATAAACACACCCCCAACCCGATCCCCTCACCTTACCTTACCCACCCTACAATTTTTTCCCTATTTAAATAGCTGTCTTTTTACATAAGATAGGGACCAAACACGTAACAAAAACAAAAAATAGGGACCAATCGTGTAACAATAACAAACAATAGGGACCTTCTGAGTTAAAAAATAAGTTAGGAACCAAACTTGCAAATTACCCCAAACCATAGGGACCATTCGTGTAATTTACTCGAAAATAAACAAGGAAAGGAAAAAAACAAAAATATAAAAGGTGGGGAAGTGGAATTTGAATTCTCCTGCGGCTGTAATGCCATGTTATGTGTATCTGTATTTGTGCTAATAGTTGATCTGCTGCTCATCATCTTTCATCTTCCACCCCATTTGTTTACTATATATAAAAAATACGAAATTCATATATGGACATGGATATACCTAAAGGAACCATCGTCTTCACCACCGTCGGCCGACCCCAATATGGGTTCGATGTTTTCTCCACTCCACTGTCACTTAATCTCCAAGAGTTTTCAGAGCACCGCCTCACAGACGGTGTTTCTGTCAATTTCAATGCTCAGTTCACTGGCCCTGATGAACAACACCGCCTGGTTTATGTTTCCGAGAGAAGTGGATCGTCCCAAATCTATCTAGATTCAGACCCCGTACCCTACTCTGCACCTGAAATAAGTCTCTTCCATGACCGCCCCATCGTTAGAGACGGACGTCTTTACTTCATATCCGCTCACGAACCCTCTGATGCACCCTTCAAAAGCTGGTCCGCCCTTTACACCCTCCGATTAGAATTAGACGCTGCTGATGCTAAAACCCTGTCTCGCTTGACTCCTTACGGATGTGTCGACTATAGTCCATCCCTTTCTCAATCCGGAGATCTCGTCGCCGTTGCCTCTTATGGTTTTCGCCCTTGGGCCGGCGAATTTCACCACCTCGAAACGGATATCGTTGTTTTCCGTCTTTCAGACCCCACAAATCGCTGGCTCGTATGTTCACAAGGTGGGTGGCCTACATGGTCGGGCGACTCTGTGATTTACTTCCACCGACAAGCCGACGATGGCTGGTGGAGCATTTTCAGACTCGACTTACCCTCCAAGTTTGATCTTTCTCCACCTCCTGCTCCTCAACGTGTCACTCCTCCAGGTGTTCACTGCTTTACGCCGGCTGCTATGCATAACCGACCACAAGTTGCTGTCGCGACTCGCCGAAAGGGCGATATTTACCGCCATATCGAAATCTTGGATGTGGAATCCGGCAGGTTTTATCCTGTAACCAAGTTTCTGAATCCTAATATTAATCACTACAACCCATTTGTTTCTTCGCAGTCGGGGTTCCTCGGTTATCATCGGTTTAGAGGCGAATCAGGACATGGTGAGTCTATAATTCCACACTTAAACCTGATTTCATCTCCGATTAAGGGTCTTGGAATGGTGAGGGTAAATGGGTCGTTCCCTTCAGTGTCTCCAGCCGGAGATCTGATCGCCTTCAATCCTGACTTGGACTCAAATGGAGGTGTTGACATTGTGAAATCAGATGGATCAAAGAGGTGGAGTCTGTTGAAGGGACGAACATCATTCTACAACTCATGGAGCCCCAAGGAGAAAAACGTGTTCTTCACGTCGATAGGGCCTATATTTGATTCTGTGAAATCGACGGTGCAAATTGCACGGATATCCTTTGATTTAAAAGGAGAAGATGATGTTGAAGTTGAAATCAAGATTCTGACGAAAGAGGAGACAGGCAACAACGCTTTTCCTTCGTGTTCACCGGACGGGAAAAGTGTGGTATTCCGATCAGGGCGGTCGGGCCACAAAAACCTCTATGTAATGGACGCCGTGGAAGGAGAATATAAGTTTAACGGTGGCATCCGACAGGTAACGGAGGGACCATGGATTGACACAATGCCGAGTTGGTCGCCTGACGGGAAGCTCATTGCTTTTTCTTCCAACAGACACAATCCGGACAATGCAGAAGCTTTCAGCATATACATCATGAGTCCAGACGGGAGCAATACACGTAGGATCTACGTGGCTGGAGCTGAAGGGTCTGAAGAGGTGGATAGGGAAAGGATAAACCATGTGTGCTTCAGTGCTGATGGGGAGTGGTTGTTGTTCACCTCCAATATAGGCGGAGTAACGTCGGACCCGGTTTCCCTACCTAATCAGTTCCAGCCTTACGGAGACCTTTATGTCACCCGTTTGGATGGTACCGGCGGCCTGCGGAGGCTCACTTGGAATGGATATGAAAACGGGACTCCCACGTGGCATCCTGTTCCTGTTCCTGAGTTGGTGAATTCCGGGGATAAGTTGTTGGGTCGATTTGATGAGCCACTATGGATCAAATGTGATTTCTAATCGCACCACTCTCGATTCAACAAGACAACAATAAACAATAAATAAAATTCCGATGGAAACTAGATCTGTTTGGTCGCATCGGATTTGTAACAGGGTTTCTACATGTACTTTTATTTTCCAATTTTACGCTGATTTGATTTGTTTTAATTCTTTTTAATTATTATTATTATTATTATTATTATTATTATTATTATTATTATTATTATTATTATTGTAACGTCTAGTTTCTGGTACATATTTAAAATCACAATTGATGCACTTTTATAGAGGAACTCGACGAGTTGGGAGCCCCCAAACTAGTCGAGTAGGAATTATTTGGGACGCGGGTTAAAAAACCTACTCGACGAGTTAAGAGGCCTCAACTCGACGAGTAGGCTGGCAGAAATGAAACCCTGGTTTTCAGGAGTTTGCACTCTATTTAAAAGCCTTAAAGTTTCATTGTGGTCATCCTCATCGTCCCCTCAATCTAGAGCAAACCCTAATCGTGCCTCTTTCCCCATTTTGAGTGTGAGTGAGCCTTAAAAGTGTTCTTTGGTGTTTTTCTTGAAGGAGTATGAAGTTGGTGGTGCAAGGTCAAAGGGAGGAACTTTAGATCCAGGATCTTCAGTGTTTTGGCAACCATTTGGAGGTATAAAGTCGATACCTAGACTATTTATTTGCTAGATCTCTTCTTTGAGAAGTTTATGGTCTTAGTAGCTTGTTTTGGTGTCATTTATGGAGTTGAACACGTTATGAAGTTGTGACTTCAAATCTAGTCATTTCATGGCCTATTGAGACTTATAGTTGCCAGCTTTATCAAGTCTTGGTCCTCCTCCATGCCCTACGTCTTTTATAAAGCTTAGTTTAGGGTTTTACCATGCATGGACGTAAACTTAGCAACTTTATGTGGTATCTCAGCCCAAGGGGACCAGATCTATGGTTTGGAGGCATTAGACTCGCTTGGAAGGGATGGAATGAGTTAAGACTAAGGAAACTTGACGAGTTGTTTACCCAACTCAGCGAGTTGGATCGTGGTCCCCCGACCTTTTTGATTATTGAGTAAACTCAGCGAGTTGAAAAGATGACTCGGTGAGTTGGCTAGGGTTTTATTAACTTTCTGAAGATAGAAGGAACTCGACGAGTCCACAAGGGAACTCGACGAGTTGTACCGGAAGGTCTTGATTCTGTTAAGTAGGAGGAACTCGTCGAGTTGAAGCAAAACTCGATGAGTTGAAGCAAAACTCGACGAGTTTGATCGTAATTTCACGATTCAATGATTTATGGGAACTCGACGAGTTGATGAGTGAACTCGACAAGTTGAGTCAACTCGTGAAGTTGACTTTGACTTTGACTTTGACTTGGACTTGGACCAAGTTGACCCTTAAGGGGGTTATGAGTATGAAAGGATAACTAAGGAAATCTTTTAAGTATAGGAGCTTGAGTTGGGTTAATTTCAGAGTCGGAGACTGTTCAACTACTTTACAGCATTTGAGGTGAGTTACCTTCTAGTAGAAGTGGATCGAAGTTACCAATGTCGGCCCACTAGTAGCTAGTTATAGTAGAGATGATTGTCTTTATGATTATAACACCAGGTTTTGAAAGTGTTCGATTGTGTCTTCGGAGGCCAAGGGTATAAGCGTAATCTGACGATTCGGTCTTTTATGGGTATCGGGTTTTATTCGAAAGGTTTTAAGGCTTGGGGTGTGGCTAGGAGAGTAGGTCTTCATGCCACCTTTTCGTGGATATAAAGTTCGTCGAAAACGGACTTAGAACGAAGAAGTTATAGTGCTTCGAAGTTGTTGGTAGAATTGGTCCCTGAATGGAAAAGCTTGCATTTCAGCCCAGGTCATTCTGAACTGGTTGTAGCATGGAGGCAAGGAGTGGAGGATGATGTGGATAACCAAATCCTCATCAAAGTTAGCATTTAACTTTAGAAGACAATCAAGATACCTCTACATCTTCTGCAGATGCGAGGTTAGGGATTCTCCACTCCCTATCCTAGCGGTGATCATGTTAGTAATGATCTCATAGCGCTCTTGCCTCGTGCTTTGGTGATACCTATCCATTAAATCTTGATGAATCTCGAATGGATACATATCCTCATAGGAATTTTGGAGTTCTGCATTCATAGTCGCGAGCATGATGCAATGAACCTTCGTAGCATCACGTTTATGTGCCTCATAGGCAGCGATCTCTTTAGTAGTGGCAATTTCTGGATCGATCTTTTCAAGCTTCTCATCGAGGACATGCTCCTTGCCCTCATAGCGAGTGATCATCCAAATGTTTCGGATCCACTCGTTGAAGTTGTTGCCATTAAAGATCACTCTCCCACACAAATTCATGAGTGAGAATCCATGAGTAGCTGCAGGAGCGTTGTTGTTGTTTGCGTTAGACATCTGAAAATAGAAAAGGACAAGTTTGAATAGAATGAATCCCCAATTAATCACCCAATGAGAAATTAGGGCTACGATCCAACAATATTATTTACAACTTAGAAAATGGATGCCGTAATCTAAAAGCAAATAATTTGAAGGTAAGTGAATGACGATTCAATAATTTTCCACCATGAAAAACAAAAGAAGCTTAAGTTTTAAATGTTTTGAAAACTCCTAGATCTTTGAGATTCATTGAATTTTTCAATGGCATGTTTAAATCTCGATATGCCCATCAAGTTTGCGACTGGGATACCGAGGATCACTAACAAGGTGTGAATAACCATGCGAATCAACATGGTGTACTCAATGTCACTATCACCTAATCAATGTGTCGATTAGCCACACACACTCCATTGATCTATGATAAACATCGAGCTACCCTTTGCCACCAATGTCAACCCCAAATTAGTGTGTCAGTTAACTACACACGCTCCACTAACGTTCGACAAGGGTACAAAGTGTAATTCCACGGAATAGCATGATTTTCACATTTTACCCTAAAGTAACTAAGATTGAGAATTTGAAAAACATTTAGTTACTTGTAATATTCATTATAGTTATAATGAGGAATTAAATGTCTTATCCTATCCGTTCGGCTAACGACCCTCCACAAATCAAGGAAGCGGTGCGTGAGAGTGGACACCCATTAAGCGTCATTTTATGGACAACAACCTTATACCCCCCTTATAGACCGGCTTCGTGAATGAGGCCTATTAGCGATAAGACTAGCTTATTCTTATATATATATATATATATATATATATATATATATATATATATATATATATATATATATATATATATATATATATATACCGAAATTAAGAACAGTTGATTATTAGGAAAAACAATCCAAACGAGAGTTGAAGATCCCGTCAACACCAATCTATTAGTACATAGACAGTCGAGAATAAATATCGTATGAAAGAGTTATGATTTTTATATGGACTTTAACAGCCTAAGCCTATAAAAATATAAATTTAAAAATATAAAGAACATTGAAAACGAATCTAGTATGAAGAAGTTACGTAATTTACAAAATTCACTTTTTGCGCCACACGCGCGAATGTGCGACGCATGCTTCTAGAAGGTGGAAATGCGACCATAAAGAAGCTGACATGTGGCATCATTTCAGAGGATCGATGTAAACAGAAGTGCACGTTGTGCATCCTTATAGGCATGGCGCACGTCTCAGGAATTTGCCTATAAATAGCAGCCCATGCCTAAATTTTTCTCTCACAATTCTCTGAACTCTCTCTGAATCGATTCTCCTTTCAAGTTTGGTTTTCCTCTAGAGTTTTAAAAATAGTTAAGCAGAGCCCTGAGTCGTCAAAGGGTCCAACAATTTGAGGTGCTCGGGTCGAAGTTCTGCCTGCGATTTTTCTAACTTTTGCTTAATATTGTTTGTAAGTTAGGCTATGCTTACTATGTTTTAAGTGTAACTTATATTTATATTCATAGTCGTTGTTATGAATATGTAAATACGATTTATCAGTAATTCCAGTTATAATGTTGATTGATATACTTATGAGAGAAATGTCTAGAATGGTCATGTTGGCTTGGTTGTTAGATTTCAGAAAGGCTATATGCCGAAATGGTCATGTCTCTTAACTTTCCTACCTAGTTAATCCTTATTTGATAGAAATCTCAGTATTCATTGGGATTAATGAAAGATCAAACTTTCATTACCATATTGCCATAGAGTTTAATTAAGTAATAATATTATAGGTTAATACTCGTTAGGCGTGTTACCCGCCAGTTGGATCGCCAGTAGAATCACCCAGATAGTTGTCAATCATTTGAGTAATTGTCTAGGTGAGTTATCTCACTATACCATGTAGTACACTATATATCCATGTATGTTAGGATAGAGAGCTAGTAGAGTAAGAACTAACAGTATAATCTCTTTGTGCTTAAGTAGAGTAGAAAGTATAAATGTACCTATACTAGTAGAATCTATAGTGCAGTTTATGTACGTAATTGTTGTGATATTAGAATTACCTAGGGGATGATGGTGGACTAGTTAAAAAGGTCGGGAGGCTATAGGCATGTGTGTTAACAAAATGGTGTGTAGGCCGTAAGTACACATAGATTCGTGTTAACGAAATGGCATGTATGCTGTAAGTACACATAGACATGCGTTAACTAAATTGCGTGTAGATCGTAAGTACACACAGACCCGTGTTAACGAAATGACGTGTAGGCCGTAAGTACACATATTATTGGGAGATCGTGAGCCATTGTTTGTGTATATGTATATGTATTGTGGTATATGATATTTTGGAGAACTCACTAAGTTTCGTGCTTACCCAGTTGAATATAAATATTTTTCATGTACCCCAATGACTTGTGAGAAAGGCAAGGCCAGACTGTACACATGTACATTCGCAACATGTTTCCGCTTAATGTAATTATTATACTCTGATATATTTGAATAAATAGAAATGAAAATTTTGGTTTGAAAAACGTGGACATTACAAAAGTACTAGATCGCTATAGCAAATAGTTCTGATATCAATTTGTCACACCCCGGCCGACGGCGGAAATGCCAAGGTATACAAGTTAAATCAATGATCACAATTATTGAACAATATAAATATAATCTTCTATTATTACCAAAATAGAATTTACATTGATTATGCCTAATTCTAAATCGCAACACACACCTAACAATTTGGCATTTACAAAGGTACACTACAATAATGAAAAGTCTTATATGCAAACTCTTCCAACCAGTTAATAAACCTGATAATACATGCATTAAGATACATCATCAAAATATTATTGGTAAGTTTTGTAGGTTTTGACACAAAGTACTTTTATAACCAAAAGTGTTTTATAAACTTTTATTTGGTTGACCAACTTTTATAAAATTTGTACTTTTCTATCAAAAGTATAAAAATATGTGAGTGATAAAAGTGTATTTTGGACTTATTTAGAAACGTTGTTTGTTCAATCTCAAAAGTATAAATTTTGATATATATATATATATATATATATATATATATATATATATATATATATATATATATATATATATATAAAAGTTATACTTATATCAAAGTTACCGGTTCCCTTGACCAAAATGCATTTTTATATAAGGATTTTGAATACCAGTGATATAAAAATAAGACGTACCAGCCTTTGTGAAAACATAAAATAACCAGCTTTACTTTTGAAATTTCGTACAAGCAATTTTATAATTTATATCCAAAACTCCTAGATCTTGAGTTTATAAGACTTTTATGGTCGTGATATAGTAGTTATTAAGTGTTATATTACTTAATTTGGGAACCAACAATTAATCATTAGGTCGAACTCCTCCTACATAAACGTTGTGTTTTCATGCAAAATGTAAGGTTTATATTAATAACTTATTAACTGTAAGTTATTAAACCTTGATCAGTTGTGTCATAATGTTAATTAAGTGTTATATGATTTAATTTTTGGTAATGACACGTATCATTTTGAGTCACAACTATTCCACTAGATTCAATCTTTTTCAACTAGTATAAGTGAAAAAAACTCAAATAAATCCATTATCAAATCTATACGGTAACAAAACAAATCTGAGATCTATAATGAGCTTATAACCGAACTGTGACTCGTAGCCTCTGCACCAGCACTAAAAGGGGCGTGCTAAAAGTTCCACATCAATGATTTATCAATGTCGTAGAGTAAATAATATAGAAACACCAATTCCTATTTTTGACTTGCTAGACGATGGTTGTAGCTAGAAACCATTGGTGGGATGTCTACCCGTATAGATCAGTGTCGTCGATCTATATCTAACATTTCACATTCCATATGGATTAACCGTTATAGCGTAGAGGACTTTTACTAATACCTATGGTCTCGGTGTATGCAACAAGATAGCGTACATAGATTAGGAAATGATCCTAGCTCCTATAGCTTTTAGAAACAAACATAAGTCATATAGAAAGTCTTGTGTGTGTTGGATTCTAACAACGTGTCTAGGCATCCTAATCCTAAATTTTCCACTATAAGCTCATTGAGCACCTATAATTATTTGATATTTAAGAATGATTTTGATTGAAGTCTTTTAGCATTTGAGATTCATAAGACCTAACATATTTTCAAATTTTATAGTCTGTTGTGACGGAATTTAGGCAGCATAACGACTGTTTTTATAACATTTTTTCAGGTGTTAACCAACGTGAAATCAACAATATCCATAAAATCGATAAGTTACATAATTGATACGATACATAATTTATTCGATAACGATTCTTAAAATCTGGAAATTAATTATGCTATTGTATGTGACAAACTTCATAATTTAGTAAAAATGATTTTTTTATAATATTGATAGAAATATAATAAATTTCGTTTTTAAACTTATTTTACGTAACTTCATAATTAATAGTTGATTTGGTATTTTTCAACTAATTATCGTGTATTTGTTCAAACTTTGTTTTTCCGCCAATTTAGGCAATGTACTTTATTTTCGTACATAATTATGTTGAATAACAACTTTGGTCATAAGTCTAATGTCTTTTCACACTTCCTTAACATATTTGTGCATGTATACAACAAAGATTACACCTTTATGATTCATCAATTACATTTGTATCTTTATAGCAATTTATTTATAATCTTGTGATTTTTCTAAATATTTATATTCATATTTCACACAAGGTATAAGTATATCATCTTTTAGCATTCTACTTTAATTTGTAAAATTTATTGATGATTTATAACATTTTAGATTGCTATTTCACAAAATTTTAACCATCAACAAAGTATTATGCATTTTAACGTATGAAAACTTGAAAATCATCAAAACTTCGATAAACATGCATGTATTCTTTCCCAAATATGAAAAATGTAAAAATAGGGGCCGTGGAAACTCACCCGAGTTGTGTGATCTCAATCTAGGTTCGAAGCTTGATGTGAGAAACTGCAACTTGATAACTCTTGAACTTTGAAACACTTTCGGGAATGTTTTGTATCAATTTAATCAAGAGGGGCAGTTTTGTAATAAGTTAAATAAAAAAGGACTGATTTGGTCAACTAAAATAAATAGAGGGGTTGTTGATCAAACAATTACAAACGAATGGCTATTTTTGATCAACTAATACAATTGAGGAGTTGTGCTGGTCAAATTGATGCAAACGATGGGGGGATCCTCGATCCTTGTCTGATCAAAGAAGAAGAATAAGAACGACGAAAGCATAAAATGGGAGGCTTGGAGGCTGCTTAACCATGATGGATGGGAGTACCCTTAGTGCTTGACTAGACTGAAGAAGGAAAGAAAAATGGAAGCAACAGGGTTATTGCTGGTCTCGGTAAGTGGAGTGAGGGGCTGCTCAAGCAACTTCTCGACTTGTTGCTTCTGCTTCGACAATGATTCATGAAGGGAATGGGGGAAATGGAACAACGAAACAAATGTTCAAGTGGGGGTTCGTAGGTTTGCTCATCAACCAAATGAAATGTGGAGGAGGTTGTCTTAGTTGGTTCTTTTTTCCTCTTCTTCATCGGAGATCAAAACGAGAGAGATGGAGTGGAGAGTGTGTATAGAAACAACAAGGGTGTGTTTGGGTGTTGTTCTGATCGACATAAAATAAAGGAAGGAGAGGGTGTTGTCTTCTTTGGTGGCCAAAAAACACCATTTTTGGTGGTGATTTTCTTGGATATAGATGGAGAAAAACGAAAGAAGAGAGATTAGAAAAAATGGAGAGAAATGGAGGAGTGCACATCTTCTACTAATTAAGTATGGTCGAACAACCAAAAAGTCTTCCTTTGACTTTTTAGAATATATTTTTGGCAATTAAACATGTGTCATACACTTTTGGTGATGTCATTTTTTTCTCGATTTATGTGCCACCGTTCCCGACATGATTTTTTTTTCTGAAAGTTCCTGCTTATTATCAGGGTCATCGTGATTCCAAAAATGCATATGAAATTCAATTTCGATATATGGAACTCCATGAAATGACGTTTAAAGTTTTGCGATTAATTAGATCTGATTCTATAGATTTTACGAATTGGGTTTTGCTTTAAAATTTTCATAAAAATGAAATAAAGTAATAGACCATAGTCTGAGTTCAAAAACATGCTCAAAAACATTTACGAGGTTCGTAGCTATTTCAACCGAAGCATTGTAAAGTTCGTTTTAGGAAAATCAGATAAATACTTATTTTATAACTTGAAATAAGCGTAATTTCCTCATACGATCTCCATTTTGGACGTTCTTTATACCCACAGAAGCAAGTGAACATAGTCTATTTAAATTACTCATCTATAGCTATTAGGTATACTTAATGCATATATTTATTTTTAGGTCGTTAATTAATACTCATTTTGTGAATTATCTTCCGGTTGTTAACAACCATCAATTTTAAGAAATTTCTAGGTATTCCTTACGCAATTTCAAGTATAATTACTTAAATTGCACTAAGGAACAAGGAATACTACACGATTGTCCTTTTTACGGAGGTGTTCGTGGTGGTTTGAGCGACGAAATTTGACCTATTTATACCAATTGTTACACAAAGAGTGGATAATGATCAATTTCTTATATGTAAATAATCAACCATTTTCCTGGAACATTTACCTTGCATTTATACAAGGAATGAAATGTGGTTAAATGTTAGTTACACCAAATTGGGTAGTTTTTGAACACAATTGATGCCTACATCACCATGATGTCATCAGTAGGCTTTCAGCAGAACCACCACCAAGGGCTCTACCCCTTGCATCCCTCAATGGGAGCTTGTAACAATGTAAATTTTCAACCAAAGTTTTTATTTTAAAAATACACCAATTTCATATATTATCTTTCAAGAAAATCATAAGTGTGTCAATGTCAACATAAAATCTCAATCAAAATTCGAATCCCGGAATCCTCCATGTCATCCCGAACAAATGTGTACAATCATGATGGTGCCTTCCCGCGATCCTATGGGATACCTGAAACACATAACGCATAACACGGTAAGCACGAAGCTTATTGAGCTCCCCAAAATACGACATACAACATATCATCCACTCAAGGCTATAACTCTGTAAGACCCTCCGGTCATTGTGTCTCAGTGGGACCCTCCAGTCCCACAACTCTGATGGACCCTCCGGTCCTAACTCTGTGAACCTTTCGGTCCTAACTCTGTAAATTCTAAATAATGCATAGCATAAATCACATCTAAATAATACAGTATATCACATCATACAAATAACATATAAGATAATCTATCACACAACTCTGATTACCACTCTAGGTATGTATAGTGAGAAGACTCACCTCGTAGCTAATGGCAAATAGACACACACTCGAGAATCCGGAACTAGCCTTTGCCTAACACATTAGACAACCATTTCAATCAATATCCCTATTTTCTTCATTTACACCTAAAGTCCTCTTTTCTCTTTCTATTCTCTTGGATTAGTAAAAGACCATTTTCCTCCTCCATGGTCTCAATGTTCCTAATTGACCTACTCTCAAGTCAATACGAGTCAACAACCAAGGTTGACCCGACTTATCGAGTCTACTCGTATCCTCCGAATTCTTCCAAGGGTCTCACACAGCTTGTTGAGTTAACCTCTAACTCGACAAGTTATCACTGGGTCACGAATTACTGGGGCAACCCAATCCGACTTGTCGAGTCATCTCAGAGACTCAACTAGTTGACTCAACTGGTATCTCATATGGATGTATGAGGTCAGATATGCAACTCCAACATCTAGATCTAGCCTCTTAATACCCAACAGTCACGTAAAGGTTTGATCTTGACGGCCATGCATGGCATAAATGCTTCATAATGCCATCACAAGCTCCAAGGAAGGTTAAATTCATGGGGACCTGCCTCTAATTCAATAAAGTTCGAAACTTTGGACCCTCAAGGTCCTCTCCAGTCCAGATTTGAGGTTCTAACCTCAAACCATGCCAAAATAGCTCAAGAACACAATATGTTGAGAGAAAACCCTAAAAGCTTCCCAAAAATGAGATATAATGAACAAGAGGTCAAGATGAGAGCTTTTTTTTGCCTATGTATAGCAGTTAATGACAGAAGAACGCAAGATCCACAACCTTCTCTTGATTAGATCCTCCAAACTCTTCCAAGATTTCCTCCAAAAAGCTCAAGAATGCTCAAGATGGTCTCTCTCTCTCTCTCTCTATATATATATATATATATATACACACACACACACACATATATATATATATATATACAATGAAAAGGTGCAGTTTAGGGTTTCTCTATGGGGAAGTTGGCTGAAAGGGAGGCCATAAGGGCCTTTAAATAGACCATAAGTCTGAGAAATTAGGGTTTCCTTCAACAGCGCTGACTTGGCGAGTCGGCTCACGGACTCGTCGAGTCCATTCATTAATCCACGTCACCAGTTGTGACTACACTCCACAAGTTAAGGCACCAACTCGTCGAGTCACTCCACATATCTCAAAATAAATACTTAAAATATTATACCTGGAAATTCGGATGTTACACAGCTACCCCATACCATGCCATGGGTACTACCTGTTATAACCCTGTAACGAGGGGAGCAACCCCCGGACCTCCGTATACCCAAGTTCACATTTAACACTCCGAGTGTGCACCCCCGCACCTCCAGTCTCGGATGGTAAACTAAACCCGATTGTCTCAATAATAATAATAATTTCACTAAAATATGTTGATAAAACTAAAATTACTAACATACATACTCTTTCATAGATAGGATTATAATACATATAATCATATTCTTTTCTCATCTACATCTTGCACATATTACTCGTAATACCATTTGCATATACTCATACATACATACTTACTCTAAGTATACATACATGGTCTGATACATGTTTCCAAATGTATACCTCGTACATATAAACTATATACGTATATGCTCGGATACATGTTTCGAAATGTATATTCGTACATACATGCATATATATATATATATATATATATATATATATATATATATATATATATATATAATCATACATACAAAATCTAGTGAGAGTGAGTGATATAAATCAACTTCTTAGTTAGTGAGGACTAACTACCCTTTGGATGCTTTCTTTCAGTTGATGCATTCTTGATCAATCCTCTATGCTCAATGCCTATTCATATAACATTTCAAGTCCCTTAGAGAATATATTAGAATATTAAGAGCTTAATGAAACTCTTTTTCAAAATGACTACTTGATGAATCGATATTCTATCTTCTCATTTTCTACTTCTGATCCTAACACGATAAATGAATTAAGCATTCTATACTACCTAACTTATTATAATATAATCTATTGAATCAATTCACTACTCTCATTAGTTGGGGTTTCAAACCCTAACTTCACATAAAAATCTTGTTCATGTCTTCTAAACACTTGATCAAACATTACTAACAAGCTTTGTTAGATCAATATTACATAATTAGCTCAACTCATCAAAAACACCATTAAGCCCTAATTAGCTTGGAAATGGAGAAGATGATTAGCTCATGAGCTTTTGATGTTCAATCCAAGTCACAAACACCTAAGATCACCTTTTGATCCTTCCTCTAGCTCTAAATCATCAAAGCTTCTTCCTCTAAGGTCTTGGGTGTGTTTTGAAGAGAATAAACCTAACTGATCTATTAATCAGATTTGCCACCACGCCATGGTGTGCGCTTTTAACCCATGGTCAGCCTTTAGTCGAGTCGTGGTGCCTTCCCCTCACAATATCCTACTTTTTCCACCACGTCATGGTACCCATATACCATGTCGTGATGCAAAGTATGTTGCATACCTCATAAGATGAAGGACTTCGTCTTAATCCTCGTCGCCTCTCACTACACTATAGCGAGCTCTTCACCACACCATGGTGACTATAGATTAACATACTTCATTTTTGATTCCATTCCACCTTGGGACGGTTTTTCTCCCAACTTATAATGCATATATCTCCTTCGTCTTAAACCCACTTTTTATGGTCTTTGTATCCACACGAAGGTGAGGATATACCCTACAACTCTATTAAGTGATTTATCACTAACTTAATATGGGTATTAATCTATTAAGTCATAAAGTTGGCCCAAAAACATAAAATTCCCTATTTTACCCTTTTGGCCAAAATGCACCTTCTATTAATCTCTTCCCTTGAACTTACTTATCTAATATCCTATAAGTGACTTGAAACTCAACTTGGGCATTTTCATGAAGTCACAACTTCATAATCTCACTAAATTTTCATTAATGACCATTTAGATGGGCCATAATTGGGCCTTAAGGATTATGAGATGTTGGACTAGAATAAATGGTTGGGCCTTAGGTTAACACCATGTAGAGGTTTGGGCCCAATTTGGAAAATTAGGCCATATATTGGGCTTTGATTCATAGTTTGACTTTTAGGCCTTTTGATTGGGCCTTGAGCTTGAATCAAGCTAAGATGGGGTAAAGTAGTCTTTTATCCCAAGCATGTGCTCATGGTTATGTATTGGAACCCAATTATTAATTTGGTGCTATTTTGATATTGACAGTTAGATACCGGTTGAAAGATACCTAGGAATTGGCATTATGTGTATATGGTATGTGGTATGATGGGGGAACTCACTAAGCTTCGTGCTTACGGTTTTTATTTTTGGTTTTAGGTACTTCGTTTTCGAAGGAAAGGAGTCGGTGATCGCAGCGCATCACACTATGTTTTTTGCACATGAGATCTTTGGGATTACACTCTAATATAGTTTTATGATAACATGCTTTGGTTATTGACACTTTGGTTTTGACATGGGATGTTTTTATGAATGTTTTTATATTGTTGGTTTTATAATAACCTAATTAAAAATGAAATTTTTTGGTCTTGAATTTTGGGATGCTACAGTTGGGTTCTTACAATCTATCATCCTTAAAGAGATTTCATCCTTAAATTATTTTCTTACTTTCTATAGTCCTTTTTCATTCCATGATTCTTTTCTACTATTAATTTATCCTTTAACCTTATAACCATTAATGGAATTTTACTTTGTAATACTTTTCATTTTCAATGTAACGACCAAACTGTCTTCATTTATCTACTCGTAATGGTTGTTAAAGGAAATCTACCACTCTATCTACTATCATGTAACCACATTGCATACTTAAAAACATTTCTCAACTTTTTGTCCCACTTTTCACAACCATGTGCATAAACTTACCTCTTTCATTTTTTTTCACAAGTGTGGTTTCAAACCAAGACACTTCTTAACCATCTATTCTAAGGTAAGTTAATAACACATGGTGCTTCCACTATGCTATTCTAACTCCATAAGTGGTTACACTACTACTTTTCTAACTATTTTCTAAATTATTAGTGAAGTATTGCATCTAATCACTTCACTTTATTTCTAAATTATTGTATCTAATTACAGCTCTTTTTGTCAACTATCTCTTAGTTCCCGTGTACTAACTTCCTCGAGACCCCAAGTCTAAATCTAGACATGACATATTCTTCCAAGTATCATGTTAATCTTTTTATTACACCACTCGATCCTCATGTAGCTTAATGGTTCCATTATACCACAATAAGGCTATGAAGTATAAATGCAATGATATAGGTGTGATGTTGAGTTGGACCCCTCTGTACGTCGTGATGCCATGTTGGTGTGGATGGGCGTAACACAAAGTGTCATACTTAATGCAAAATGACCGCGAGAATTTAATAAAAGTATGTGTATATATATATATATATATATATATATATATATATATATATATATATATCAAAATCAGCCTTATAAATACCCATATATTTTATAACCTTTTCACATAAACATTTTATTATTATATTCGCATAAACAATCTACACAACCATTGAAAGATGAGATTATTTTCATCTTCATTGTGATTAGACACGATGATATGTTTTCACCACATTCCTTTAAATGATAGGGACCATTTTCGACCAAGAAGCAAAAAAATTCAAATTGTTACAAGGACTAGATTTGTAATAATTATAGATTTTATAATTGCACACAAACTTCTGGTACATGATCACATTGTCAAAGTATTTTGACGAAGTATTAAAGATAAAAGAGTTACATAAAATAGATGGAAGTTTCGATGTGATGAAACAAGGAAAAATAGATTTGTGACAACCCACCAATGTGATATATACCGAGAAAGGGAAGATCAATCGCATTCTAAGCAGTTATTGCGGTCCAAATTTCAATAGCGGCCACATTCCGCTATTTGAAATTGCGGTTATCGCAAAAATTTATATCATAAAAAATCATATAAAACATAACATAATCTATATATAATATTCTAATATAGTTATATGGAAACTAAAATGTATCAAAATATCATTACAACTCAAGTCGTTCGTGGTTTCTAAGTACTAAAACGGACGAGAAAGGGAAGTTGTCATTTGTTGATTTGTAGTTTGTAATTAATCATGATAATTATTTGGACTTATTAAGACAAAAAGTGTAGTGGACTAGTTAAAAAAATAAAGATTTAATATTAAAATAACACACAATTGTTTTTTTTCTTTGTCAAAATAGTCCAATATGTACGAAATTGTAAAAGCAAGTGTAGCGTCGTTATAGCGCTAATGAGTTTCACGGTAAATAGTGGTCGATAGCACCGCTATTAACGCCACCACTATTTGTAAACGCTATTTCAAAATAGCGGTTCAGTAAGACCGCAAAACGCTATAGTGCACTATTGATAGCATGGATCTCATTATTATATCGGTTGATGTAACATCCTTAAAATTGAGCTAAAAGTTCTTGTTTTTTTAGTAAAATAAACAAATAAACAATTAAAATTAAAACAAAAACTAAAACTAAACTTAAAATTAAAAATTTAATATTAATAAAAAAATATATATGTAAAGTATGATGATTGATATAAACTAGAAGTTTAATAAAGTCAAAATGAGAAAAATATGATTAAAGGACTAGAGTTATCAATTTCGATGGATGAGATTTCACTATTGTTGACCAGATAAGATTTGAAAGTCATAAATAAGATTTGAAAGTCATAAACTATATGGAAAATTGTTATTTATGATCTTGGACTACCGTATGTTTTTATGAAATTATAAATGATTATGTTTAAAGTGTTAAAGTTATAGGTTATTTTTAGGAGGAAATGATGTATGCTAAGAGAGATAAAATTTAGATGTGTTGTTCCATAGTAGTAGGTGCATTCTCTTGGATTTGATGGGGATTACATTTTCAATCATTTTTGGTGCAGTGTTCTTGACATTTTCAGCTAACGCCTTTTCAAACAAGGTATAAAAGTATCGGTGGTGATCTTTCCATCCTGACTACTATTAATACACATTTAAACCATACATGTGATATCGTATATCAAACGCCAACTTGATTAACATACAAGAAGATTATGTGTAAGCTCGTATGAATATTCATTGTCTTTGAACATATAGACTCTTGTTGAGCCATTTCCTAAAATAGACCTGCATGTGCTTCCTCGTGACTTTATATTCACGTCATTTAGTTAACTATACAAGTATGCAAATGCAGATAACTACCTAAGTAAGATTTTTTTAGGATGTTACACTTTATAAACCGGTACCCTATTTATTGAAATACATACTTAGATTTTGCTGCTAACATACGTATACAAGCAATGGTTCTTAAATGTCTTCCAAGTGAACACAAAGGTGACCCATTGAACAATATATACAAAAGAGATGGTGTCATCATGAATGAAGAGTATGTTAATACATTAAAATATCTTATCATAAGAAATATTTGAGCTTCTTGTGTAAGCCTAAAATAAGATATCAAATAAATATTATACATGAAAAAATTACTTACACTTATACTTTTGGGTTCTATTGATGAGAAAAAAGATAGGCGTGAGCACAACTACAAGACAATATGTCCATGATCTTTGCGATATTGGTTTTAGTAACAACTTTTTATGGTAGTTTTATATACACTTACTTAACAAGAACATAACATAAATATCCATAAACATATACACATACCAACATTTTTTTGGATATATTCCAATGAAGGGTTGTCACTGTCAACTAAAATGGGATCAACAATCTTGATTAGTTCACCGGTTAGACTATATTTACAGTTATACAAATGGTAATTTCAAACAGTTACGTTTGTGAAATATCTCGACGTTATCTAACAAATATTTACATGCAAAATGTGTTAGGAAAATTAAAGCGAACTTCAATATTTACTTAACAAAGAAACATATAAAGATGTTGACATCTTGGTGTCATACCCTAAAGAAGAAGACATTGTTTTAATAAACTTGGGAATAGAGACGATGAAAAACGTTATTACATCTACGAATTTTATAGTACTTTTCACATAATTTTCTTTTAAGGGTTATTTCTACATTCGCCCACGTGCTTTTCATTTTGGGTTTAAAAGGTCCTTATTCTATTTTTTGAGTGTTATGGATCCTTACACTTTCAAATAGTGGGTTAAAAAAGGGAATATGACCATTTGTAACTAGTTTACCGCTTGCTTATGAGTACGTGGATGTCCATGTGTGCAGGCATAACCGGTTCCCTCTTATTTACAAATATTGGTCTAGGGTTCCATCTGAACTAGTGATTCACTTACCCTCATTTAAACCGATTTCTGTCTCATTTTTCCTCAAACATGGGAGATGATGAAAATTGGTATCTTAAACTTGAGCTAAACTACGGTGGGTATTTTATCCGATGTCCATTCCAGTATGTTGAAGGTAAGAAATTCTTATTTACATACCACGACTTTGTTGGTATGAATTTTAGTGATTGTGTTACATTTCTTAAACGTTTCTTGGGTGACCGTTGTGCAAAAATTTACTTTTTGTACCCAAACAAACCCTTGCATAATGGTATTAGAAAAATAGAATGTGATACAGAGTATGCCGAGTTCATACATGTTTCATATGCTATAGGAGGAGGTAAAACTTCATTATTCATTGACCACCTTGGTGACAAATTAGAGGGTTGGTTTGTGTCAAGTGAAAATGAAGTAATTAGTGGTGATGAGATAAAATAAGTTATTCAGGTCAAAGATAAGAGGAGGTAGACATAGAAAATTTCTCAGTTGACTTGGATGAGAAATATCAAATAAACAAAACTAGGAATGTTGTTTTTTTGAGTAAGTTGTGCATGGACAATGAAGATGAAGTAGGTCAGGAATACAACCAAGTAGCTGATGACATTGCTTTTGGTGATGAAGGTGAGAATAAACTTGATGTGAGGTACATTGTATCTTTAATAAGAAAATCCCATGGAAAAAACAGAAACCAATATTAGGAATGAGATTTGAGAATCCAAAAAAGTTGAAGCATATGTTATGTAACTATGTAGTTGCTAGTGGATATCAATTACGCTTCAAGAAAAATGATACCAAAAAACTGCTAGTATTATGTTGTGATGGAGCTTGTTCGTTTAGACTTTGGGCATCATGGATGGGTGATGAACAATCTTTCCAGATTAAATCATTGAAGCCTAATCACAATTGTGCTAGGAATTTAAAGATAGGTTTAATTGTAAATTATTCCTAGATTGGAAGTCATTTCACTAAGAAAATTATGCATAGGCACAAATTGAGTCATAGACAACTTAGACTTGAGGTTATGACAAATTTTAGAATAGATGTTACTGTTGGGCAATGCAGGAGGGCAAAGAAATATGCTTTGAGCATAATTAAAGGAGATATTAAGGAACACTATGCAGGATTGTGGTCCTATGGTGAGGAAATATGAAGATTAAACAATGGTTCCAATGTGAAAATGGATACTAATCTAATGCCAGATGACAAAAACTACTTCAGTAAATTCTACGTTTTGTTTTATTGGAATGAAAATATTGGATGGATGGTTGCAGAAGAGTAACAGGTTGAGATGGATGCTTCCTCAAAGGAATTTGTAAAGGGGAATTGCTTGCTGCTGTGGGGAGGGATGCCAACAACCATATTTTTCCTATTAAATGGTGTGTTGTAAATGTAAAAAACTAGAAGTGGTTTTTGGACTAACTTATTGATGATCTTGACCTAGTCAGAGGAAATGGCTTGACACTGATGTCTGACCAACACAATGTACTTTGTTTGTTTTCATGTTATTAACTTTTTGTGTGCCATGATGTTAGTTTTTTATTTGTATTGTAGGGACTAATAGAGGTTGTTAAGGATCTACTGCCTCATGTTGAGCACAGGCAATGTGCAAGACACATCTTTTCCAACTTCAGGAAAAGGTATCCTGGAGCCCACTTTGAGAACATGTTATGGGCTGCAAGTAAAGCAACAATAGAAGCTGCATTTCAATAAAAAAAATGAAGAAATTCAATTGTTAAGCTAGGATATACCTATTTGATGGATAAGGATCCTAAAACTTGGTCAAGGTTACATTATGAATTAGGTAGATGTTGTGACTCGATAGAGAATGGACAGTCTGAAAGTTTCAATTCTATAATAGTAGATGCTATGAAAAAGCCTATCATAACAATGTTGGAAGAAATTAGGCTTTACATGATGGAGAGGATGTACATAATGAGAGAAAAGGAGATGACATGGGAAGATAACCAAGTTTGTCCTGCTATAAGGTTGTTGTTAAATGACTCGAAGAAACATCAAAGGTATTGGCAAGTGTATGCAAGTGGTCTTAATCAATTTGAAGTAAGTAGCGGTGTAGAGTGTTTTATAGTAGACTTTGAAAGGAAAACTTGTTCTTGTAGATTATGGCAAATTAATGGATATGGTTGTGTACATTTAGTAGCTGCCATATGTTACCTAAACAGGAATGTAGAGTCATACGTAGACCACACGTCCAGTGGTGCAATGTACAAGAAGACATATAACTACATCATAACAGGCATGAATGGGAGTTTTATGTGGCCTGAGACAACATACATTCCACCTTTGCCACCCAAAGATAAAAGAATGCCTGGTAGACCAACTGAAAAAAGAAGAAGGGATGCATCAGAAAGGGTTTCTCAAACACAAATTGTGTAGATCTTGAAAGAGAATCAAGTGTAGTGTATGCAAAGAGAGTGGGCATAAAAAGGCCACATGTAAGAAAGTGAGTGAGGGCACATCTGGAAAAATCAAACTTAATGTTAGAAGGAGTAATAGGGTAAATGACAAAATCTAGCATTGAACCTTGTTTTTTAGCCTTCTATTATTAATTAGGTTACATTACAACATGTGACAACACGAAATTTCCATTCTGTACAAACCATATCAAGTCAATAGAAGTTAGAACACTTACAGTTAAGTTCCAGACTCTTGAGTATAAGTTTGACAGTTCTTCAGGATTTACACTTAAGGAGATATCAGGAGAGTGGATGCACTAGGGTTTTGTGCAACACGGTTATTCCAAAACTCTGTGATATTAGAGTTCATTACGGGAATAAAATATTTTCTGCCAAAAATCCCAGGACTATATATAGAAATCTGAACCATATTCAGTCATTAGTTACAATTCCAACTAGAGAAAAGCCAAATTCTCTCTCACGGATCTTCGGGTTATCATCCCAAATCGTGAGTACTTCTATCTAGTTGTAATATATAGCTTAGATTGTTCCTAATAACATCAAAATCGGATAAAAACCCCAAGATTTGAGAGTTTACCGCCCAAGAACACTTGGAGAGTAAACTCTTTTATAAGGGACAAAGTGTGCCCAATGACCTTCCAAACCTTGGAAATGAACCTTGAGACTACCCATGACATGTTCAGACCACAAAACCATTAAGATGCAAAGGTTGAAAGTGAGTTCACGGCCAAGGAGGTTCTTGGGCCGTGAACTCCATTTTTTGGTGCCAAAATGCCCCAAATGCCTTCATTGAACCAAGAGACTAGCATATCACATTACCTTGATGTGTCTAGGACCCAAAACAATCAAAATACCGACACCCATAGGTGTTCACGACCAAAAACACATGACCAAATGGTACATGGGCCGAAAACTCAAGTTAGGGGTGTTTTGATGCCACAAACACTTCCTAATGTAACAACGCAAATTTTCCAAATAAATTTTTCATTTTAAATAAAGTGAGTTCATTCAACCAATAATATTTATTTCATGTTTCAAAACAAATACATATGTAAAATCCCCAAGATCTCAAATAGCAGCAGTGTGTATGCATCATGCCGGCGCCTTCCCACGGTCCTCGCTAGTACCTGAAACACATACATAACAACTTGTAAGCATAAATGCTTAGTGAGTTCCCCAGTATACCACTTACACATATACGCCTTTCCAGGCCCGGACCTTCCGGTCCACAGTACAATGCCTTCCGGCCCATATGATAATCGCCTTCCGACCCATAAGATAATCGCCTTCCGGCCCATAAGATAATTGCCTTCCGGCCCATAAGATAATTGCCTTCCGGCCCATAAACATATATAACACATAATACATTTACTCTAACACATATATCACATATATCATATATCATACCTGACCTTCCTGTCACATAATACATTGCCTTCCGGCCCATAGAAACATACATAGCATGCATAGCAACTATTCCTTTCAATTATAGCACATATAAAACACATAACATGTCCGACCTTCCGGTCACACAGTCAAACCCTTCCGGGTACAGTATAGTGAGAAGACTCACCTCGTGGTAATGTAAGCTATCAACTCTTGAAACTACTCGCACTCGATCTGCCGATCTGCAGACTCCCTATAATACCATATACCCTTATTAATAATCTTATCATTCAAGACAACTGACCCTAAGAATTTACATGCAGGTCAACTCTGGTCAACGGTCAACTTGACCGGACTCGTCGAGTGCAAAGGCGACTCGGCGAGTCTAGACGTCCTCCCCAAATTTCCCTGTTGTTCCCCTTCTACTCGTCGAGTATCCCTCTTGACTCGACGAGGTCCTCGTGGAAGAATCGTGGGGCCACCCCGACTCCACTCGCCGAGTCTGAAGAACAACTCGGCGAGTCCCAGTGAATCTTCAAGCTACTCGTCGAGTCTGCTCATCCGACTCGGCGAGTCCATGCCATGCAGTCGATCAACTGCTTCCTGAAACACGTATGGTCCCGAAATACACACTCATGGGACTATCTGGACCTCTAAACATCCTATTACTGGGGTATAAACACTTGGGTAACAACATAATAATCCCTCTAATCATCAAATGGGTTCTATAAACCCTAACTTCATATACACATCAATCACAGAAGAACGAAATCCGAGATATTACCTGATTGATGCACTTTCTGTGTCCCCAATCCTCAGAACGTGATTCTCTTGCTGTTCCTTTAGCTAAACCTTCCTCTTCCTTGCACACAACTCTTCCAAACCCAACAATGGTCTTCAATCCTTGTTCCAGACGCACACAATCGTTCTAGGGTTCTTCTCAGTAAGCAAAAACGAACAATGACGGCCTAAGAGGCGTTATAAACGATCCAAAACCAAATGGCTAGGGTTTCTGCTGAACAGCGTCGACTCGCCGAGTCCCTAATGCACTCGTCGAGTCCAGTCGCGAATCTGCGACCAAGTCTGTGGTCCTACTCGGCGAGTCAGGCACCAACTCGCCGAGTCCCTTCCTAAAATGTCCCCAAAAATAGTTTTAAAACAATACCTGAAATTCCGGGCTGTTACACCTAAGGCTTAGGATTGAATTTAGACATGTAACCAAATGAGTTTAGGACTAGAAAACACCATTAGAACACCAAGAGTAAGGTGTTCACAGCCCAAGAAGTTCCAGGGGCGTGAACTCCAAACAATAGTGCCAAATGGTGCTATAAACTCTTCTAAAGCCTTATATACTAGCATAGTTTGGTTCCTAGTTAAATTAGTGACTTGAAAACACCACAAACACCCTCCCAAGGGAGATTACGGTTGTAATCTCCATGGTATTTGGTCCATGGGACGTGAACTCCTCAAAGGAGTTAAAAAGGAAGCCCTAAAACTTGTTTAAGCCTAAAAGCACTTCACCACTTAAGTTGTAAGAGCTTTGATCTTCATTTAGAGCCCCAATAGAGAGTTTACGGCCAGGAGTTTACTCCCCTGGGCCGTAAACTCCAACACACATGGTCTCTTGACCATAAACTTCCGTATGAGGTCTTGCACTCCTTTGTTGCAACCCATTAGCCTCCTAGCACTTGACCAAAGTGTTTTCCTCACATTAGGATGTTTATACATGTTTAATTAGTGTTATAATCACTAATTGTTTATATACATATGTCTTCATATGTAATTAAGACCATTGTGTGTGTCTAAAGTCTTCACTTGACACCTAGCAGTCCTACCTCTTCAGTTCATCTGTATCACCCACAACAGGTGAGTTCATAACCCTTAATCAATGTTTTAACTATTTTTAAATGTTTTATGGGGGGGGGGGGGATACAAGTAGAATTATGCTAGTTACTATATCAATCACATGTGATTAGTAAGTAGCATTCAAATGATTGGCTACTCATTAGCCGTTTTACCAAACAGTTTTCCTTCAAGTGTTTTTCATAAACACTTTATATGTTTAAAACTCCCTATTAAACTGTACATTTTACTCTGTATGTTTCATTTCAAACTCATTTACAATTGTGTTTCAAACAAATGTTTCCTCATACTTAAACTTTTTTTTATCAAACCCATGCTTCCAACCCGTTTTATAGATTGACATCAAGTCGATCTTTTCTTAGATATTAATTTTGTTCAAAGGTTTTACAAAACTTATTTTATGTTTTTATATTATAAATTGCATGCCTATATATGTATTGTTATATAAGAAATGTTTAAAAGACTTAGGAAGTCTATCCACCCTATTTCCTTTTCGCGCTTGAGATGTGGTCTGGTGGGATATCGGGTATCCGTCCGAAGGTTGTTTAAATATTAGTTATATATTATATGTACATATATAGTCATAAAGGTTCTTCCAATTCAGTTCAATACCCTTGGGTAGCAAGGGTACACATCCATGTTCATACGTACCAGTTACATTACTAGTAAGCTACCATACGGGTAGTTTAGGAAGATATAATGTAACGCCCGTAGATCCGGGCTAGTCAATTTAGAGGCAATAGGGGTCGAAAATGACTTTTCAACAAAATATTATTAAGAATAAATAATCTCAACCAAGTTTTAGTATATGTTACAAGGTTTCCGTACATATAAAGAGCGTCGAAATCCGAGTTATAACGAAGAAGTTATGGCCTGTCGAAGTTTTACGGCAAAACCGGCACGACACCGGGAGACGTAAATAGTGAATTTATGATAGAGCTTCTTTTAGCCTTAGTAATCTAAATGAAAGTCGTAGAATATGTTAACCTGAGAGCGTCCATAAAAAGAACGCCCAAATCTGACTTCTTATGAGGAAGTTATGATTTTTCGAAGTTTCAGCTTAGATGTGTACATCCGAAGTTCGAGTATTAGATCGAGCGGTTTTTAGCCGACACAACCTAAACGAGAATAGAAGATCCCGTTATTAGTAGCGTAACGATAAAAAGACAGACGAAAATGGACATCGGATAAAGAAGTTATGAGATTTTAACGGATCAATCCTGTCCCGGCCTGTTAAAAATATAACTTTAAAAATAAAGTCAAAACGAAAGTTGTAGAGTACGTCTACACCTACGCGTGGATATAAATAACGTCAAAAATAGAGTTCGTATGAACGAGTTACAAGTTATAATAGCATATTTACGTATTAAAATAAAGTATAAATCATATATACGTACACATATATATACATATGTATATATCATTAGAAAGTTATCGACGATGCGGTCATTATAAGACTAATGTTGAGTTCTTTCGACATTAGTTTAGTGCAAATATTGTTAAATCTATTTAAAAGAGTATTATAAAGGGGTGTTTAGTTGTTTATATAACTATAAGGTCATTAAGTAATTATGGAGGGTAGTTTTTGTAAATTCAATTACTATAAATAAGAGGCTTAGGCTCTCATATTTCTTGCACCATTCTCTTGATTCAAGAGTCTTTCTCTCCTTATCCCCCGAGCATTTCGGTCCCTCGTGATTCGACTTCTCTTTCTGTAAGGTGAGCGCTGAAGCGCTGCACGAATCTTTCTTAGAAAGATTCAACGACGAAGTTCTGCCCCTACAGAGCCCGACTCCTAGCTAAAATCCCCTTGTAAGTAAGTTATGCTTGCCCTATTTTAAATATAGTTTATATTTAAAATTAGTATTGTTATTATAAATTTATAATAAATATTTGAGTTATTATTATGACTTATATAAGTGTCGTTATAATATCTTTTTAACTACTCGCGGTACGGGGAATCTGGTTTAAAGGGCCGCATAGGGTTGTTGGATTTCAGAAGTGCTATACGCCAAAATGGTCATGCCCTCCGGTGTTTTATGTCTGGCCCCTGTCTGTACATAGTGGTTGGAAAGTATTGTTTAAACGCTTATATAATAATAATAATAATAATAATAATAATAATAATAATAATAATAATAATAATAAAACTAATAATTAGTCACGGTAATATTAGACTAAAATCTAGTGATGATAATACTAGGTTTCGTCGAACGAAATTATTTTAAAGTAAACGAAGCGTTGTCTGAGTACCGAGTCACCACCTTCTCAAGTGAGTGCATAGTTACTTTCATCTTACACATAGATATGAAGTATTTTAAATAAATTACGTGCTATGTGTGCATACTATCTGTATACTTGTTATCTGTGCTGGATGAACGATTTTATACAAGTTTTTCATGATTTAAACTGAATATGTATTTTATATCTACAAAATGTGTTGGGTAGAACATGTGTAGATGAAATAGTTTCTGTGTGACAAAAATAAAATGATGAAGATGTAATATAGAACATTAGGTAAGGGTGAGAGGTAAACCATGAGAGAAGCCTTTTTCCCAATTGATGGCCCCGTCATCCAGCAGAGTAGGGATGACAACCACAGACTATTCTAGACAGTCCAGTGGACACTAGCAGGCTCGCAACCTGTAGGTGTTTTGAACTGTGTATTCACCAGGTGTACTCTAAAAACCCATCGACATGTATTACGAGTAGAGTCTCGGAAACGATACCGTCGATCAACGAGATAAAACCCATTGACCTGTATTGCGAGAGGAGTCTCGAAAACGATATTGTCAATAAACGAGATAAACCTTGGGAACTATGGATTTAGTGCCCGTTGAGTAAACCTTGGCAACGATGGATTTCGTACCTCTTCCTTAGGATAACCCTTAGGAATAAATAAATGAGGAATAACTGAATTCTTAGAGTAGAATAAAGAAGAGAATGGGAATGGGTAATTGGGTTGATTGCTTAAATATTTAAACATAATAATTTATATCATTGTGGGTTGAAAACCCTATGTACTTACTAGGTTTCCCAACCTGACCCACTCAGTTTATTTACATCACATGTATTGATATGAAGTCACACAGAGAGATTAAAGAGATGTAGATCACTAGTGTAAATAAATGTAAGTTCCGTTTATGCTTATGTTTCTGTATTGATGATGAAAACTCAAACGTTTTAACATAAATAAAAATACGTTTCTTCGAAAATGTTTTGATAACGTGTTTATCGTATTTTTCTGGGAACAAATTCCTCAACATTTTTATGAAAAAAAGTACTCTGATTTTTATAAAGCATAAACAAAATCGGTCTTTTCTGGCTGTGACATCCCCAAAATCTTGGCCAGAAAAGACCGATTTCATTTATGCTTTTTAAAATAATTTTCAGAGTAAATCCTTTTAATTTTAAAAGAGATGCGGAATTTGTTCCCAAAAACAAAACATGATAAAATAGATATTTATCAAAACATTTCATAAAGAAATATGATTTCATTTTATAATCAAAAGATGGGATGTCATGTTCCGATACAGATCATAAAGCATAAACGATAGCATTACAAGTCATTCAACAAATATATACATATACAGACTTGTAAACAAAACAACTTGATGTTCGCCCATCTTAAGCTCTTGCGCCACTTCCTGTAAAATAAATCAACTGAGTGGGTCAGGCTTGGGAGCCTGGTGAGCATATAGGATTTTCAACCCACAATAATTATATTTAATTTCAACAATCAACAATAAACCCGATTATCCATTCCCGTTATCCTCACCTTACGTTCCTAAAAATAACGTCTATTATAAGGAACGTATTTCAGGATTTTTCATCGGGACGGATATCACTGCAGAGGGGCTTCCTCAACAATAAGTGTCCTAAAGGCAACCATGTGGGGGATAGAGTACACCGGTGAACACGTCGTTCACAACACCTACAGGTAATGAGCCTGCTAGTGTTCCACAGGACAGTCTAGAATAGTCTGTGGTCGTCATCCATACTCTGCTGAATGACTAGAATAACACCAATAACACCGAGGCCTCTCATCTGTTTATTACACACCAATTATCTACCCATGTTCTACCCAACCTATTAGTAGATAAAAATATACATTTTTATACATAGTTTAAAAACCTATATAACATGCTTTAAGAAATACATATTCCACATAACAGATGAGGCATACACACATAACACGTATTTCATAGAGAATACATCATATCTATAAGATAGAAGAGAGTGAATATACACTCACACGTATAACAACCAAGTATATACACATAACACGTATTTTATAGGAAATACTTCATAATATTGCGTTGGAATGAAAATAACTACACACTCACTTGATCAAAAGATGATCGGGCAGCACTACGGCTTGCAGAAGAGGTGTTTCTCCGTAGATCTGGAAGATCTTCACAAAACCGGGCTCCTCGCGGGCAGCGTTTCGGCTCGGGAATAACGCTCTTCGGGATCCTCGAGGCTTCGGATCTTACTTCGGGGCTCGGGAATATTACCGGGGCTTTGGGGTATAAACGGCACGCAAATCGAGGCAAAACTTAGAGAGAGGGAAGAGTTTAAACAAGAGAAAATGGCTGAATTCAAGTTCTATTTATAGGCTGCTGGGTCTGGGATTACGCGGGGCGTACTCGGGTTACGCGGGGCGTACTTTGACGTCACTGCGTGCGTCGACTGGTGGCACTCGAGTATTGGTCAGACAAGTTGCATCCGACTGAGTACGCGGGGCGTACACAAATTACGCGGGGCGTAATTGACTTGTCAAACTTCTAAATTGCGTAACTTTCGCATACGAGCTCCGTTTTCGACGTTCTTTATATCCACGCGAAGGTCGGACCATACTCTACAACTTTCATTTAGACTCTGTCAGCTAATTTTGACTTTTATTTTTATTATTTATTTTTAGAAGGCCGGGACAGAAAAACTTCGTTATAAATTCATAACTTCTTCGTCTGACGTCCGTTCTCGCCTAACTTGTCATCGTTTCGCTACTAACAACGAGATCTTCGTTTCTCATTTAGATTGTTTCGGCTAAAAACCGCTCGATCTCAAATCAAGTATTCGGGCTGCATACTGCCACGTCGAAACTTCAGAAAATCATAACTTCCTCATACGAAGTCAGATTTGGGCGTTCCTTTTATGCACGCTCTCGGTTTAACGAAATCTACGACTTTCGTTTAGATCGCTAAGGCTAAATATCGCTCTATCTTAAATTCATATTTTACGTCACTCGGTGTCGTGTCGGTTCTGTCGCGAAACTTCGACAGGTCATAACTTCTTCGTTATAACTCGGATTTTGGCATTCCTTATATCTCCGGAATCCTTGTTTCGACCACTACAACTTTATGCAAAGATGTCGGGCTTATCTCACACTTTAATTTTGACGCTTATTTTATTCTTAATTCATTAAATTATAAAAATTAAGAAAATACACACCTAAATCACATAATTCAAATAATTCACAAATATTACATTCTTATTATTTCAAGTTGAGTTACAAGGTTAACCTAGACTATTACATTGCTAAAAATGGCAAGCCTAGAAACACGGGCGTTACAATTCTCTCCACCTTAGAATGATTCCGTCCCCGGAATCACACACCAGCAAACAAATGCGGATAGCGACTCATCATGTCACTCTCCGTCTCCCAGGTGAGATTTGGCCCATTCGTGTGTTTCCATCGGACAAGCACTAACTCCACCATCTTACGTCGCAATTTCTTAGTCTTTCGGTCAACAATTGCCTCCGGTTCCTCAATCAACCTTTTGTTCTCATCGATCCTCAACTCTGAAAGTGGAATTATGTCGGGAACTTCTCCCGTGAACTTCCTCAAATAACACACATGGAAAGTGTTATGAATTCCATTCAGTTCTTCTGGTAGTTCGAGCTTGTAAGCTTGGTTCCCAATCCTCTGAAGAACTTTAAACGGTCCAATAAACCTTGGACTTAACTTTCCCCTTTTTCCAAATCTTATAAGTCCCTTCCACGATGAGACTTTAAGCAAAACCGAATCTCCAACTTCAAAAGTCATCGGTCTTCGCTTTTTGTCAGCATAACTCTTTTGACGATCCTGAGCTGCTAACATTCTCTCCCTAATTATTTTCAAATTTTCAGCAGTTTGATGGACTATCTCCGGCCCCATAAACTGCTTTTCCCCAGCCTCAAGCCAACAAGACGGCGTACGACACTTCTGTCCATACAAAGCTTGATAAGGTGCCATCTTTATGCTCGAGTGAAAACTATTATTATAGGAAAATTCTACCAAAGGTAAATGTTCATCCCAATTACCTAGGAATTCCAAGGTACATGCTCTTAACATATCTTCAAGTGTTTGTATCGTCCGTTCGCTCTGACCATCAGTCTGCGGATGGTAAGCTGTACTTAAACACAACTTGGTACCCAATTCCTCTTGTAGACTTTTCCAAAATCGTGAGGTGAAACGGCTATCACGATCCGACACAATCGTTATCGGAACACCGTGAAGCCTCACAATTTCCTTCACGTAAGAATTCGCAAGCTTTTCCATAGACCATTTCTCATTGGCTGCTATGAAATGCGCACTCTTAGTGAATCGATCGACGACCACCCAAATCATGTCGTGACCATTCTTTATTCTGGGCAGTTTAGTGACAAAATCCATAGTAATGTCTTCCCACTTACCCATAGGCACAGGCAATGGTTCTAAACTCCCGTACGGTTTCTGATGTTGTGCCTTGACTCTTGCACAAGTCACACACTCGGCCACATACTTCGCAATGTCGAGCTTCATCGTCGGCCACCAATAATAGGGTTTCAGGTCCCTATACATTTTAGTGCTACCGGGATGAATTGAGTACATGGTCTTGTGAGCTTCTTCCATCAGAAGATCTCTGACTCCTCCTGTCTTAGGTATCCAAATCCGATCTTGGAACACCTTCAGTCCGTGACTGTTTACACCGAACACCAACGTTTTGCCCAAACGTTCCTCCTTTCGGTCATTCTTCTCCGAAGCTTCTTCTTGAGCTTTCTTTATACTTTCCAAAATAGTCGAGACAACTTCAATTCTCAACGCTCTTGGCCTTCTCCTTTCAAGATTGACTTTCCGACTGAGAGCATCAGCGACAACATTGGCTTTACCGGGGTGGTAAAGTATCTCACAGTCGTAGTCTTTAAGTAGTTCCATCCAGCGTCGTTGCCTCATATTCAATTCTTTCTGACTAAAGAGATATTGGAGACTCTTATGATCAGTGAAAAGTTTGCACTTCGTGCCATAGAGGTAATGCCTCCATATTTTTAAAGCGAAAACTACCGCTGCCAACTCCAAATCATGAGTCGGGTAGTTCTTTTCATGCTCTTTCAGCTGTCAAGATGCATACGCGATCACCTTATCTCTTTGGGTCAAAACACAACCCAATCCAACACCAGATGCATCGCTATAAACAGCGAAGTCTTCAACTCCATCGGGTAGAGAAAGTATCGGTGCCTCGCATAGTTTCTTCTTTAGCTTCTCGAATGCTTCTTTATGCTTATCACTCCAAGCATAAGTAGCTCCTTTGTGGGTCAAAGCTGTTAATGGACTAGCAATCGAAGAAAAGCCTTGGATAAACCTTCGGTAATATCCGGCTAATCCTAAAAAGCTTCGAATCTCCGTGGGACTTTTTGGTTGTTCCCACTTCATTACAGCTTCAATCTTTGCTGGATCAACCATTATACCTTCTTGGTTGACCACGTGACCCAAGAATTGGACTTCTCGAATCCAAAAATCACATTTAGAGAACTTCGCATACAGCTTCTCCTTCTTCAAGACTTCCAAAACTTCTCGCAAGTGTCTGCCATGCTCCTCTTGGCTTTTTGAATAAATCAGAATGTCATCTATGAACACTATCACAGATTTATCAAGGAACGGGTTACAAACTCTGTTCATTAAATCCATGAATGCTGCGGGAGCATTGGTTAGTCCAAACGACATAACCAAAAACTCATAGTGTCCATATCGGGTTCTGAATGCAGTCTTCTCTATATCCTGCTCTCTTACTTTTAGCTGATGATATCCTGACCTCAAGTCGATCTTTGAGAAATAACTTGAACCTTGTAGCTGATCGAATAGGTCATCAATCCTCGGCAACGGATATCTATTATTTATTGTTGCTTTATTCAGCTCTCGATAATCAATGCACATCCTCATGCTTCCATCTTTCTTCTTTACGAATAACACCGGAGCTCCCCAGGGTGATGAACTAGGTCTAATGAAACCTTTGTCCAATAACTCCTGATGTTGCATCATTAGCTCCTTCATCTCCGTCGGTGCTAATCGATAAGGTGCTTTTGCAATTGGCGTTGTTCCGGGCAACAAGTCAATACGAAATTCTACTTGTCGATCGGGCGGTAATCCAGGAAGATCTTCGGGAAATACTTCCGGATAATCACACACAACGGGAATATTTTGCATCACCTTCTTTTCCTTCTTAGCATCGATCACGAATGCTAAGTATGATGTACACCCCTTGGTCAAACATTTTCTGGCTTTCATTAGGGAAATGATTCCAGAATTTACTCTGCGTTTATCTCCATACACCATAAACGATTCCTTTCCAGGCGAATTCACTTTCACTATTTTCTTCTTGCATAAAATTTCGGCATCATTGGCACTAAGTCAATCCATTCCCAAAACAATGTCGAAACCATTAAGTTCTATAGGTAATAATTCCTCGTGGAACTTATTCCCATTCAAATCAATTAAAATGTTTTTCATACGATGGCTAACAGGTACAATCTTGCCACTAGCAACTTCGACTAATAAAGCATTATCTAGTCTCACAATAGGCAAAGCTAGTTTTCTACCAAATTCATGCGATATAAAGGAGTAGTTGGCTCCAGAATCAAATAAAATTTGGGCAGACAAATTGTTAACGAGAAAGGTACCTGAAGCGACGTCAGCTTCATCTTTAGCAGCTTCCAATGTCATCTGGAATGCTCTCGCCTTTGGCTTTGGCGGAATGTTGGGTCTTGCTGCCTCCTTCTTCTTCGGACAATCCCTTGAGATGTGCCCCTCCTCACCGCAACCATAACAAACATTCTTGGTGAAGGTGCATTCGTTGGCATAATGCCCTGGCTTTCCACATTTGTAGCATGTGGTTTCCCCGCCACACTTCCCATGATGCTTCTTCTTGCACTTGTCGCACCATTTCGCCTCTACCTTTCCTCCACTTCCTCTCGAACTAGACTTCGAGAATTTACTTTTCTTGCTGGACCCTGAAAATCCATCGATTTTCCTTTTCTCACCAACCTCTGACCTTTCTAGACCTTTTTCCTTGATCTCGGTCTCAGCATTTCTAGCAGCCCAGATGGCGGCTTTCAATGTGGTTGCTTGCTTAACCATTGGACCATAGTCCGCTGGTAGTCCAAGGGCAAACTTGTTGACCTTAGAGAGTTCTGTAGGCACCAAATATGGGATAAACTTCATCTTTTCCGTGAAACTTGTAGCATATTCAGTAACGCTCAATTTCCCTTTCTTCAAATTCTGAAACTCATTACTGATTTCCAGAAGGTCCTGCTCGGAGCAGTATTGCAGTTTTAGTTGTTCCAGAAAGTCTTCCCAAGACATTTTGCTTGCTTCTCCCTTGGGCATAGAGTCAGCTAACAGCTTCCACCAACTCAACACGCCAGATTTTAGCCGAGGGATCGCAAGAGCGGTCTTCTGCCTGTTGCTGCATTCGCAACTTTCAAACATAGTCTCCATTTCAGAGACCCAGTCCATAACTTGTACCGGCGTCGGGCTTCCGGATAGGCATGGTGGTTTGGATGCCATGAAATCCTTATACTTGCACCCACGACCATCATTTCCTCCATACTGGTTATTGCGTCTAACCACTGGTTGTTCGTCTTGACCAATGATCCCACTAAAGTTTTCTCCTTCAGATTGCCCTCCATTCTCCTCGGGCTCTTCCGCTTGAATTGACGGTTCTTCATGATTCTGCCTAAGCAGGCGTCTTGTTTCTTCCCTCTGACGATCCAACATCATTTGAATCATCATTTGTACACCAGTCATTGTTATCGGCTCAGGTGCAGCAGCTACGACAGGTACTTGTTCGATTATAGGCGGTTGATTCCTGTTTTCATTAGCATTTCCAACTCCGCTTCTTGTTCTCACCATTTTGATCTATACACCGAATAATTTCACCTTATTACTCCAAACGATTACATGCTAGTTCTAATATCGTATACATACGCTTAGAATCCTAAACACATAAACCTTCAGATCCGGTTGGTAACAAACCATAGATCCGAACAAATAATATCATATATGGCAACATATAACATTTAGCACATAAAAGCATTTTAGGCAACTTTCCTAAAATAAACTAGTGCTTGTGTCTAAGATCCAACAGACACACACCTCGCAATCTCCACTTAGAATGCTAAGTTTAAGTTTAGAAATCCTACAAATTCCTAATTCGCTTAAACTAATGCTCTGATACCAACTGTGACATCCCCAAAATCTCGGCCAGAAAAGACCAATTTCATTTATGCTTTTTAAAATAATTTTCAGAGTAAATCCTTTTAAGTTTAAAAGAGATGCGGAATTTGTTCCCAAAAACAAAACATGATAAAATAGATATTTATCAAAACATTTCATAAAGAAATATGATTTCATTTTATAATCAAAAGACGGGATGTCATGTTCCGATACAGATCATAAAGCATAAACGATAGCATTACAAGTCATTCAACAAATATATACATATACAGACTTGTAAACAAAACAACTTGATGTTCGCCCATCTTAAGCTCTTGCGCCACTTCCTGTAAAATAAATCAACTGAGTGGGTCAGGCTTGGGAGCCTGGTGAGCATATAGGGTTTTCAACCCACAATAATTATATTTAATTTCAACAATCAACAATAAACCCGATTACCCATTCCCGTTATCCTCACCTTACGTTCCTAAAAATAACGTCTATTATAAGGAACCTATTTCAGGATTTTTCATCGGGACGGACATCACTGCAGAGGGGCTTCCTCAACAATAAGTGTCCTAAAGGCAACCATGTGGGGGATAGAGTACACCGGTGAACACGTCGTTCACAACACCTACAGGTAATGAGCCTGCTAGTGTTCCACAGGACAGTCTAGAATAGTCTGTGGTCGTCATCCATACTCTGCTGAATGACTAGAATAACACCAATAACACCAAGGCCTCTCATATGTTTATTACACACCAATTATCTACCCATGTTCTACCCAACATATTAGTAGATAAAAATATACATTTTTATACATAGTTTAAAAACCTGTATAACATGCTTTAAGCAATACATATTCCACATAACAGATGAGGCATACACACATAACACGTATTTCATAGAGAATACATCATATCTATAAGATAGAAGAGAGTGAATATACACTCACACGTATAACAACCAAGTATATACACATAACACGTATTTTATAGGAAATACTTCATAATATTGCGTTGGAATGAAAATAACTACACACTCACTTGATCAAAAGATGATCGGGCAGCACTACGGCTTGCAGAAGAGGTGTTTCTCCGTAGATCTGGAAGATCTTCACAAAACCGGGCTCCTCGCGGGCAGCGTTTCGGCTCGGGAATAACGCTCTTCGGGATCCTCGAGGCTTCGGATCTTACTTCGGGGCTCGGGAATATTACCGGGGCTTTGGGGTATAAACGGCACGCAAATCGAGGCAAAACTTAGAGAGAGGGAAGAGTTTGAACAAGAGAAAATGGCTGAATTCAAGTTCTATTTATAGGCTGCTGGGTCTGGGATTACGCGGGGCGTACTCGGGTTACGCGGGGCGTACACAAATTACGCGGGGCGTAATTGACTTGTCAAACTTCTAAATTGCGTAACTTTCGCATACGAGCTCCGTTTTCGACGTTCTTTATATCCACGCGAAGGTCAGACCATACTCTACAACTTTCATTTAGACTCCGTCGGCTAATTTTGACTTTTATTTTTATTATTTATTTTTAGAAGGCCGGGACAGAAAAACTTCGTTATAAATTCATAACTTCTTCGTCTGACGTCCGTCCTCGCCTAACTTGTCATCGTTTCGCTACTAACAACGAGATCTTCGTTTCTCATTTAGATTGTTTCGGCTAAAAACCGCTCGATCTCAAATCAAGTATTCGGGCTGCATACTGCCACGTCGAAACTTCAGAAAATCATAACTTCCTCATACGAAGTCAGATTTGGGCGTTCCTTTTATGCACGCTCTCGGTTTAACGAAATCTACGACTTTCGTTTAGATCGCTAAGGCTAAATATCGCTCTATCTTAAATTCATATTTTACGTCACTCGGCGTCGTGTCGGTTCTGTTGTGAAACTTCGACAGGTCATAACTTCTTCGTTATAACTCTGATTTTGGCATTCCTTATATCTCCGGAATCCTTGTTTCGACCACTACAACTTTATGCAAAGATGTCGGGCTTATCTCACACTTTAATTTTGACGCTTATTTTTTTTCTTAATTCATTAAATTATAAAAATTAAGAAAATACACACCTAAATCACATAATTCAAATAATTCACAAATAATACATTCTTATTATTTCAAGTTGAGTTACAAGGTTAACCTAGACTATTACATTGCTAAAAATGGCAAGCCTAGAAACACGGGTGTTACACTGGCCGTGAAAATGGGGATGTCACATACTAGGACTATTACTAGAACGCGATATCATACATTGAGTCAGTTCATTCATGAGTCAATACTTGCTAGATAGAGAGAAAATACATTACAGCTAGTACACACAGTACATTACTATACATGCTAGATAGAGAGAGAACACACGTTACAACTAGCACACGCAGAACATTACAGTACATTACTATACATGCAAGATAGAGAGAGAACACACGTTACAGCTAGCACACGCAGAAAATTACAATACATTACTATACTATTACATAGATATGTTTTACATGATTACGCTTACATGAGTACGTTTACATATATACGTTTACATTACTATAGGACAGACATCACTAGGTGCTATAGCATAGAACAAGTTCAGGATCTGACTATACCGATGAATCGCAATGCATTGTGATAGTTATATCGGGTATACATGATCATAGTAATGTAGATGTTCACGGCATGCATATATGCATGGGCGTGTAAAGGTCTCAAAATCCCTTTGACAGGGGAGCGTTTAGCCTGGGATCTAGCCATCACATTAGGCCTTATCCCTCAAATAAGGCAATAGGAGTACAGAGGTAGTCACTTATTACAAATACTGCAGTACTTACGAGATTACCCTAGACTTAAGGTAATTAGTACGGTTGTAGTTCGACACTACACCATAGTACTATTTCATTTTCCCATTACATTCACTTCGTGAACATTCACACGATGCATGGTAATGTAGAAACTATATTTTTGGTTAATGATAGTCGGATTTGGGAAAATATGTTGGATAAGGTGTGTAAGTCCATAACTATTTCTGGTAAATACTTGACCTGACCCGGCATGGACCATTTGGGTTGCATGGCACCATGCAATTGGATAAACTAAATGAGAGAAATAACACATATGGTTTATTAATATTATAAGTTCTAATAGATTAATAATATTATTTAATTAGTTTTGATCAAGAATTAATTTAGAATTAATTAAGTGATCAAAAGAATAACTAATTAAATATATGGGTAGATTATATGAATCTTCCATATCTTATATAGTGGGCTAAAAGGCTCCATGGATTATCAAGTTGGGTTCCACCCATAAGGTGCTCCATGGATGCTCCATGGAGTTAACCCATGGATTAAGAAATGAAGAGTCATGTTACATTAGGGTTTTACCTAATGCAACACACTATATAAGAACCATGTCTCTCCCCAAAATCGGATACACAAGAGAAAGAAAAGGGCTTGGCCGATTTTGAGTGTGTTAGAGTATTCTCTCAAGTTTATACTTTGCATTTGGTGTTGTGTGAAGCATTTGAGGCATCACACTTGAGGTGCTAGGCTCACAAGGTTTCAAGGAACACTTTCAACAACAAGGTATGTAATTCTATCTATTATTCAAGTAAGAATTGTTCCCATGTATGTTAGATAGGATCATAGGCTTGGAAATCAACTTTGCATGATAAATAGAAAAACATAGATCCAAGGTTATTAGGGTTGCATGTACACTTAGGAAGTGTTAGAATGCTCAAAACCCAACAGTGGTATCAGAGCCTAGGCTTGCTTGTTTCATTTTTGTGCAAATTGCTTGAAAAATCGAGTTTTCCGCTTTCTGCCCGTATGAACTCGCCGAGTCCATGGGGGGACTCGACGAGTCCATGACCAAATGAAAGCTACTCGTCGAGTCAGTTCATGCACTCGACGAGTAGAGGCTGCATTTTTCAGAATTTCGGTTCTTGTTGCTGGAAATGGACTAGGAATATTACCCTAAACTGTTTTGGTGTCTTAAAACTTGTTTTAGTTGGTGTAATGTTCATGTTAATCCATTTACAACAACAAGTTATCAAAATTACAAGTTTTTAAGTGTAATTTTTGATTCATGAAAGTGTTCATATTCATGTTCTTGATCTTATGATGTTTAGATGATCATAGGAATTATTTGTAACCTATGTGGTAGATTAATTCATGATCTTTATGTGTTTTAATGGAGTCCATAACTTGTCCTCAAGTTATGGAAAACCAAAAGTCACTTTGTTTTAATACCATTAAAAGAACACATGGGTTATAAAAATGAAGACTCTTCATTTTTAATACCCTAATAAACTCATAAGTTACAAGAAATGAAAAGTTTTGAAAGTTTACAAAACTTGCCCTCAAGTTTTGGAACAAGTAAAGTCTTGATTAAAACTTTAGTTCCAACCCTTAGAATTTTAAAAGTTAAAATTCAACCCTTATACTTATAATATTATAAGTTAATAATAACATATATATGTATAAAATCAAAGTCGTTTTACCGCTAGTACGCCTCATTCACGAAGCCGGTCTATAAGGTGGGTATAAGGTTGTTGCCTATAAAATGGCAACTTAATGGGTGTCCATTCTCTCCCACCGCTTTCTTGACTGGTGGAGGGTCGTTAGCCGAACGGGGAAGACAAGGACTTATAAATTCTCATTAAAAGTATGATGAATATTATAAAGTAACTAAATGTTTTATTAAATTCCCAATCTTAGTTACTTTAGAAAAAATGTGAATAAGGTGTTAATCCATGAAATTACACTTTACACTTTGTCTAAGTCGTTAGTGGAGCGTGTGTGGTTAACCGGCACAGTAACTTGGACTTAACAAGGTAGGTAAAGGGTGACTTAATATTTATCATAGTATCGATGGAGCGTGTGTGGTTAACCGGCACATGAATTGAGGGGTAATTTATTAAGGGTACCAAGTAATTTGCATGGTTACTTCACACTTCGTTTTGTGATCCTCGGCATCCCAGTCATAAAACTTGGAGGGCACACTCGAGATTGAAACATGTCTTTGAAAAGTTCATTGAATCTCAAAAGAATCTAGGAGTTTCTAAGAACCAAATTAAATATTTTAATATTTCAACTTTGGTGGAAATTGGTGAATCGTCATTCACCTACCTTTCAAATATGTTATTACTTAGATTACGGCATACCTCTTCTAAGTATAATATATTGTGATTGGGTCCTAGCCTTAATACTACATTTGGGTGTTTTATTAAGGACTATTCCTATTTCTAAACTAAACTTTTCTTCTTTTCAGATGTCTGCAAACACTGCTGCTTCTGGCTTTAATCCTAATGGCTCCTTTTCTCTTATGAACTTGTGTGGGAAAGTCACATTTGATAGATCCAACTTTAATGAATGGATCAGAAACATCCGAATGATTACCCGCTATGAGGACAAAGAATATGTCCTCGATAAGGAGCTTAAGAAGATTGATGAGACAGTTGCTACTCCTCAAGAGATCGCTGGCTTTAGGGCACATGAAAGGGATGCCACCAAGGTGGCATGCATCATGATGGCTACTATGACAGTCGATCTCCAAAAGTCCTACGAGGACTACTACCCTTTTGAAATGCACCAAGATTTGATGGAAATATACCATCAAAGGGCACGACAAGAGAGGTATGAAATCATCTCCTACATGATAACAACCCGAATGAAGGATGGAGAACCCATCATTTATGTTATGATCAATTCCACATAACATACCACATGAACAAGGAAGAGGTCACTCTCAGCAAACTTCAAGGACTCTTAAAGACCGCGAAAAGTGGTCTTAAGGGTAAGACGGTTGTTACTACTCCTACTCGTACCAACTCCATCCCTGTCTTGGCAATCGGGAAAGGACGAGGGAAGAATAGAAAGAGTTCTTCGAAGGGTACCAAGGTTAGGACCCTTGATGGCTCTTCTTCAGGTGGAACCAAGAAAGGTTTCATCACTCCTTCTTCTGACCCAAAAGAGGCTGAATGCTTCTATTGCCATGAAAAGGCATATTGGAAGCGGAACTGCCAAAAGTACCAGCAAGATGTGAAGGATGAGAAAGTTAAACCCAACCATGGAGGTATTTACACTATCTTATCTAATAACCCACCCTATTCTAACTCATGGGTCCTTGATACCGGTTGTGGTATCCATATCTGTTTTGATTTGCAGGGACTAAGAAGAAGTGAGAATGTGGAGAAAGGAAGGATAAACTTGATCATGGGAAACAAGAAAGCTTCACCTGTCACCAAGATTAGAGTTTATACTTTATCGCTAAGTAGTGGGTTTAGTTTAGATTTGAATAAATGTTGTTATTCACCAAAAATGGCAGGAAATATTATTTCCTTTCATGCATTGTATAAACAAGGTTTCACCTTTTCATTTGTTAATGAAGTTGGTTCGATTAATGCTTTCTTTAATAATAGTCTTTATTTTAAAGCATTACCTTGTGATGGCGTGTATGAAACTGTATCTGTTGTAGATAACTTAGGAAATGATGTTTTGTGTATTGATTCTCCTAATAATAATAACTTGGATAAAACATCACTATAGCATTGTCGTCTTGGACATATAAGCAAGAAACGCATAGGCCAACTCCAAAAGGATGGAGTCTTGGAGTCATTTGACCTAAAGTCTGATGATAGTTGCGAATCATACTTACTTGGAAAAATGACAAAGTCACCCTTCACAAGTTCTTGTGAGAGGGGTGAAGGTTTGTTGGACCTTGTACACACGGATGTGTGTGGACCATTCAAACATGCCACAAGGAATACTAATCGTTATTATTTGACTTTTACTGATGATTATAGTAGATATGGATATGTCTACTTAATCAAGCATACGTCAGAGACTTTCGAAAGGTTTAAGGAATTTAAACAGGAAGTCGAGAATCAATTAGGCAGGAACATTAAGATGCTTTGATCCGATCGAGGTGGTGAGTATCTTAGTTCAGAGTTCCTTGACTATCTTAGGGAATGGGGGATTGTCTCACAATTGACACCTCCTAGGACACCGCAGTTGAATGGTGTGGCTGAGAGGCGTAATAGAACCTTGTTGGATATGGTTCGTTCTATGATGAGTCGAGCTTTGCTACCAATCTCATTATGGGGGGGTATGCCTTAGAGACTGTCACCCATATTCTTAATCTAGTCCCTACAAATAAAGTTACCAAAATCCTCACGAGACGTGGACTGGTAAAGTTCCTAAACTAGACCACATCAAGATTTGGGGTTGCGAGGCTTTTGTGAGGCGCGAGTCTCGTGATAAGCTAGAACCCCGAAGCGAGAGGTGTATTTTCATCGGCTACCCACAAAGATCCTTTGGTTACCTCTTCTACAGACCTAGTGATAATGTGGTCTGTGTAGCAAGAAGATGAGTTTTTTGAGAGAGAGAATTTATAAGCCAAGGAGACAGTGGGAGGCAATTTGACCTTGAAGAACTTCAAGAGTCAAGTGGTGAAGGAACTTCAAACCCTAGCCCTCAACTTGAGGAGGAAACTCCTGTTGAGCCAATTGACAAATCTGTACCTCTGAGGCGTTCCATGAGAGTTAGGAATACACCTGAGCATTACTATGGTTTCCATATTACTGCGGAAGGAGAGACACTTATTAGTGATGAGACACTAGTAGGTCTGGATGAACCTAACAGCTACGCGGAAGCCATGGCAGGCCCCGCGTCTGCGAAATGGAAAGAGGCTATGGATAGCGAGATACAATCCATGTATGACAATCAAGTTTGGAACTTAGTTGAGAATGTACCAGGTCATAAGACTGTAGGGTGCAAATGGATCTTCAAGAAGAAGACTGACATGGATGGTAATGTACACACTTATAAGGCTCGACTGGTTGCAAAGGGTTTCTCTCAAATTCCTGGAGTGGATTATGATGAGACATTTTCTCCAGTATCCAAGATTAAGTCTATTAGGGTTATGTTAGCCATAACTGCATTTCATGACTATGAAATTTGGCAAATGGATGTTAAAACCGCTTTCCTTAATGGAAAGTTGACTGAAGATGTTTACATGATTCAGCCAGAAGGTTTTGTCAGCAATGAGTACCCTAATAGAGTGTGTAAGCTTGAGAAATCAATTTATGGATTAAAGCAAGCACCTCGTAGATGGAATCTTTGCTTTGATGAAAAGGTCAAGGAATTTGGCTTTTCTAGGAGTGAAGATAAATCTTGTGTGTATGTCAAGGCTAGTGGGAGTATAGTTAGCTTTTTGGTATTGTATGTGGATGACATACTACTCATAGGAAATGACATCCCAACTCTGAAGGAAGTTAAGTCCTGGCTTGGGAAGCGTTTCTCTATGAAGGACCTAGGAGAAGCTGCCTATATTCTAAGGATAAGGATTTTGAGAAACCGGAGTAAAAGACTAATTGGACTTAGTCAAAGTACATACTTGGACAAGGTGTTAAAGAGATTCAGCATGCATAACTCCAAGAAAGGAGAGTTACCCATCCAGAGTAACGCCAGATTGAGTAAGACACAAAGCCCAAGTACCGAGGCTGAGATAGCAGAAATGAGTCAAGTAGCTTATGCTTGAGCAGTAGGCTTGATCATGTATGCTATGACGTGTACTCGACCTGATGTAGCTTTTTCCTTGAGCATGGTTAGCAGGTATCAGGGGAATCATGGCAAGGCACACTGGACTGCGGTAAAAAATATCCTCAAGTACCTATGAAGGACTAAGGATTGGGTCCTTACCCTCAGTGAGAGTGATGACTTGAGGGGTGTAGGGTATAGTGATGCTAGCTTCCAAACTGATAGGGATAATTTCCGCTCTCAGTCGGGCTGGGTCTTTACCTTAAACGGAGGAGCAATCACTTGGAAGAGTTCCAAGCAGGAGACAGTGGCTGATTCCACTTGTGAATCAGAGTATATAGCAGCGAGCGAGGCAACAAAGGAGGCAATATGGCTAAAGAAATTCATTGGAGACCTTTGAGTTGTACCAGTTATAATGGAGCCCATGGAAATTTTCTGTGATAGTGAAAGTGCGGTTGCCTTAGCTAAGGAACCAAGGGATCACGGGAGATCCAGGCACATCAACAAAAAATATCATTTTATCAGACATCGCATAGAAGAAGGAATCCTTGTGGCAAAGAAGGTATCATCGGATGAGAACCCAGCAGATCCCATCACGAAGGGACTGAGTAGGGTTAAGCATCTCCAGCATGCTCGGAGCATAAGGCTGAAGGATGATATAAGTTTTAGTAGTTAGATAAATTATGAAATTTGTAAAGTGTAATTGACATTTGATGATGAATAAAAGTTGTGTTTATTTATGAGTAAAGTGTTACTATCTTTTGTCAATCGTTTACTATAATTTCTTTTGCATGTTTTAACTTCAAGAATAATTATGTTATATTATTATTCAAACCTCCACAGTCGGTCATATGTCAGAAGTAGGTATGAATCAAGACTGTCACGATTGGTTGCAGAGGTCTAAGGTGTTGGACATGGCTACAACAATCATGAGTGCTCATAAGTTCTTAGCATTGGACACAACCCACGCTCACTGGAATCACTTCATGGAATTTTATCTCGAGTGATCATGAGATGGTAATATCATATAAGTCTTCAAACCTAGAGATATGATTTGTTACTTACGAGTTGGTTATGCATTGATTGTACGAAAACTCATTGGTAACTCGATGTTATAAAACGTGCTTTTGTGTGTAATTCAATGAGTGGTAGAATAAACATATGAGTCGAAGTTTATCTGTTTCTTCTTGGATTAGAAGCTGATATCTGGGCCCCTCGATGATTTTGTTTTGACCTATGCACTGGGCCCGGTCAGAACTAAGTTAATGTGTTCAATTAAGTTCTTTGTCAAACAAATCGGAAAGCGGGAAACAAACTGCTGGACAATAAGTAAGACATTGTTCCATGTATTTGTCCTGCTGATATCTAGAACAGAGGATTATATGATCACTTATCTTAAATGGCGTATCAACATCTTCTCAGTTCCGAGAGACCTTGAAAGAGCTACGATTTTCGATCGGTTCTTGAAGTATTGCAGTTATAGTTATTAGACTTATCTAAGTGGGAGACTGTTGGATAAGGTGTCTAAGTCCATAACTATTTCTGGTAAATACTTGACCCGACACAACATGGTCCATTTGGGTTGCATGGAACCATGCAATTGGATAAACTAAATGAGAGAAATAACACATATGGTTTATTAATATATTATAAGTTCTAATATATTAATAATATTATTTAATTAGTTTTGATCAAGAATTAATTTAGAATTAATTAAGTGATCAAAAGAATAACTAATTAAATATATGGGTAGATTATATGAATCTTCCATATCTTATATAGTGGGCTAAAAGGCTCCGTGGATTATCAAGTTGGGTTCCACCCATAAGGTGCTCCATGGATGCTCCATGGAGTTAACCCATGGATTGAGAAATGAAGAGTCATGTTACATTAGGGTTTTACCTAATGCAACACACTATATAAGAACCATGCCTCTCCCCAAAATCGGATACACAAGAGAAAGAAGAGTGCTTGGCCGATTTTGAGTGTGTTAGAGTATTCTCTCAAGTTTATACTATGCATTTGGTGTTGTGTGAAGCGTTTGAGGCATCATACTTGAGGTGATAGGCTCACAAGGTTTCAAGGAAAACTTTAAACAACAAGGTATGTAATTCTATCTATTATTCAAGTAAGAATTGTTCCCATGTATGCTAGATAGGATCATAGCCTTGGAAATCAACTTTGCATGATAACTAGACAAACATAGATCCAAGGTTATTAGGGTTGCATGTACACTTCAGAAGTGTTAGAATGCTCAAAACCCAACAAAATACACACTCTTACAAGAGACACACACACAGACACTAGATACCTTTGTAGAAGGATACGATTAGTAGGAAACATGGGGTTTCCTAGGATCATTCAAAACATTTTCAATACTTACAGTTCATATACATTTTCAATACATACAGTTCATATACAAATAATTTCTTACGTATAAATTAAGACACTAAAATACTTATGATCTCACCAACTTTAAAGCTGATACTCGCTTTCAAAATACTTGTATCCCCAGGTCATCCATAGATAGGTATCGATGCAAGGTTTAGAGAAGATGGAGCTCGTTCAAGACTCATCTTTCATTTTGTTTATACTTTAGTGTCTATTATAATTTGATAGAACACACTTGCATTAAAATTATATTATTAATGCAATGGATGATGTTGTTGCTTGTTTACTACTTTTCATTGTTGTGATACTGTACATGACGTCCTCCGCCCCAGAACGTTTTCGCCGTTCAATGGTTTTGGGGTGTGACAGATTGGTATCAGAGCATTGTTTATAGTGAATTAAGTATATCAACCCATAAAAGATATACAGACTATAAATACAATGGGATTTAAATACTCTGACTAAGAGTTTATACTTTAAATAATAAAATATTTAATTAAGTATACGTGTTGTATTCATACTAAAATCAGTGTCACTAGGACAGTACAAAAGAATTACGATTGTTGGGCAGCACAGGTGGACTTAGAGACATATAGTCAAAACTGGGAAGATATAGCCTGATCACCTATATTATCCGAGGGTTGACTAGCATGTGCCTAAGTGTAGTTGTGTGGTTGCAACAAGTCTAAAATCTTACCAACCCTACCACAATGAGAACAGTAGAACATAACATTAAACTTAAAATACTATAGGAGTATTTGGTGTTACTATAAGTACTTTATACTTGAGAACTAAAACGGGATCTTCATTACTAAGTTGATAGTTGCTAAGTTGATACACTAAGGCTATATGTAATTAGGATGTTATAGGCTTAGAATCTGTGAAAAAATTTACTTTACCCCTATTCTGTGTGAATTTGGAGTTGATGTCACTTATTCGAAGGCCTATCCTGTTTCGATTACATACAACTGGTATGCACTTCACAAATAGTGATGTAACTAATGAATATTTTCTAAATAGTTATCTAGATAGTTTCGTCTAATAATTATTTTCTTACCCTAATTCTCGCGTAGATAACATGGCTGGACTCCATCCCCACGGTAATCAGTACCTTCCGAACGAAGTCATTGCTGGATGGTTTGGAGAAGAACCAGAGAATGATCATCCGATTCCTTTGAATGATCACCATGATGAAGACCTTTCGGATGGTGCTAACTCCGAACCCAAGGTTGAGAACCTACCCCGAGCAGCTCCCGTTCCAATTCCTAACCCTCATCCGGCTTTTCATGGCCCGACGCCTCCATGGTTTGAATGTTTGGATGCATGGAGCGAAGATCAAGATCAACCTATGCTGTTTATGGAGACCGAAGCTTCTACAACGTAAATGAAGGGAGCACAACAAATAGAGTTCTACCAATCCTGATCCGTAGAGTTGCCCGAAACGAAATTCAGGGCAAGACAACTCTACGTCATATTGAGGAAGTTGAAACCAATGGAGGGTTGCATATCCTTCGCACCAACAACCTTGAACATACTCGTGAGAGATCTGAGAGAGACCGCGAAACCCTGCTGCAAGCACTAGCTGAAACCCGAGCCAAAGTCATTGAGCTCCGAGTACGTCATAGGGTATACGAAAGATACCTGCTTGATATGGAACGTCAACTGGCTGAACGGAGAGTTCACCAGAGGGATGACCGTCGCCGGTAGTAGATGCTTTACTTTATTTTTCCTTGTTAAAAAGGAATCGTTTTCCTGTCTATGCCCGATGTGGCATTTTCTATGAAACTATCTTGTATTGTAAGTACTTTTGGTTAAGTCTTTATGCTATCAAGGACTATCTTCTCTGGATATGATGTAAGACCTTTTACAAGGTCATTTTCCCGAACTTTTACGTCATGAATATCAAAGATATTGACAGTCGGCTAACTTCTGTGTCGCTTTTTATTCAAGAACTCTTATCATACTCTCATTGGATTCTATCTGAAACATGCTTTAGTCAAGTCATTGGACTATAGCATGTTAGATCCAGAGACATTTCCAAGTGTCTTTTAGTGGTTGGATCCTATTATTCACCAACCATCGATACCTCGGCTTGAACGACAAACGTCTTGAGACCATTCTACGAACTTACTTCTACTCGTTTCTAGGACTGCATCATAGGGATGTAGGTCAAACCTTAGCGAACACACTTCCAATCCGTATTAGGACCGCATCATAGGGATGTAGGTCAAACTCACGAAAACATACTTCTTTTACATAACAGTCGAACTACGTTAAGTTCAACCATGCTCGCTCACAAGTTCATTTTCTTTCCGTGGAACAGAATCATGTCGCCAAAGAAAAACGATCAACCCATCAACCAAGCACCGACCCTTCAGATTGATGCGACTACCTTTCAAGCTGCAATATCGGCTGTCGTGTCAGCTATTATGACTCACCTTAACGCTAACAACGCAAATGTTAGCGTGATTGTTAACAACAATTCCAACCCGGGTAACAATCAAACACCTCAACGAACAGCAAACTACCACGACACCCTGAGTTCCGAGACCAAGAGTAACAAACGGAAGTTTTGGGCAAAAAATAAGGACAAATCGCTTCGAGGGGCAAACAAGAAACAACCGCCGGTAACAACCTTCACAGCTACGACATCTGTACCTCCTACTACCATCCCATCGGGTATACCAGTTGTCCCTAACCTAGCCATACAATATGTTGGAAACCTCCCAAATTGCATCAGATGTAGTTATCACCACCATGGACCTTGTCGGGAGATACAATGCTCAAACTGCAACAAAAAAGGGCACACCAAACGTTACTGCAAGACCCTAACAAGGTCGATCAACCAATTGCCCAACACCGGTGTGAATCAGGCTTGCTACAGTTGTGGCAAGGTGGGTCACTACAAAAGGAACTGCCCAGAGGCAACAAATGCTGACACAGACGGAAGTATGCTACCGACCACCGCCGCAGGAGAGAAAACCCCGGACCCACGTTAATGTAATTTAGGCGTTTCGTTGTAACAAACTTATAAACTATCCAGAACTAGTGTAACTAGAGTCTTACCTTTTGTGAGATTCTGTCTGTATAGGGATGCTCGTGCTGCGTATACTTGTCTTTTGTAGTATACCCTATTCGCAACAATAGTCTTGTAGTAATTCTAAAGTACTGTAACTCTGTTCATGGTTGCACGGTTGTGTTTTGTTTGTAAACGTCTTATGTTCAAATTTAATGTCTTTAAGTTTTCGTATGATTCTGATATTATCATACAACTAGATTCAATTTGATCCACACCATACTAGCTTCATACGTACATCTCTTTCTTCGAAATCGCCTTTCCAACGAAGTCGTCATATCAGAACACCGAAGTACTCATGCGTGGAGTACCTCTTAGTTCTTCTATTTTCCGAAGAAATCCCCGAAGTACCAATCGTACAGTACGTCAAGTTCAATCCAAAGATCCATACGGTTGATCTATCGCTGAAGAATGTATGCATATGGGTGATATATAATCAAGGTTCTACAGGTTTAGAATTGATGATTCCGCTTTAACTTCTTTTCCTCGATAGGATTTGAGCTTAAAGAAGAATCAGTTATTCGACTATCTTTTCATTCTTAATTATATACGACTCGTATACCCGAGATGGTGATCGTTGAACCAAGTATGGATTCTAAAATGAATTTTAGGATGGAAAACTGCCCAAGACTACGAGTAATCGCATTGGCATGTGAACAAACTTAAAACCCAGTACGACTCTTGTAAACTGATCACCCTACAGTCTAAACATCTACGGAGATACAAGAACAGCCCGGGCAACTTAGCGGACTACACAGAAATAGAACTAGAATAATAGGCTTCTCACCTTGGAGAACTCCGGTCATATTCTTCCAGAGATCGATGGATTGCATCGTATGTACCTCAGATATCGAGGACTCCGTCAAGATTTTTCCATTAGAAATCGTTGTCTCTACCTCGCATAGATGAAGCCGTTGAGCAAACACAAGGAGATAATTACTTTCAGAAATGGATCTGAGATCCAAATATCACCAGTTCGAGTGTTAGGGAAGGATTTCCGAAAGACTATCTTCCGAACTCGATGCGGACACTTCGAGTCCGTAGTGATACCCTTCGGACAGGACCAATACACCCATAGTGTTCATGAGCTAAATGAGTAGGGTACGTCCTTCTTACTTGGATCAGTTTGTCATTTCTCCATGAAATGACTTACTTATCTACCCTCGTAGAAAGGAGGAACCCATGGAAACATTACTCTCAGAGGAACTTTCACGAAGTTCTCTAAGCACGAGTTTTGAAATTGAAGAGTCAAATTTCTATGACACACTATTAGTGATGTGGGAAATTTTGAGTACTCTTACAATTTGTCAAAACCGTTGAGAATTTGTCGACACCAGAGACGCCAACAGAAATTCGCCAAATTTTAGGTCTTACCGACCTACTTTCATAGTTCATTCAGAACCCCTCACAAATTACAGATTCCTTTACGACTCTGACCCAGCAAGGGGTGGCCCTTGACTGGGGAGTTGAGCAAGAAAAAGAAACCTTGGAAATTCCAAGAGAGAGACCAAGTTCTTAAGGAAAACTCACTCTGGGAATGGCTTAATACGCTTCGTATTACGTGGAAAGCTGAATCCAAGATAGTTAGGACCTCCGAGATTCTTACCAGAATCGGTCATGTATCTCACAAACTAGATATACTCCGCGAACTCAGTAACGTACATTTTACCCTTCGCGTCTCGATCTTAAACCGTACCTTTCCGTTAGGACTCTCGTAAGCCCACTCGACGAGATCGAGATTAACGAGATCCTCGCCTTTGTATTAGAATCGTAGTGACCCTCGACTGAGAGGTCAAGCGGACGAAGCAACGTCGTCGCCCATTAGTAAAGGTTCGTTGGGATACCAACCGAGGACCCGATTTCACTTAGGAGCGCTAGAACCAATCGACTGGGAAGTTTCCTCCTCATGACTCGATCATTCGTACCTATTTCCTTACCTAAATTCTAATTTCGGGATGAAATTCCCTTTAACAGGGGGATGATGTGAGAACCCGAAATTTCCATTATGTACAAACCATATCAAGTCAATAGAAGTTAGAACAGTTACAGTTAAGTTCCAGACTCTTGAATATAAGTTTGACAGTTCTTCAGGATTTACACTTAAGGAGATATCAGGAGAGTGGATGCACTAGGGTTTTGTGCAACACGGTTATTCCAAAACTCTGTGATATTAGAGTTCATTACGGGAATAAAATATTTTCTGCCAAAAATCCCAGGACTATATATAGAAATCTGAACCATATTCAGTCATTAGTTACAATTCCAACTAGAGAAAAGCCAAATTCTCTCTCACGGATCTTCGGGTTTTCATCCCAAATTGTGAGTACTTCTATCTAGTTGTAATATATAGCTTAGATTGTTCCTAATAACATCAAAACCGGATCAAAACCCCAAGATTTGAGAGTTTACCGCCCAAGAACACTTGGAGTGTAAACTCTTTTATAAGGGCCAAAGTGTGCCCAATGACCCTCCAAACCTTGGAAATGAACCTTGAGACTACCCATGACATGTTTAGACCACAAAATCATTAAGATGCAAAGGTTGAAAGTGAGTTCACAGCCAAGGATGTTCTTGGGCTGTGAACTCCATTTTTAGGTGCCAAAATGCCCTAAATGCCTTCATTGAACCAAGAGACTAGCATAGCACATTACCTTGATGTGTCTAGGACCCAAAACAATCAGAATACCAACACCCATATGTGTTCACGGTCGAAAACACATGACCAAATGGTACATGGGCCGAAAACTCAAGTTAGGGGTGTTTTGATGCCACAAACACTTCCTAAGGCTTAGGCTTGAATTTAGACATGTACCCTAATGAGTTTAGGACTAGCAGACACCATTAGAATACCAAGAGTAAGGTGTTCACGGCCCAAGAAGTTCCAGGGCCATGAACTCCAAACAATAGTGCCAAATGGTGCTATAAACTCTTCTAAAGCCTTGTACACTAGCATAGTTTGGTTCCTAGTTAAATTAGTGACTTGAAAACACCACAAACACCCTCCCAAGGGAGATTACGGCCGTAATCTCCATGGGATTTGGTCCATGGGCCGTGAACTCCTCAAAGGAGTTAAAAAGGAAGCCCTAAAACTTGTTTAAGCCTAGAAGCACTTCACCACTTAAGTTGTAATAGCTTTGATCTTCATTTAGAGCCCCAAAGGAGAGTTTACGGCCAGGAGTTTACTCCCCTGGGCTGTAAACTCCAACACACATGGTCTCTTGACCATTAACTCTCGTATGAGGTCTTGCACTCCTTTGTTGCAACCCATTAGCCTCCTAGCACTTGACCAAAGTGTTTTCCTCGCATTAGGATGTTTATACATGTTTAATTAGTGTTATAATCACTAATTGTTTATATACATATGTCTTCATATGTAATTAGGACCATTGTGTGTGTCTAAAGTCTTCACTTGACACCTAGCAGTCCTACCTCTTCAGTTCATCTGTATCACCCACAACAGGTGAGTTCATACCCCTTAATCAATGTTTTAACTGTTTTTAAATGTTTTAGGGGGGGGGGGGGATACAAGTAGAATTATGCTAGTTACTATATCAATCACATGTGATTAGTAAGTAGCATTCAAATGATTGGCTACACATTAGCCGTTTTACCAAACAGTTTTCCTTCAAGTGTTTTTCATAAACACTTTATATGTTTAAAACCCCTATTAAACTGTACATTTTACTTTGTATGTTTCATTTCAAACTCATTTACAATTGTGTTTCAAACAAATGTTTCCTTATACTTAAACTGTTTTATCAAACCCATGCTTCCAACCCGTTTTATAGATTGACATCAAGTCGATCTTTTCTTAGATATTAATTTTGTTCAAAGGTTTTACAAAACTTATTTTATATTTTTATATTATAAATTGCATGCCTATATATGTATAATTATATAAGAAATGTTTAAAAGACTTAGGAAGGCTATCCACCCTATTTCATTTTTGCGCTTGAGATGTGGTATGGTGGGATATCGGGTATCCGTCCGAAGGTTGTTTAAATATTAGTTATATATCATATGTACATATATAGTCATAAAGGTTCTTCCAGTTCAGTTCAATACCCTTGGGTAGCAAGGGTACACATCCATGTTCGTACGTACTAGTTACATTACTAGTAAGCTACCATATGGGTAGTTTAGGAAGATACTAGGACTATTACTAGAATGAGATATCATACAATGAGTCAGTTCATTCATGAGTCAATACTTGCTAGATAGAGAGAACATACATTACAGTTAGTACACACAGTACATTACTATACATGCTAGATAGAGAGAGAACACACGTTACAACTAGCACACGCATAACATTACAATACATTACTATACATGCTAGATAGAGAGAGAACACACGTTACAGCTAGCACACGCAGAACATTACAGTACATTACTATACTATTACATAGATATGTTTTACATGATTACGCTTACATGAGTACATTTACATATATACGTTTACATGAGTACGGTTACATATACTTTGATAGGACAGACATCACTAGGTGCTATAGCATAGAACAAGTTCAGGATCTGACTATACCGATGAATCGCAATGCATTGTGATAGTTATGTCGGGTATACATGATCATAGTAATGTGGATGTTCACGACATGCATATATGCATGGGCGTGTAAAGGTCTCAAAATCCCTTTGACAGGGGAGCGTTTAGCCTGGGATCTAGCCATCACATTAGGCCTTATCCCTCAAATAAGGCAATAGGAGTACAGAGGTAGTCACTTATTACAAATACTGCAGTACTTACGAGATTACCCTAGACTTAAGGTAATTAGTACGGTTGTAGTTCGACACAACACCATAGTACTATTTCATTTTCCCATTACATTCACTTTGTGAACATTCACACGATGCACGGTAATGTAGAAACTATATTTTTGGTTAATGATAGTCGGATTTGGGAAAATACACACTCTTACAAGAGACACACACAAACACTAGATGCCTTGGTAGAAGGATACGATTTGTAGGAAACATAGGGTTTTCTAGGATCATTCAAAACATTTTCAATACTTAGAGTTCATATACATTTTCAATACTTATAGTTCATATACAAACAATTTCTTACATATAAATTAAGACACTAAAATATTTATGATCTCACCAGCTTTAAAGCCGATACTCGCTTTCAAAATACTTGTATCCTCAGGTCATCCATAGACAGGTACCGATGCAAGGTTTAGAGAAGATGGAGCTCGTTCAAGACTCATCTTTCATTTTGTTTATACTTTAGTGTCTATTATAATTTGACATTACACACTTGTATTAAAATTATATTATTAATGCAATGGATGATGCTGTTGCTTGTTTACTACTTTTCATTGTTGTGATATTGTACATAATGTCCTCCGCCCCAAAACGTTTCCGCCGTTCAATGGTTTTGGGGTGTGACACTACATTTTTGCAGGCTAGAGTTCAAACTGAGATCCAAGAAGAGGTTCAAGCTGAAGTGCAGGGGCAAGAAGAAATGACCCAAAACAAGGAAGAACATGAAGTGCAAGAAGAGGTACCACCTACAACCACATCTGCAAGACCACCTGGTAGACCATCTCCAAGACCAAATGCAAGACCATCTTATATGACAAGAAAGCAATCTGAGAGGATAATCTTGATAAAACTAGGCAAGAATTTTGGTGGATAAGGGAGCACATCTAGGAAACCTTTGGATTTAGAATGATGTGGTTGTTGTGTTATTTAATGTAGGTTATGTAAAACTTAAGTCTTTTGGTTGTTTCCTTTGTGGTCTACGACTACCAACTCAACTATGGGTACCTTTTAAACAATTTAAGTATTTTGTTTGTGTTCTTTTGTTAAGACCAATGCACCTTTTGTAATGGAATCAATTAAGTATGTGGTCCACTTATGTGTCTGTGTTTGCATATGCTTCTGTTGGTGGTCCATTCATTTGTTTATTATGACTGGAATCTTGGTATTGATAATCAAACCAGTTTCGTATGCAAAGTACATAAAGTAAGGATAAAGCAATGACAATACATGTATGCATATTTGTTAAAATACTTAAACTGGGAATGACTTTCATTGATAACTTTATACATGTGATGTTACATAAGATAGACACAAAAGTGTCAATTGTTATGACCCTACCCACAGTGCATGTTATATGCAAAAGAGTCCCATACATTTCCCATATTTATCTATGATATCTACACCATCCAAAAGCTTATACAAACCATCCCATACACTTCCCAAAAGACTATACAAAAAGCTATGCATACCCTTGTCCTACCAACATTGCAACACTTCCTACATGAAACTATTAACCATTATCATGAACCCACAACCACAAACAAACCCAAATAGTATTGCTAGTCTGATCTTCAGGTAAACTTTCTCCCATTGTTTAGTCAGTTTCAACACATGTGTATCAAAGAGTTGTTGTTCATCCATCATCATAACTTGCATATCCTTCATTTTTGCCTCCGTCCTTGCAGAACAACAATATGCATCTCCATTCGCATCCCTTCTCATTTCATTGAGCATGGTCTTGTAGTGTGCATATGGTCCTTCAAGCTCAGGATCAATCCAATCAATGTAGTTACATTTTACATTGTTTAGCTGTAACAAATATACTATCATTCAATTCACATTCGTATGAAGAGTGTTACAGTCAACTAAAACGAGATTTCTTACCATCGAAAATGGACAGTTGAAGAACCTCCGATGTGGATTGGGCAACGTCCATGACATTCTCTTCTTTGCAGGGTAACGACAACCACAATTAGGGATGGGTTCAGTTGGGTTACTCCAAAGCATGTCTACTCCGACGTTGACATCTATTTGATCAGCCATCGTTGAAGGATCTAGATTTTATGCTTCTTGCGATAAATTAGGGGAACTTATATGATTCTTGCGATAAATTAGGGGAACGAAGGTGTGTGAAGTGGCCGATGGAAACCCTCATTCTTAATGTTGGTCCACATGCCAACCTGGAGCTTACGTGGGCGATGTAAACTGTCGTAAACGGTTACAACCGGATACAAATGGTCATATTCCCTCTTTTAACCCACTATTTGAAAGTATAAGGATCCATAACACTAAAAAAAAAATAGAATAATGACCTTTTAAACCCAAAATGAAAAACACGTGAAACTTAATTTTTCATACGTTATATATTCCACACATAGCAAAAAAAAAAGATGTATGGATTAGAGGGAATATGAGGTTAGAGCATGAACATACCATTTTCACAAAAAAACAAATGTGTAAATTTTCTTAAATTTGGTACAAGTTGATGTTACGTGAATAATCATATTTCATAAATTTTGGTTTTGCTTAACTACATTTCATTCATATTACACATACAAATTTAGGGTTCTGCTTAACAACATTCAACTTACCATCGTGTGAGGGAAGTTGCGTAACTTTCATGCGGGGTTATAAATCGTCCATGAAGTCCTTTGTCGAGCTTGGATGAGACAATCATATAATCGTACATAGGAACAAACCGAGTGTATGTGTTTTTATTGCTTTTGTTGGAGTATTGTGATGAATACAACATTTTTTTGTTGGCAATGATTTAATTTGAGGCGTAATGGAACAAGGTTTAACCGAAAGACGAAATAGGTAGATGAGAATGGTTCATTTTAAGGTTTCGAGAAACTCAACAACATGGAAGTAACGTGACCTTAATTTGCTATGTTACTACTTACATGTACACGCTCATTTATTTGGAAAGTGATGGAATCGGGTAAATAGAGTTTTTCCCCCTCTTTTAGCAAGTAAACACTAAGTTTAAGCGCCCTTATCACACACAAAAAAAAAATTCATAAAAAACCTTTTAAATCAAAATATATATTTTGTTGGGCATAACATGTCATTAACCAAAAAAAATTGTGTTTTCAAATAAATGCTCCAAAAGTCAAAGACTTTTGTTTTTTTTTGACGATGAAAAAAGCGAAAACGAACGAAAGGCCTCGTGGGGGGTCAAAAGTTAAATATCTAAATTGTAAGGACTGCTTATGGTCTCAACTTATCTTAAACCGATTAGAAAGATTTGAACCCGGATTAAGATCTTGCCGACCTTTCCCATCATTTTAACCGACGTCTAGAATCCCCAATTCTTCCTTCCCTGTACGAACCCTAGCTGCCGCAAAACGTCAATTGTGGTGCCTGTCCTCACCGATTCTATCAATCCCAGTTTGTGATTCAAAGAGAGGATGGACGATACCTGTGCTGTGTGTGCAGAGAGCCTAGAATGGGTTGCTTACGGATCTTGTGGACACAAAGAGGTTTGTTCCACATGCGTTGCTCGTCTTCGGTTTATCTGTAGTGATCGCCGCTGCTGCATCTGCAAAACCGAGTCCACCCTTATCTTTGTTACCAAGGTTTCTTTCTAATATCTTGTTGATCCATCTCCAACTATAATAGTATAGTAACGTTGTTACCCATATGCCATATCTGGTGATCGCTCGTTCGATGAATAGTTCGCATTAAGCTGATGTTATTTCCGAAACTGCTGTGTTTTATGTGATTGGGTTTTTTTTGCAGGCTTTAGGGGACTACACTAAGATGATAAATGACTTCTCGGTCTTCCCTTCCGAAGATAAAGAAGGTCGATCTGGCTCATATTGGTACCATGAAGACACACAGGCCTACTTTGATGATTTGGATCAATACAAAATGGTCAAGGCCATGTGTAGGCTTTCTTGTAGTGTTTGTGACAAGATAGAGGAGAACACCAGTAATAGCTCCAAGAGAAAAGCTAGGTTTCGTGACATCCATCAGCTTAAGGGTCATCTGTTCCACCAGCACAAGTTGTTTATGTGCAGCCTCTGCCTGGAAGGAAGGAAGGTTATTTTCGAGTTCTATCTTTTTTATACTTTCTCTGTGCCCGTTGTTATATATAAGTATTGCATGTTCTTATGTTTTCATTGGAAAGCTCTGAGCCAAATATATTTTTAGTGGCGTGCACAATGGGATTGTCTAGATTACTGAAACTTGCAATCTAAGAAGCTAGGTATGCTGTATGGATGCAGATGTACTAATTAGTATTACTTAAGACACTGACTCTGAAAAGCTTGAAATTTTGTGATATGGTGATTAACATCAAACATATTTAATTTATCGTTTATACTTGGACATGGAGTCTTTGGGAGTTAAATGAACACATTAGCATGAATAGCTTGAAAATATATCTACACTTGGCATAGGATGCACGTTTAATGTGGCTAGGTGATCACATATCAATTGTAACTTGTTTAATTCGACAAGTCTGGTGGTTTTTATTGCCATATTGGTTCTTTGTGCAAAGTCAAAACATGACTTTGATTTTGGAAAAGTTTGTTTAGCAGCTATTATATAATCTATTTTATTGCACAGTCAACACGTTGCAGTTAATTCTGGTTGCAATGTCATCATAGCTGATATCATTTGCTTGGTAAGGCATGTTCGTTTTCAAACACATGATTCTGCAGTAATGGTGAATAATCCCAAGCTCAGTTGTATGTTATAACTGGTCTTATGAAAAAGACTAAATAAGATATTTTGGTAATTCTTTAATGCATGCATGCATGTTTTGTTTCTTGATTCTTTATTTATTAAAGTTGTTTCTTTAGCCTTTGGAGTCTGTCTGATGTGATTGTTTTATGTACATATGGAATGCATCAGGTATTTATCTGTGAGCAGAAGCTTTATTCGAAAGCCCAATTGAAACAGCATATAAACACAGGTGACTCTGAAGTTGATGGAACTGAAAGTGAAAGAGGTGGGTTTCAGGGACATCCTTTATGTGAATTCTGCCGGTCACCATTTTATGGGGACAATGAGCTTTACACGCATATGTCTACCGAACATTACACTTGCCATATATGCCAAAGGTACAATTTTTGAGCCATCCTCTCTGTCGACTGATGCAAGTTATTTAAACTTTTTCTTTTGAATATATGCAGACAAAATCCTGGTCAATATGAGTATTACAAGAATTATGATGACTTGGAGGCGAGTTGTTTTTCTATTTTAAAACCAAGCCAGTGAATTCAATTTGTAATTGTTGCTGAGATTGCTTTTATATTTTTCTATGAGTATATTATAATATCGACGAATGAATCATTGGTGTTGTGGTGCTACATATAATATAATATAATTAATCAAGAGCAATATGTCGTGTTGCAGATTCATTTTCGCCAAGAACATCATTTGTGTGAGGATGAGTCTTGCCTTTCCAAGAAGTTTGTTGTTTTTCCATCTGAAGCTGAAATGAAGGTAATTAATTGTCTTATTTATCTAGCTAAAAAAGCACCTCGAAACAAGTGTTGTAATTTGTAACCGAACTGGTGTTAAATTTCCAGAGGCACAATGCCTTGGAGCATGGAGGTCGCATGTCACGAGCAAAGCGCAATGCGGTTTTGCAGGTATGCTGGCTGTTGTGTAGTCAGAGAAACACTTGTAAAGGGGTTAATGCATTTTTATTTTATTTTATTTAAAAAAAATAAAAAGTTTTCTGTGTGTTTGGGTAGTTGCCAACCAGCTTCACATATCGACGAAGCAACGAACAAAATAACAGACACGGAAGACGAAATACATTTCAACGTGATCTGTCGGAAGCGGAACTATCGAGAGCAATTGAAGCCAGCCTGGAGACAGCTAACAATGTGAATGGCAGCAGATTTCCAGAAGCATCTGATGCTAACAGAAATGGTTTTGATCCGTTAGTTGAGTCATTTGAAGGGCTAGTTACAGAATCTGATCCAAGATATCTTATGGCTGTTTCACATAGGCCAAGAAATGGAGCACTGGAGGAGTCGGCTTTCCCTCCACTCTCCACCGCCGGCGCTGGCCCTAGTGGTACCGCTCAAAAGCCTGCTGCAGAAGGCGGTGGTGGTGGTGGAAGAAACACCATGGCAGAAAAACTACGCCGGCAGAACAAGAAGAAGGTGAACGTTCTCAATTCAGCTCCGGCGTGGCCAGCACCCACTCGTATCAACAATAATCAGTCAGCATCAGCATCAGCAGTTTCTAGACCTCAAAGTAATACACATGGATCATTGGTTAAGTTGGCAGTCAACCAGAGGCCTGTAAATGTGCATGTGCAGCAGGCCTCTTCTAGTCAACCAAGTGCTGTTGGTTCATCTTCATCTTCAGCTTCCTCTTCCTCTTCCAGCGGTTGGAAGAACAAGAGCAGAATTAGCCATTCATCATCGGCTCCTAATCTGGTATCTGATTTCCCTCCGGTTTCATCGACATTGCATACGCCTGCAACTGCAAGTGTGGAGCAGCATGTTTATGCTGCAAATAAGTCGATGGTGGAAAAGATACGTGAGGGTTTGGGTCAGGATGAAGATAGATATGGTGCGTTCAAGGAGATATCTGGGGAATATCGGAAAGGTGGGATTGACGCAGAGACTTATCTGGTGTATGTGGAGCAGTTTGGATTGTCGCATCTTGTTGTGGACTTGGCCAGGCTATGTCCTGATCCTCGTAAGGAGAAGGAGCTTCTTGCAGTTTACAATGCCAATCGAACTCTGATCCAGAAAGGAAACAAAAACACCACCAGCAGTAGCAGTACCAACAGTAAAGGTAAAGGTAAAGGGAAGTCTGTTGCTGTTGCTGTTGGTAACAAGCAGCTAACAAACAGCATACTGGAGAGTGTGCGGGAGTTGCAATCCAACTACCGCCCACCTGAAGAAGAGGAGGTGGAGATGCTGTCAAAGGACGGGTATCGGGCTAATAAAGGGAAAACAACGATTGCTGATGGAGATGGTCAACTCCTCCTCCTAAAGCCCCCGAAGAAGAGTCTGGAAGAAGAAGAAGAAGGTGTTGGTGGTAAACAGCAAAGGAAAAAAACCTCAAAGTTTCATAGGGTTCGGCTTGGTAATGGCTCCATGGCTGCACTTCTTGATCTCAATGGTAATAATAGTAATCATGCTGCTGAGGCCTCAGAGGAGGAGGAAGCATCAAAGGACACAATACCCGTGCGAGGCGTGTGGCGAAATGGTGGAGGTCATAGGCTAATCCAGAAAAGACCCTCCTAGTTTTGAATTTTGATGCTTTTTCATGGGAGTGGAGGAGAGGATATATAAAAATTTATACAAGTTGTCTGTTTATTTTTCAACCAAGTTGTAGTTGCTTTTGTTTCTTTTATCAGTTTATGACCTTTTGTGTATACACCCCCGTAAAAGATTATAAAATACTATTCCTTACTTCCATCCATCCATCCATCCATCCGTTAATTGGATTCAATTACTTTCTGGTAGTCTTTAGAAGATGCATGCAGACAGGAGCTTTAATTTATATCACAAATATATCCATACATCATCTGTTTGCAAGAAGCATACTCAATTTGTCAACCGATTTTTATTAAAACTTTTTTTACCTACAAACACACACACACACAGAGTTAGTTGCCTTGTTGCTTGCTTGGAGATGGAGAGAGTCCAAAGCAATGTTAAAGACACAACACCCATCCATGAGATGTGTTTTTATTTTTCTTTTGCCAAACGACGTGCTACCATGATATTGATAACCACAAACAATACTTGCAATAAATATACAAGGGAAACTAGGCTTTTTAACAATTCACATTTCACACATTCCAGTTCCAGTAAAATAATATACAACTTATATATAATTAGAATGAAGTGCTGTTGCCAAATGTCTTCTCACTGCTGTAGCACATGTATAAGAAGCCATCCTCATCCTTATATGATTCATAAACCGACTCTATCAGGCTGGCTGCAAATACAAAAAAAATCTCATAAATAAAAGCTAACAGACATGAATTATGATGATGATGATGATGACATAACAATATAACATACATGTCTGAGGTAATGTGTTGTGCACGAATACGAATAGAGCCTTTCCAGGAGTCAAATGGAGCCTGCCGCTAAGTATGTGAATAAATTGCCCAATTGACATGTCCCGGGGTACCAAATATCTGCAAATCACAACAAAAACTAATCAGTAATCATATCCGGAGATTAATTTTATTGTTTCTTGTTTGATGATTTTAGATTCTTTTTCTAGAGCAAAACATTCTTAGCTAATATTATATGCTATCATGATCAAACATGGAAGCCATTACAAACTTGTAAACGAAATACTTACTTCTTCTTTTCCATCTCAGGAAGGTCGGTTTTTGTATATCTTTCCACTACCACCTGCATAAAATAGAAAAAAATATATTATTAAACAAAAACAAGAGACACCAAAATGGTTGCACAGGTTAGCTACGTCATCCAACATCCAGTTCTACTGCTATCAATATTGGATAAGGAAGGAAGACACACAAACACATATGTTGACCAAAACTCACAGATTGATTTGGAATTGTAATACATAACAAAATTATTAATCGGGAGTAAACTAATTACAGGGAGACGATCGGGGTATCTGGCGATGATATCCTGTGATTCCTGGCATCGCTCCTCTGCGATTTTGCAAATTATGAATTAATCAACCCATTAGATCGGAAAAAAAAAAGAGAGAGAAAGGAAGAGGGAAGAAACAAACCAAACGAGTAAGTTTCCTTGAACGCAGTAGATTTTCCCATCTCCACTTCACCTCCGATACCTATTCCGATAGCTATCAACTGCAACTGGAAAATTAGATAAAATTGACACGGCAACCCCTATGGTCCAACTCCAATCTCCCCTCAGCTCTCCTTATTTATAATAAATTGGTTTGGGCCTGGCCCTTATCTTATCCTATTTATTTATTTTTTTAAAAAACAAATCTAATCGTTTTTATTTATTTTAACTAGAAATTGCCTCCTTCCGTTTTTTGGGAGATTAGACGAGATTTGCTTAGTATGTTTTAGGGAAAATGACTTGTTAAGGTAATTAATTATTTTAATTGTTCATATATAGGTAATGTTTTTTTTTTATTTATTATTTTTTATTTTTTTATTTTACATATTAAGGTAAATAACTTGTTTTGTTTGTTCACATTTAGGTAATATGACCGACTATCACCTGTTTTTACTTATGTGACATCCACCTGACATATGACTTGAATACGTTGCACCTACGTGGCATCCACCTGATATATGACTTGTTTTGTTTCTTCTTCCTCATCTTATTCTTCAAAACAACAAGATGAATTTCAAGCTGATCATCCATGTGATTGTTATAACGACCCAAAATTTAAGATCAAAAATTTCTTTTAATAAATCATTAGTTAAAGTAAAGTCATCATTCCAAAACATAATATGAGTATAAGTTTTCAAAACACATATTCATTATCAGAGTAAACATTTCCAGGCTGTCTAATCTATGGTGTGTGCCATGTGATCACCCCGAGCTCTTCCCTCCGCTACCGGAAGTACCTGAAACCAAAACTGGAAACCGTAAGCACGAAGCTTAGTGAGTTCCCTACCCTACCACATACCATGCATAACCACATATTGCACATACTGGGCCACGCCCGCTATCTTGGACCTCGCCCCCTACCTCGGCCTCGCCCGCTACAACGGCCCCGCTGCTCCAGGCCCCGCCTGGCTTCGAGCCCCGCTCGGATACAAATCTGTTTTACTTAGGCCTCGCCTGTCACAGGGCCTCGCCCACTAACAAATAATAACACATAAACATTTCACAACACATAACTAAACACATGCAACTGGTTCTGTCCTAAGGCCTCGCCCATGTCCTGCTACTGATGAGTCATGGAACCCTGTCCACGCTTCAGATGGTAGTGAGGTACGAGCCTAGCCCACTCTCACTCCTGTTCTAGTTTGGGCCTCGCCCCTGTTCTACTACTAATGAGATATGGAACCCCATCCACACTCTGCTATTGGTGAGATACGGGACCTCGCCCACACTCACCTCCCTACCAGGCACATACATGTATCATACAGACAACAAGTATAATCTAGCATATAAACGAATCCTTGGGCACCCGCCCGCTATTACTGGACCTCGTCCTGAATATCATACTAGCATACCGTGCCTAGGGATAACCCCCGGGTCTTCTACTCATAACTACATGGGCCGACATTGTGGCCTTAGACCCATTCACACAAAGGGAAACTCACCTGCACTGGCTGAACTTGCTGATGATTTCACTAGCTGCTGCCCGACAACTCACGGAACTCCTGCTCCCCTTGTTCCCCGAACTACCAATATCAATGCAACACTGAGTCTAACTGACCCCCGAAAAACAACCAAGTCAACCCTGGTCAAGGTCAAAGTCCTGGTCAAAGTCAACCTTCCAGGTCAACACTACTCGCCGAGTCACCCTACTGACTCACCGAGTTCAAAATGATCAGATTCCTTCCATTCACGACTCGACTCGCCGAGTCTACCGATTTCTGAGTCCTGACCTGTCCAACTCACTGAGTCTCCACCCGACTCACTGATTCGAGTCTCAACTTGAAGGGTTTGGGGTTTCGCGACCTGACTCGCCGAGTCCAAGAACAGACTCGCCGAGTACAAGGCAATCTTCATACGACTCGACGAGTTGTTCATCCCACTCGTCGAGTTTCTCCACAACTTCATGCTACTCGCCGAGTCCACTCAAAGGACTCGCCGAGTCCCTTCAGTTCTCCTTACATGCAGAGGACTTTTGAGTCATGCATGGACTCCAAACTGTAGATCTACCCTTCCCAAGCCTATTCCTCACGTAAAGTTGCAAACTTTACGTGTAGAGAAGGAGATCTAGGCAAAATATGCCATAAACTAGGGTTTAAGGCCAAGGGGCTTCAAAATCAATTCAAGGGCTGATACTTTACGGGGTTTTAGATCAAAATAAGCATGGATCTGAGGTAACAACCTCAGATCTGAACCCCTAGCTCGAAAGGTCACTCTTATGCCATGAATGCCCAAATACACACATAGATCTAGGTGCAAAGAAGGGAAAATAGCAGCTTGTTACCTCCAAGATGAACACCGCTGAAGTAGATGTCGGATCTACACCTCCTCCTTTGAAGCAACCTTCTTGATCTTCAAGTTCCTTTCCCAAAGTTCCTTCCTCCAAGCTATATCTCTCAAATGATGGAAGCTCTCACGAAATCAAGGGTGTACTGGTTCTCTAGGGTGATATGGGGGCTGAGGGAGGGACATAACACCCTTTAAATAGGGTAAAAATCCCGGGATTAGGGTTTTCCTCGTTCATACCAGACTCGCCGAGTCACCTTGGCCGACTCGCCAAGTCGGTCACTTACTTCTCAACACGGATCCCGCTCGGACTCGCCGAGTCTACCCTTAAAATTAGGGCTTTTCTTTCCTTTCTTGGCCTTCAAAACTTTGGGTGTTACAATTGCAGCTTACCATTTCGTGTGAAGATTTCAAGAACTCCTGACAACCATGGAAGAAAATTTAGAGTTTGTCAAAACTCGATGGTAAATCAATATTTTTAATATGTTGCAGGAGTTCTTGAAATCTTCACACGAGATGGTAAACCACAATCACATAGATGATCATCTTGAAATTCATCTTGTCATTTTGAAGAATAAGATGAGGAAGAAGAAGCCATCGTCGATCGATCTAGGGTTTAGAATTAGGGGTGGAATCGTATGACACAGTTATAGTGTAATCGAATGAAGACAATATATGCACCATGCCACGTAGGTGCAACTTATTCAAGTCATATGCCTGGTGGATGCCACATAAGCAAAAACATGTGATAGCCAGTCATATTACCTAAATGTGAACAAACAAAACAAGTTAGTTACCTTAATGTGTACAAAAAAAGAACATTACCTATATATGGACAACTGAAATAGTTAGTTACCTTAATAAATCATTTTCCTATATATGCACCATGCCACGTAGGTGCAACGTATTCAAATCATATGCCAGGTGGATGCCACATAAGCAAAAACAGGTGATAGCCGGTCATATTACCTAGATGTGAACAAACAAAACAAGTTAGTTACCTTAATGTGTACAAAAAAAAGAACATTACCTATATATGGACAACTGAAATAGTTAGTTAGCTTAATAAGTCATTTTCCTTATGTTTTATTCATATAAAAGAAAAATACTACTATTCATCAATCTAATCTGCTTTTTATTTATTTGAACTAGAAATTGCATCCTCCTGTTTCATGGGAGGTGCAGACGAGATTTACTTATTATGTTTTAGTCATAAAGAAGAAAAATACTATTATTCATCATTTTTATTGTTCTCTATGCACGATTTCGGAGGGGACTAAAGTTGTCGACCTACAAAAGTCTAGGGACTAAATATGAAAACATGGTAATATTTAAAAGTTGAAGGAGTGGAAATTGTCGTTATATAAATTTGATGGTGTAAAAGTGACATTTTGCAAAGTAAAGGGATGGAAAGTGCCACTCTACAAAGTAAGGGGGTGGAAAGTGCCATTCTAGAAAATAAAGGAGAGAAAATTGATAATATATGAAAGTCTAGAAACCAAATCTGCCAACATAAGAAACTTTTGTGGCCAAAATATGAAATAAGAAAGTAGATTTGTGGCCAAAATGTGAAATAAGAAAAATTTTGTAGGCAAATTAAGAAAATACAAAAGTATACTATTGATAAGAGGATGTTTTCTTTTATTATATATAATAACTAGAAATTGTTACCTCCCCGTTTTGCGGGGGATGCGGACGGGATTTTTCTTACTATGTTCTAGTCACACAAAAGGAATCTACTACTATTCATCATATTGTTTTGTGTGCATGGTTTTCGGAGGGGGCTAAAGTTGCTTACATACGAAAGTTTAGGGGCCAAACCTGCAAACATGGCGATATTTAAAATTTGAAGGGGGTGGAAATTGTCATTGTCTAAATTTGAGGATGTAAAAGTAACATTTTACAAAGTAAATGAGTGGAAAGTGCCATTCTACAAAGTAAGGGGTGGAAAGCGCCATTCTAAAAAATAAAGATGAGAAATTTGTCAATATATGAAAGTCTAGGGACCACATCTACCAAAATAAAAAACTTATATGGCAAAATATAAAATAAGAAAGTAGGTTTGTAACAGCAATATAAAATAAGAAACTTTTGTGGTCAAATTATAAAAACACAAAAAATACTATTCATAAGGGTTGTTTTTTATTATTATATGAAAGCCTTTCTATTGGGTTTTGGTAATTGGGCCAATAATGGGGCTATCCAAGAATGATCACATGGACTTGAACAATTAGATGGGCTTTAGGGTAAGGCCCATAGGAGGGTTTAGGCCTAATTTGAAAATTGGGCCATAGATGGGCCATGGTTTGGGCCTAGATGGTTGTATGATATTGGGCCCTTAAAATGAGACATGTTGAACTGGACTGAACAATTGGGCCTTATGGGAAAACCATGCAGAGGCTTGGGCCAAATTTGGAAAATTAGGCCATATGATGGGCTTGGGTTCATTATTAGACTTTTGTGCTGTTGGATTGGGCCTTGAGCTTGAATCAAGCTAAGTTAGGGGTAAAGTAGTCTTTACCCAAGCCTAGACTTATAGATATGTGTTGGAACCCAATTATTAATTGGGTGTTATTTTGATGTTGACAGATTCGGGAATTTGTCATCCAACAGCTAGGGTTTTATCAGCGGGACTTCAGCACTGTGAGGTGAGTTTTCCTCCAGTAGGAATGGGTCTAAGGCACCAATGCCGACCCGTTTATGTAGTTACAGTATGCCGGGGTAAGCCCGATGCCGGGGTAAGCCCGATGTCGGGGTTAGCCCGATGCAGTTTATATGTTCTGGACTTCGGTCCGATGCCGGGTTGGTCCCGAGAAGTAGTTATGTATGATTGATGTCTTTATGATTCATGAATGTTTGTGTTATGTGTTATATGTTCCAGGCTTTGGTCCGATGCCGGGCAAGCCCGATGTAGTATATGTGATTATGTTATATGTTTATGTTTATGTTATGTTCAAGTTATTCCGGACTTCGGTCTGATGCTGGGCGGGGCCCGATGCAGTGGGAGGGGCCCAAGCCATTCCGGACTCCGGTCCGATGTCGGACGAGGCCCAATGCAGTGGGTGGGGCCGAAGCTAGTCCGGACTTCGGTCTGATGCCGGGCAGGGCCCGATGCAGTGCCCTATATGTGTTATATGAGTTATTGTATGGTATGTGGTAGTTTGGGGAGACTTACTAAGCTTCGTGCTTACACTTTTCAGTTTTGGTTTCAGGTACTTCAGGTTTCCAAAGAGGAGCTCGGGAAGGTTGTAGTGCATACACCATTTGATCAGCGTAGGATGTTTATACTTTGATATTCATGACAATTGTTATAGTATTGTGAGATACATTGTTTATGATTTTTCTATGACGTATGATGACTATGGTTTTTATTATTAAATTAAAACAAAATTTTTAGACCGTGTTTTTGGGATGTTTCAAATACCATTTGAGAGTGTGTTTTGATCTTAAGGAGTGTATTTGCGGCCATTTTAGTGTCCATTCAAGAAGAAGAAGTTGTCAAGCAAGCTTGGGGTGGCATTGGGCTTCAAGAATCTGCATCTAGTTCACCTTGAGGAGCTTATGGAGGTATAAAGCTTTGATCTTGCCATCTTATTCATTAGATCTAGCTAGGGTTTTCTACTTTTATCCCTTTTGTTGGTTTTGGATCTCCCCTTGCGAGTTGAGCAACTCCAGAGGCTGGAAATGTTAGATTTGAGGTCCTTTGGTCCATTCATATATAGCATAAAAATGAAGTCTTGATAGGTGTTTTGACCTCATGCGTGGATTAAGATCCTTGGAAAGGTCTTAATGGGTTGTTGGGAACATATCAGACATGCAAAGGCATAAAGTTTCCAACTTTATGCCCTAGGTCATCTTAATGAGCTTAGATCTAACTATGGGAAGTGAGAGAATCGAGTATTAAGCACTTAATGGAAAAAGTCTTTAATCTGTTAGTACGCTGGGCGTAGCTTAGCGTATGCATTGCATACGACCGAAGGACCTAGTACGCTCCGCGTACTAGGGTGGTATGCCAAGCGTACGCACAACAGATGGACTTGGATTTGCTTTGGGCCTTTGACCTTTTGGGACTCAATTAGTCATTGGGCCTGATCATGTTTTGGGTTAGTGGGCCAGTTGATCTGTTTTGGACCATGGATGTTATGATTGGGCTTTATTGGGCCATGAGGCCCATTAATGATTTTGGATATTAACTTTAGGACCATTAACTAAGGAAGACCTTTTGGTCCATTATGAAAGGTCTTGGGCTAAAAAGGTGTTTGGACTTTATGATAGGGTCCAATAAGGGTTTGGGCCTAATTTGGAAAATTAGGCCACTAATGGGCTTCTATGGAGTTTATGGTTTTGGACTCTATTGGTTTTGGACTTGGGCCTTATTCAAGTATCTTGTGGGCTAGGGGTAAAATGGTCATTTTACCCAAGTACGAATTATGGAACATGGTATAGAACCCAATTGCTAATTAGGTGATATTTTGGTATTGATATCTCGGGAGGTCGGTGGGGCAGCATCTAAGGATGTCATTCAGGAAGCTTCTGCATTCGAGGTGAGTCTTTTCACCATACCAATGAGTCTAAGGCACCAAGGCCGACCCATTTTATGATATTAGGTACACTAGCTGTAGTAGAGATATGTGGTATGATAGTTAGCTTTATGCTAAGTGGTATGCTAGTGGTTATGTGATATTGTATGGAAAACCCTAGGGGGAGCCCGTGACAGTTGGATATAAGACCATGTAGGGGAGCCCATGGCATTCCTAGGTAAATACCATGTGGGGGAGCCCATGGCATGATGGTATAAGACCCTGTGGGGGGGGGGGGATCCCATGCCATCCTTATAGGTTTATGTATGTGTTATTTAGTATGATAGATACTTCTGTGATATGATATGCTAAGTTGATTATGTATGTTATTGCATGGAAGACCCCGGGAGGAGCCCGTGACAGTTGGATATAAGACCATGTGGGGGAGCCCATGGCATTCCTATGTAAAGACCATGTGGGGGAGCCTGTGGCATGATGGTATAAGACCCTAGGGGGAGCCCACACCATCCTTATATGTATATATGCATTGTTTATATGATATGTAATATACTAGTTGTTTATACGGTATGTGTTATACTGGTTTTTTATGTGATGTGTGATATGCTACTTGTCTTTGTGATTCTTGCATGGAAGACTTAGGGGGGATCCCGTGGCGGTGGATATAAGACCATGTGGGGGATCCCATGGCATTCCTAGGTAAAGACCATGGGGGGAGCCCATGACATGAAGGTATAAGACCCTGGGGGGAGCCCACAACATCCTTATATGTTCATATGCATGGTTTATGTGATTGATATGATGTATGTGGTAGAGATAGCTTTTATAGCTAATATGATATGTTTTATGTGGATTGTGTGTGGGGTATTCTCTGGGGGAGTCACTAAGCTTTGTGCTTACGGTTTATAGTTTTGGTTTCAGGTATCATCGATTTGGAAAAGAAGGGCTCGGATTGATCGCAGTGCACACACCTATGATTTCCGCAATGAATGATTTTGGGATGAACTCTGATAAATGATTTACTTAATGATGATTTGGAATGTTTGAAATAAATGGTATCAATGTTTTAGTTATATTAAAAATGAAATTTTTACCCTTGGTTTTTGGGTCGTTACAAGTTGGTATCAGAGCCATAGTTTGAGGGATTTGTACATATTTTTGGGTGTGTCTGAATTCAAACTGAGGATCTGTAAAGTTTTTAAAGGAAAAATGTTTTCATGGAAAAATTTTCTAAGAAAAGAAAGGGTGTGTTGCATGCAATCAGCCGAGCTTAAGTAAGTTTCCCCAGAATACCCAAATTTGTTATTTGTTGTGATTTGATTATGAATCTGTGTATCACATGCTAGTTAGGGCTAGGAGATATGCCTTTATATGTTGTATAAGCTGGAAGACTTGCATGCTAGTGCTGAGTAGTCATCGATAGATTGACCTGATATGTGATGCTTGTAGCCTTGGAATACTGGAAGCCATGCTAGAATGAGAATGATTCTTGGTATTGATAACTGCTAAGTGTATGTTTTCAAAATTGTATACAGTTAGGATATTATAACCTCATAAGAATTGGTTTGGCTCGTTGCTGTTATGTGTACAATTTGCATGCATAATGCAACCGACAGTGAGAGTGGACGTGAGAGCATGGGTTATGGTACGTGGACTGAATGTCCGATGATAGCTTCGCAGGTTGGAGAGTGCCCTAGGGAGAGCCTAGGATGAGATTAGTGACAGGTGTTACCTGCTTGCGGATTGTACCAGTGGATAGACTGACTTGTCTAGTGTATGCTGGTTTAATTTACCGATTACCTGAATGCTGCTTGCTTTGTGCTTTGTAGGACTCTTATTAATATGAGTTAGCTATTAAGTGAATATGTTGAGTCACATGTAGCATAGAATGGATAATATCAGAGTGATGGACTTAACCCTATTGCGCAGCTCTCACATGAGTCCAACCATTCTAGGGATGAGACTTTTACTTGAAGGATTATCTGATCTCTGCTACATGTGGCTATATGCATGAGGTAGCTAGTTGATGTTAATGGGAATCTTTCAGCAGCTGAGGGCAGGGTGAGATTGGGAACCTAGGAAAGCCTAGGATATGCTCTAGTGAGCTTAGTGGGGCAGTTCGGTGAAGTTGGGAACCTAGGGGGAGCCTAGGAGGTGCTACGGTAGAGATTGTCTTGCTGTTTAGCAAACATTTAGTATACCGATGGAGTAAGCGACTTAGAGGATTTGGGAGGATTATTGAGGAAAATATGGGTATGTGTGGAAGGTAGTATTGGACCCGTATTACTGAAAGCACATGACCCATGCTCGAATTAGCGAGAGTCTTGGAGAATCTGAGAAGCTTAGGGGAAGGAGAATTCTGGGTTATGCCTTGATTGTGGGAATAGATTCTTTACAAAACGAGGATTAGCATGCATGGGTAGGACCAGGGTTTGGTCCCAACTTCGATGGTGAGCCACTTAGTGGAAGACTGCCAGGATTTTGAGTTCACCTTGGATCAGGCGGCAAGGATTGTGCGATCTATTGCACATTCGGGATTGGAGACCAAGTCTCAGGGATAGTTTGTAGCCCAGTTTCGAGCAGAGATTGCTCTAACTATTGCGGTGTAGCCGTGATGATTGAGCTAGTGAGTGGGTCAGGGTGCGAGACCCTTAATGATATGGGTCCCAAAGCCCGAGGACAGAGGATCGTTTTGGAGTACCTTGAGCATGAAGGTTCGGGGCGTGTGCATTTAGTGGAAGGTCTCGCGAAGAGACCCAAGATGTGGGACAACATTTGAGAGGCCAGCAGGGCCGAAGTCAGTGCAGTACATGCAGGGAACCGTACAATGGGGTTTGTTTCTCCAGGGGTTGGGTTGCTACTGGTGTAGCATGATTGGTCATGACAGCAGGATTGTCTACATGAGGCAAGCCTGTTATATTTGTTGCGATCAGAAGGGTGAAAAGGAGGTCAACTGTTTGATGATCAGGGAGGAGAGGTGAGCGCATCCATTCTGGCTATTTTAAGGGTCACCAATGGACGAGAGGCTAGAGCTGGAGCCCATCAGGGAGAGTCCTCACTTTGCGGGGCCAGACAGGGGATATTGGAACTTCAGCAGGCAAGGGTGCAAAGTATGTACCCTTTTTCCTCCCCACCATCATTGCCTGTATTTAGTAGCAGTTATTTTTCATCAAGCATGAATAGGCGTATCGTTGTTTGTTATCTATGATTGTGGTTGAGTTATACACACCTTCAAGAAGAGTTATATGTCATCTGCATACCATGAATTTGGGTGGAGTAGTATTGGGTCATCTCCTGATATATCACAGATTTTCCAGTATTCGAGTGTCATTTTGAGGATGGTCGGGGTTGGTTCAATGGTTTATACAAGGGAATTATGACTAGGTTTCAGTAACCTTAGAAATTATGTTAGGAAAGGCTTTCGGGGTTGCCGAGGGAAGAGAGAGAAGTTGTCGTTGAAGTCTTGTTGGAGCATCCGAACTTTGGACTCCGAGAACTGAGTGTGATATCAGTTTGAGAAGCTAGAGTCATTAGCATTGTCGGGACACAAGAAGTGTTATTTTTTTTGGTAGTCGTGTTGTTTTGGAAGGGTTATTCATGGTGTTCAAGCTTTGTTAAGCACTAGCCATCAGCAGATTGATCATTGGAACAAGAGAGGGTTTGGAAATCCTTCAATTCTTATGTGCTGAATGGACTTAATTGAATCTAAGTAAGGGAGGACCATTCAGATATCTAGGTTAGAAGCAAGTGTGAAACTAGGATACGTTTCACATCCCTATTGTGAAATGGAAGGCAGCCTTTTGGGCTGACCGAATATCGGATGTTGCGGGATGGGAGTCCGGGAAACTCCCAAACATTTGTATCGCGTCTTTTTGAATTTAGGGTTTGGGACTTGGAGGTTGGAAATGAGACCATCATGTGGGGATTAAGATGCTTAAATAGGGTGAAAAACCCCAAAATTAGGTTTTCATTATGGCAACCCTACTCGTCGAGTAGGTTACTTAAAACCCACATCACTTCTGGTCTCTACTCGATGAGTTTGGGGCTCCCAACTCATCGTGTTGCTCTTCAAAAATGAATAAATTATAATTTAAATGCGTACTAGGAACCACGCGTTATAATTCTCCCCTACTTGTCTTAGACTTCATCCTCGAAGTTAGCTGCGTCGGGAAACAACTCAGGGTAGTGCTCCCTCATCTCCTCCTCGGGCTCCCAAGTCCACTTCGAGCCCTTGCGGTGCTGCCACTGCACTTTCACTAGCTCCACCCTCTTGTTCCTCAGCTCCTTCGTCTTCTTGTCGAGAATAACTACTGGTCTCTCTATGTAGTTCAGGCTCTCGTCAACCTGAATATCCTCTAAAGGCACAATCGTCGAGTCATCCACTAAGCACTTCCGCAGCTGGGAGACATGAAAAGTGCTATGGATTTGGCTGAGCTCAGCTGGATGATCCAATTGATACGCCACCTTGACCACCCGGACTATAACCCTGAAAGGACTGATGTACTTGGGGCCCAACTTGCCCCGCTTCCTGAACCTGAAGACACCTTTCCAAGGTGACACCTGCAAGAGAACCATGTCGTCCACCTGAAACTCCAAGTCTGAACGTCGCTTGTCGGCATAGCGTTTCTACTAACTCTGAGTAGTCTGGAGCCTGCTCCGGACCTGCTGGATCCTCTTAGTAGTCTTGAGTACTACCTCAGTACTCTCCATGACTCTTTAACCGACCTTGCCCCAACAGATTGAGGTCCTACACTTCCTCTCGTAGAGCATCTCGAAGGGAGGTTGATCTATGCTGGCGTGGTAGTTGTTGTTATATGAAAATTCTGCTAATGGAAGATATGTATCCCAACTGCCTTAAAATCCAATACACATGCACGCAACATGTCCTCTAGAGTCTAAATTGTCCTCTCACTCTGTCCGTCAGTCTGAGGGTGGAAAGTGGTACTGAATTGGAGACGAGTACCCATCTCGTCGTGAAACCGCTTCCAAAATCTGGAAGTGAAATGAACATCCTGGTCTAACACCACCGAGACAGGCACTCCATGTCGTGAAACTACCTCAAGTACGTAGACCTCAGCCAGCCGCTCAGCCGATATACTCTCCTGGATCGGGATAAAATGAACACTCTTGGTCAACTGATCCACGATGACCCATATCGAATCATTTGCACATAGGAATGTCTAGCGGATGCATCTTGCCATGTGGTCGTTGGTGTTTGGCCTTGACTTTCCTACATGTCAAGCATCGCTCTACGTACCATGCTACATCCCACTTCATGCAGGGCCACTAATGTAACATCCGGATTTTACCAGGTATAATGTAAGTTTAATTGTGTTATATTCTGAGAGGGACTCGGCGAGTCGGGGCTCAGACTCGCCGAGTAGGGCCGCGGGATTAATCGAGGGTGCGCACTTGGACTCGGCGAGTCTGCGCTGTGTTATGAAACCCTAAATCTCCGGGTTTGTGGCCTATTTAAGGGGCCTTATGGCCGTCATTTGCGCTCACCCAACCCCCAGAGAGTGTCCCTAGAGTTCTTGAGCATTTTGTGAAGGAAGGAGAGCCAATCTTGATCTTGTGTGTGTTGTTTAGCAAGAAGAAGGAGGCCCTAGGCAAGAGGAAGCAAAGGAGGTTGCTATTTCGTGGATTAGAGCTTGGATCATCACTCTAGAGGTATTATTTTCGGACCATTTTCTGTTTGGTGAAACTTGATGCAAGTTAGGGCTTAATATGATCATTTATGGGGTGATTTGGTGCCCTTTGGTTCCCTCTTTGAGTTGAGACCATGGATCTGGATCCATAGAGGTCCAGAGGGCCTCACTCATCAAGCTTTATGGGTAGAAATGGAGTCCTTGGCCTTGTGTTGAAGTAGTAGAGTCAAAAACATCATTTGTGATCATGTAGAGGTTATTTATGCATCAAGATTGTGACTTTATGTGCTAAATAAGCATGGGGGGACTGGATCTATGGATTAGTGGACTGGATCTGACCTTTAGAGCCAGATTGAGTCAGTGCATGGCTCTGACTCGCCGAGTACGAAGAACAGACTTTGCGAGTAGCTTGAATGCTGCACGACCACTCAGCGAGTGGCCTCGCCGAGTTGGGATGAGTGAACTCAGTGGGTCAAGGGGGAGTCAGGATGGTCGGGTGGACCGAGTCAAACCGGACTCGCCGAGTTGTTCTTGAGACTCGGCGAGTTGAGTCGTGGTGGCCCCCACAACTCGTGCCAGGTGGAGCTCGTCGAGTTGGGAAGGGATGCTCGACGTGTCAAGAGAGGATTCCAGGGAAATTGGTGAATGCGCTCAGACTCGCCGAGTCGCTATAGTGACTCGCCGAGTCCGGTCAAGTTGACCGTTGACCAGCGTTGACCTAGATTGTCCTGTTATGGTATGGTCAACCCTAGTTGGGAAAGTGTTAATTAGAGATATATTGTGCTATAGGGGGGACTTCAGCTCGGCAGAACGAGTGTTTAGCGATTTCAGGGTTACGGTTTACCGAGACACACGAGGTGAGTCTTCTCACTATACTTTACCTTGAGTAGGTAACCAGAGATATGTGATAGAGTATTTGTATGCTATGTATGTTATGTGTTGTACTGCATTACTTTTATGTGTTTGATGCTGTGCATGTTTACAGAGTTAGAACCGGAAGGTTCACAGAGTTAGAACCTGAGGGTTCGCAGAGTTTGGGTGCACGGACCCACAGAGTTATAGCCTCGAGTGGCTAATATGTGTTATATGCAGTATTTTGGGAAACTCACTAAGCCTTGTGCTTACAGTGTTGATGTTATTTGTTTCAGGTACTAGTGACGACCGTGGGAAGGCGCCGGCTTGATCCGTACACACACGTTTGGAGCTTGACATTTTGATGTTGGGATTTTGTACTATTTTGTTGAACAATAAAAAGGGGTTGTTTTTATGAATATTGATGGAATTATGTTTTATAAAAATCGAAAATTTTGTTTGAAAAATTAGTGTTACAAATTGGTATCAGAGCCTTGGTTTGAGGGATTCAGGTACACCTTCGGGGGTATTTGAACTCAAACTGAGGAAATGAAGAGATATTTTCAAAATAAAAACCAAAATTTTCTAAGAGTAAAGGGTTTTCCAGGAAGAAACGTGTGTACGATCAGTCAGCGCCCGAACGGTGAATTCCCAAAATATCTTTTGTTATGTAATAACTATTATTGTGATGTGTGTGCATGCTAGAGTAGGCTAGGTATTGCTAATAGGGCTAGAGTGGCCTGTTTTGTGATGCCTTAGCTTAGGGAATGGTGAGCTGCTATGAGACGCTGAGAGTAATTAGGTAGCAGCTAGGGTTTTGTGTGAGATCTGTTCAGAAAGATTTAAGTATAATAGAGTACTTGGGGACTGGGATCCGAAGAGGACGATTTGGGGTGTGTACCGAGACGGTGCGGACAGTAGTATTGGGCCCGTACTACTAAAAGCACCGGAGCGGTACACAGTTCAAATAAGAATCTGGGGATGCCAAGAATCAAGGAGGGGTGGATTGTTGAATGTAAGGGTGTTCGAGTGAATTCTAATTATCGCATGTTGTATTTCAGAGGTTGATCATGGTGAGGACACGACACATGCCGGAGGATGCCGGATCTAGTGATGAGGACATTCGACAGATCATTCATGAGGAGGTGGCTGCGGTCATCAGAGCCGAGATACCAGAGATGTTCAGGTCCATTAAGACCGCTTTGATTGAGACGTTTGACGAGCGCTATGCCGCTCTTTCTGAGGCTGCGGTTGCAGCAGCTACCGCAGCGATTGCCGCGGCAAGACCCCACGGAGGTGATGCGATGTTGTTCAGGGAGTTCAGCAACACCAAGCCACCAGAGTTTGATGGTACGCAGGACCCGGTGGCAGCTATGAGGTGGATATCTGATATGGAGGGATGCTTCTTCACTTGCTCGTCCCCTGAGCATTTGAAGGTTCGGTTCGCGCTGAACCAGCTTCGCTTGGGAGCGAAGGACTGGTGGAAGTTTGTGACTGCGCATTTCACACCGACTGAGCTTTCGGCAGTGACCTGGGAGAGGTTCACTTCCATGTTCCGAGATGAGTATGTTCCTCAGGTGGAGAGGGAACGTCTGGCACAGGAGTTTCTGACCCTCAAGCAGGGTACCGAGTCAGTTACAGCGATTACGAGGATGTTTCAGGAGAGGGCGATGTTTTGTCCTGAGCACGTGTCCACCGAGCAGGCACGTATGAGTCGTTATCTGAGCATTTTGAGGCGGGATATTCGGGAGTTCGCTGCGAACTCCTCGTACCGGACATTTGCCGAGCTTCAGGCAAATGCTCGGAAGAGGGAGATTGAGCTTGAGACTCAGGCCAGGGAGGAGGCGGAGTCTATGAGGAGGGATCGGCGGCCGGCACAGTCCCAGCCGGCAGCCAAGCGGGCCAAGCCCGCTGATCCCAGACCCGGGAGCCAGAAGGGCCGCACTTGTCGGAAGTGCGGCAAGGGTCACGATGGCGCCTGTCGGGCAGGGTCTTGCTACAAATGTGGCAAGGAGGGGCATATGGCTAAGGACTGCCCCAAGGGATTTGCAGTGTGCTTCCACTGCAACCAGACCGGACACCGGAAGGCGGAGTGTCCGTTGCTGCGCGGGGCATCTCAGGGCTCGGGGGAGAGCCTTCCAGCTGACTGCGGAAGAGGTCCGCGCTGCACCCGACGTTGTGGCTGGTATGTTTCCTTTTCATTATTGTTTATGGTGTTGAGATATTATGCTTATATCATGCTATGCTTAGGTACCTTCCTTGTGAATTCTGTACCTGCTTTAGTGTTATTTGACTCGGGTGCGAGTCGATCTTTTGTGTCCTTGGCATTTAGTCAGCGTATCAGTGTTAGTCGTGGAGTATTGAGTCGGCCCCTGCGGGTTTCCATAGCTGCCGACAGAGTGATTTGTGCTACAGAGGTCTTCCGAGGATGTGTATTGGAGATATTCGGGGTCGAGTTTCCGATCGACCTGATTCCGATTGCGATGGGTGATGTCTGTGTTATAGTGGGCATGGATTGGTTGAGCCGATTCGGTGCGGTTATCGATTGCGAGCAGCAGCTGGTGACTATACGGGATCCTAGTGGGGGAGTTCTTTCAGTATACGGCGAGGGTACACGTTCTGGATCAGCCTTTTGTTCGGCTGCTAGGGCGAGGCAGTGTTTACAGCAGGGCTGTAAGGGTTATGTAGCGTATGTGATGGATACGCGAGTGATCTCCGAGAGACCGAGCTCTGTGGAGGAAGTTCCGGTGGTGCGGGAGTTTCCAGATGTATTTCCCGAAGAGTTACCAGGTGTGCCTCCCGCGAGGCAAGTGGAGTTTGGCATCGATTTGGTTCCGGGGGCCATGCCTATTGCTAAGGTGCCGTATCGCCTTGCGCCTCCAGAGATGCAGGAGTTATCCTCGTAACTTCAGGAGTTGCTGGGGAAGGGGTTTATTCGGCCGAGTAGCTCGCCGTGGGGAGCACCCATCTTGTTTGTGAAGAAGAAGGATGGCTCGCATCGCATGTGTATTGATTACCGGGAATTGAATAAGCTGACGGTCAAGAACCGTTACCCGCTGCCGAGGATCGACGATTTATTCGATCAGCTACAGGGAGCATCTTGGTTCTCCAAGATTGATTTGAGGTCGGGCTATCATCAGGTGAGAGTGCGGGACGAGGACGTCCAGAAGACAGCATTCAGGACGCGTTATGGGCATTATGAGTTTGTGGTGATGCCTTTTGGGCTCACTAATGCCCCGGCTGTGTTCATGGACCTCATGAACAGGGTCTGTCGGCCGATGTTGGATCGGTCGGTGATTGTTTTCATTGATGATATTCTGGTATATTCGAGATCTAGTGAGCAGCACGAGGAGCATTTGAGGGAGGTGCTTGGGGTTTTGAGATCGGAGAAACTTTACGCAAAGTTCTCCAAGTGCGATTTCTGGTTACGGGAGGTCCAGTTTCTGGGACATCTCGTTAACCAGAAGGGGATATTGGTCGATCCGGCCAAGGTTGACGCAGTGATGAGGTGGGAGGTGCCGAGGTCACCTTCTGAGATACGGAGTTTCCTCGGGTTGGCAGGGTATTATCGGAGATTTATTAAGGATTTCTCCAAGATTGCGGTTCCACTCACCAGATTGACCCGGAAGGGTGTGGCATTTGCATGGGGTCCCGAGCAGCAGACCTCCTTTGAGACGCTTCGCCAGAGGTTGTGTGAAGCTCCAGTATTAGCCCTTCTGGAAGGTATGGAAGGTTTTGTGGTATTCTGTGATGCATCGATCCTAGGATTGGGAGCGGTATTGATGCAAAGGGGTCATGTAATAGCTTATGCATCGAGGCAGTTGAAGCCTCACGAGTCGAGGTACCCCACACATGATTTGGAGTTGGGGGCAGTGGTGTTCGCCCTCAAGATTTGGCGGCACTACTTGTATGGAGTTCGTTGCACGATATACACGGACCATAAGAGTTTGAAGTACTTGATGGATCAGCCTAACCTAAATATGCGGCAGAGGAGATGGTTAGACGTGGTCAAGGATTATGATTGTGAGATCTTGTACCACCCGGGCAAGGCTAATGTGGTAGCCGACGCGTTGAGTCGCAGGGCGGAGAGTACTCCCCTGCGAGATGTATGTTTGAGATTGACCGTGATAGCTCCAGTTCTGGACGCCATTCGTGGGGCTCAGGCCGAGGCCGTGCGTCCGGAGATGCAGAAGAGAGAGCGGGTTGTTGGGATGGTTTCTGAGTTTATATCGGATAGTCGGGGCCTTATGACTTATCAGGGCAGGATCTGGGTACCGTTTGTGGGCGGTACCCGTGCTACATTGATGGAGGAGGCTCATAGATCGAAATTTTCGATCCACCCCGGGGCCACGAAGATGTATTTGGATCTAAGGAAGGAGTATTGGTGGCCCTGTATGAAGAGGGATGTAGCATGGTTTGTCGAGAGGTGTTTGACCTGTCGAAGGGTAAAGGCCGAACACCAGAGACCGCATGGCAAGTTGCAGCCATTGGAGGTTCCCGAGTGGAAGTGGGAACAGATCACTATGGACTTTATCACCAAATTGCCGAGGACTGCCAGAGGAGTTGATGCAATTTGGGTGATTGTGGATCGATTGACAAAGAGCGCTCACTTTCTTGCCATCAGTGAGAGTTCTTCAGCAGAGAAGTTGGCGGAGGTTTACGTGAGGGAGGTTGTATCTCGGCATGGGGTGCCGATCTCGATTATTTCAGACCGCGATGTGCGTTTCACTTCCCGTTTTTGGAAGAAATTTCATGAGGAGTTGGGTACTAAGTTGCATTTTAGTACCGCATACCACCCCCAGACCGACGGTCAGAGTGAGCGGACGCTACAGACACTCGAGGACATGCTTCGAGCTTGTGTATTGGATTTTGGGGGTAGTTGGGACTCGTATTTGCCTCTAGCGGAGTTTTCCTACAATAACAGCTATCATTCGAGCATTGGTATGCCGCCCTTTGAGCTGTTATATGGTAGGAGGTGTCGGACTCCCATATGTTGGGGAGAGGTTGGGTAAAGGGTAATGGGCAGTACAGAGATCGTGAATCAGACGACAGAGCAGATACAGCTGGTCAGGCAGAGGTTATTGACCGCTCAGAGTCTGCAGAAGAATTACGCGGATAGGCGCCGGTCCGAGTTGGAATTTCAGGTCGGCGACTTTGTTCTCCTGAAGGTCTCTCCTTGGAAAGGAGTGATCCGGTTCAGGAAGAGGGGCAAATTGGGACCCCGGTTTATTGGCCCGTTTCGTGTGATCGCCAGGGTAGGCCGGGTAGCCTATCGGCTGGAGTTACCAGCAGAGTTGGGACAGATTCACAACACTTTTCATGTATCGCAGTTGAGGAAATGTATAGCCGATGAGTCGGCAGTGGTTCCACTTGAGGATATTCAGGTTGATGCGAGCCTGAATTATGCGGAGAGACCAGTGGCTATTAGGGATCGGAAGATCAAAGTTTTGAGGAACAAGGAGGTACCTCTGGTATTGGTTCAGTGGCAACATCGGAAGGGATCAGAGATGACTTGGGAGCCGGAGGGTATGATGCGGGAGCAGCATCCGGAGCTGTTTTAGAGCGGGACTTCGAGGGCGAAGTCCAGTTCTAGTGGGGGAGAGTTGTAACATCCGGATTTTACCAGGTATAATGTAAGTTTAATTGTGTTATATTCTGAGAGGGACTCGGCGAGTCGGGGCTCAGACTCGCCGAGTAGGGCCGCGGGATTAATCGAGGGTGCGCACTTGGACTCGGCGAGTCCAGGTATGGACTCGGCGAGTCCAGGTATGGACTCGGCGAGTCTGCGCTGTGTTATGAAACCCTAAATCTCCGGGTTTGTGGCCTATTTAAGGGGCCTTATGGCCGTCATTTGCGCTCACCCAACCCCCAGAGAGTGTCCCTAGAGTTCTTGAGCGTTTTGTGAAGGAAGGAGAGCCAATCTTGATCTTGTGTGTGTTGTTTAGCAAGAAGAAGGAGGCCCTAGGCAAGAGGAAGCAAAGGAGGTTGCTATTTCGTGGATTAGAGCTTGGATCATCACTCTAGAGGTATTATTTTCGGACCATTTTCTGTTTGGTGAAACTTGATGCAAGTTAGGGCTTAATATGATCATTTATGGGGTGATTTGGTGCCCTTTGGTTCCCTCTTTGAGTTGAGACCATGGATCTGGATCCATAGAGGTCCAGAGGGCCTCACTCATCAAGCTTTATGGGTAGAAATGGAGTCCTTGGCCTTGTGTTGAAGTAGTAGAGTCAAAAACATCATTTGTGATCATGTAGAGGTTATTTATGCATCAAGATTGTGACTTTACGTGCTAAATAAGCATGGGGGGATTGGATCTATGGATTAGTGGACTGGATCTGACCTTTAGAGCAAGATTGAGTCAGTGCATGGCTCTGACTCGCCGAGTCCGAAGAACAGACTTTGCGAGTAGCTTGAATGCTGCACGACCACTCAGCGAGTGGCCTCGCCGAGTTGGGATGAGTGAACTCAGTGGGTCAAGGGGGAGTCAGGATGGTCGGGTGGACCGAGTCAAACCGGACTCGCCGAGTTGTTCTTGAGACTCGGCGAGTTGAGTCGTGGTGGCCCCCACAACTCGTGCCAGGTGGAGCTCGTCGAGTTGGGAAGGGATGCTCGACGTGTCAAGAGAGGATTCCAGGGAAATTGGTGAATGCGCTCAGACTCGCCGAGTCGCTATAGTGACTCGCCGAGTCCGGTCAAGTTGACCGTTGACCAGCGTTGACCTAGATTGTCCTGTTATGGTATGGTCAACCCTAGTTGGGAAAGTGTTAATTAGAGATATATTGTGCTATAGGGGGGACTTCAGCTCGGCAGAACGAGTGTTTAGCGATTTCAGGGTTACGGTTTACCGAGACACACGAGGTGAGTCTTCTCACTATACTTTACCTTGAGTAGGTAACCAGAGATATGTGATAGAGTATTTGTATGCTATGTATGTTATGTGTTGTACTGCATTACTTTTATGTGTTTGATGCTGTGCATGTTTACAGAGTTAGAACCGGAAGGTTCACAGAGTTAGAACCTGAGGGTTCGCAGAGTTTGGGTGCACGGACCCACAGAGTTATAGCCTCGAGTGGCTAATATGTGTTATATGCAGTATTTTGGGAAACTCACTAAGCCTTGTGCTTACAGTGTTGATGTTATTTGTTTCAGGTACTAGTGACGACCGTGGGAAGGCGCCGGCTTGATCCGTACACACACGTTTGGAGCTTGACATTTTGATGTTGGGATTTTGTACTATTTTGTTGAACAATAAAAAGGGGTTGTTTTTATGAATATTGATGGAATTATGTTTTATAAAAATCGAAAATTTTGTTTGAAAAATTAGTGTTACAACTAATAATTAGGGCGAGTGTCCCGATACATCTTCGTTGCCCCGGGATGGATGTAGAACCTCGACTTGTGGGCCTCATCCATCGGAACCTTTCATACTCCGCCCTAGTACATGACCTAGGCCCTCCCATGCAGGTTCAACAATGCACAACTGTCCTAATAAAATGAGGCCACCCGACTTATGGTCCGCTCACACTTCCGGCGCTCCTCCTTCATACCCTCGACATGTGCCTCTCGGATCTGCTCCAGTAAACCGAGTAATCACTGTCATCCTCAGACATATGTCTCAAATGGAGCCGCCACTGCCTAGCAGCTAAGAACATCGGCCACCATATTGGCCTTGCCTGGGTGGTAAAGGATCTGACAGTCTTAATCCTTCACCACATCTAACCACCGACACTGCTTGATGTTCAGATTCGGCTGATCCCTGAGGTACCTTAAACTTTTGTGGTCCCTGTAAATGGTACAACGGACCCCATAGAGGTAATGCCGCAAAATCTTGAGGGCGAAAACCACAACCCCCAGCTCCAAATCGTGCGTCGGGATTTCGCCTCGTGAGGCTTCAACTGCCTCGAAGCATATGCTATCACGTGACCGTGCTGCATCAATACTGCACCCATACCAGTGATCAAGGTGTCACAGTAAACCACGAAGTCATCGACGCCCTCCGACAAGGTCAGAATCGGTGCCACACATAAATGTTGTTTGAGAGTCTCAAAGGTTGCTTGCTGCCGAGGGCCCAAGCGGAATGTCACCGACTTCTTGGTCAACCGGGTCAGTGGGACAATAATCTTGGAGAAATCATGGATGAATCTCCGATAGTAACCCGCTAGACCAAGATAACTCTGAATCTTAGATGGGGACCTTGGAACCTCCCACTACATCACGACCTCTATCTTGGCTAGATCGACCATAATACCCTTTTGGTTGACAAGGTTCCCCAGAAACTGAAACTCGCACAACCGAAACTCACACTTGGAGAACTTTGAGAAAAGTCTCTCCTTCCTCAGTGTCTCAAGCACCTCCCTCAGGTGATCCTTATGCTGCTACCGAGTCTTGGAATAAACCAAGATGTCATCAATGAAGACTATCACATACCACCCCAACTTCAGTCTGCACACACGGTTCGTGAGGTCCATAAATATGGAAGGAGCATTGGTGAGCCCAAACGGCACCACCACGAACTCATAGTGACCATAGCGAGTTCGAAAGGCTGTCTTCGGCACGTCGTCGTCCCTGAACAACATCTGGTGATAACCCGGTTGTAGATCAATCTTGTAGAACCAAGACGCACCCTAAAGCTGGTTAAATAAATCATCAATCCTTGGGAGGGGGTAACGGTTCTTCATTGTTACATCATTCAGCTCCCGGTAATCTATGCACATCCGATATGACCCATCATTCTTCTTCACAAACAAAATCAGGGCTCCCCATGGTGAACTACTTGGTCTGATAAATCCCTTGTCTAAAAGCTTTAGCAGCTGAGTAGACAACTCCTGCATCTCGGGAGGAGCCAACCAATATGGTATCTTGGCTATCGGAGCTGTACCAGGTGTGGGCGGGGCCCGTATCTCATGGTGTGGGTAGGGCCCATATCTCATAGCAGCCGAGTGTGGGCGGGGCCCATATCTCGAAGTAGCTGAGTATGGGCGGTGCTCGTATCTCATAGTTAGCGGAGTATGGGTGCGGCCCGTATCTCCATTAGTGTGGGCAGGGCCCGTATCTCCTAGTTGCATGTCATATATGTATGGTATGTGGTATTCTGGGGGAGCTCACTAAGTTTCGTGCTTACAGTTTCAGTTTTGGTTTCAGGTACTTCAGCTAGCAAAGGGAAGGGCTCAAGTTGATGGCATGGCACACACCACGGTTTTTAGTAGCCTGGGAGCTTACTCTGATATTTTATATGAGACAGTTATATGTTGACAGATTTTATGAGATTTTGAGATACATGTTTGATGATTTGATTATGTGGTGATAATATTACGGTTGCTAAATGATTTTAAAAACGCTATTTTTGGCTTGTATTTTTGGGATGTTTCACTTACACTATTATAGGTATGGTAAAGTACTTGTACATTATGGTCTTTAGGTCTTAAGACTGCAACTCATTTTATAAGGAAAATATTGGATTTTTCTTATGCATACATTACATTTACAAAGAAAGGTTTTCAATTCTATATACAAAAGCTTATGCACTCACCAACGTAATCGTTGCCACTCTTTCAATATTTACTTGTATTCTCAGGTAATCAATAAAAACATGTGACTATTAGCTTTTGAGGATGGAACGCTTCGGCGTTAGTCAAAACATTTTTATCATTATATTGTAATCGATTTTGAAACATGTACTCGTATAAAACCATGTAACTTTCTCGATTGTATTTATAATGGTTGTATTTTACTTGGAGAACTATTATACTTGTTCTTATGATACTATACATGAAGTCCTCCACCCCTGGACGTTTTCGCCATCCTTGGTTTGGGGGTGTGACAGATTAGTATCAGAGCATTGTTTATAGTGAGCTAAGTATATTAAACCATATAAGATATACAAACTATAAACACAATGGGGCTAAGATTCTCTGACTAAACCTTTTTCATACAACTATACTTTTAAAAATAAAACATTATTTATAGGGAAAGTATAGGTACATGCATGCATGATAGTATAGCATCACATCTAGGAAAAATACGAAAATTAAAAATAGATGACTTGTACACTATGATTTTGCCTTGGGACATGTAATCAAGTCTGGGAGGAATGTAGCCTGATCACTATATTTGTCCAAGAAGTGACTAGCATATGCCATGGAATAGTCGTAGTTGGCAACAAGTCTATCAACCTGCCAATACCATTACATGAATTACATTAAGAATAAAAAAACATTTAAAATCCTATAGGAGTATTTTATGTTACTATAGCGCAATATTTCTAGATTCATTATGTGCCTCTTACACCCCTATTCTCGTATAGACGTCATGGAAGGATTCCACTTACCTGGAGATCCCTACTTTCCGAACTTGGGAAACGATGGTTGGATAGAAGAAGAACCATAGGAAGATCCCAACAAAGACCCTGGAGAAGTTGAAGAGGAAGAACCCAAAGATGAAGAATTTGAAGAAGAAGAAGAACTGGATACCTGGAGATCCCTACTTTCCGAACCAGGAAACAATGGTTGGATAGAAGAAGAAACATAGGAAGATCCCAATGAAGACCCCAGAGAAATCGAAGTGGAAGAACCCAAAGAGGAAGAATTTTAAGAAGAAGAACTCGAGGATGAAGAAGACAAGGAGGAGTCGGAGGAGGAGCCAGAGGTCATCAACCCTCCTTACATAGCCAGGGTTCCAGCGAACCATTTTGGCTACAATGGACCTGATCCCCGTTGGGCAATAGAAATCTAGAGGTGGTGTTGTCATCAGTGGAAACGATCACCATTTGGCGATCAACGAGGTTACAATGACCTCAACCATGGAGGACCGACTGACAAGGACCTCCCAGTCGTGATCCAGAAAATCAAGAACCTTGGAGATCAGAATAAGGAAATAGAAAACCGAGTTTGGGAGCTGAGTGTCACTGCGGAAGTCGCCAACGTGCGCACTCGAAACCTAGAATGAGATCACTATCCTAGGGACCAACTTATTGAGGACCTTTCCACTGCACGGGCGGAGGTAAGGGAGTATCAGGAAAGGTACATGGCTCTCGAAGAGAGAGTGACCACAGCTGAGCGTCGGTTATCAGATCTACAAGGCGCCTCTACTTCGTCTCATGGACCGCAAGGAACGAGTCGCTATGAGTAGGGTCCATACTACTCACAAATATTTATAGATTAGGTTTATGAGTATGCGTTGGTGCTACTCTTCTCTGTGTGTATGCTCAGTCCTACGATTAAGTGGTTACACTAATCAAAGGGGAGTAACGCTGTCAAAATTTTCCTTGCATTGATGTGATGTAGACCTGTATCAAGGTCAAATTTTTCCAAACTCTATGTACTAAAATCATATCAGTGAAATTGGCATGCATATTATATTTCATTGGGAGTGTTATCAATAAGTTCATAAATAGTATATGTCGTTGCTTATGGTAAGTCTACAACTACTTGGTGTAGGCAATAAAAGTTGTGTATAATTAAGATTCTACCAGTCTAGAAATGGTGGTTCTGCTTTAGGTCTTGTTCCTTGTTTGGTTGTCAGCTTAGGGCAGATCCATTAGATTCAACGATCTATTCGGTTTTAATTACACATAACAAGCATAGCTAGGTGGTTATAAAAGGACCTGGCATGGATCAAGACACAAGATGTCACTAAGTCACTACTACTAAATTCATGAGCTCAAAACATATGAATATCCAACATGAATTGATTGCAATTACATTAAAAGTCGGATCATGACATAGAAAATTTAGTTCAATAATAATCAACTTATCACTATTATTAAAGGCTTACCGAATTTTTAAATTTGTGGCAGAATTATGCCACCACGGAAAAATCCTCGGCCTTCCCAAAACATACCACCCCCTCCGCTACCATCTACACCACCACCTCCACAGTTTGACCTCGCCATGTTCCAAGCTTCCGTAAGAGCAGCCGTGGTAGCTGTAATGTCACAAATTAGTACAAATGGCGCTGGTGGTTCGGGAAATGGTGCTACTACCTCCAATTAGGGGGACAGCTAGGGGCGTTTAAAGGAATGTTCCTACAAAGATTTTACAAATGGAAAACCCAAATCCTTCAATGGAACCGGGGGCGTCATCGCCCATATGCAAGGGTTTGAGAAGACTGAATCAGCCTTCAAAATTTGTGCCTGCACTGAAGCAAGCAAAGTCAAATTTGCAGCTTGCACTTTCACTGACCGAGTCCTTACCTGATGGAACGGTTATGTGAAGTCTTTGACTCTTCTAGTGGCGAATGCGATGAGCTGGGATGATTTGAAGACCCTTATACTAGCGGAATATTACCCGAGGGGCGATATTCATAAATTGGAACAGGAACTTTGGGGCCTCAAAATGTCGGGCTCTGAAATCTCATCTTACACAACCAGATTAAGCTATCTGGCCATACTATGTCTCAGGTTGGTCACCCCGGAGAGTAAAAAGGTGGAAAAATACATCTCGGGATTAATACCTCAGATTCAAGGAAATGTGTTGGCTTCAAAGCCGACTACTTTTGACAGTGCCAAACAATTGACACAACAACTCATCGACCACAGGGCTAGCCATGGCACCGTGGTGGCCACCCTCGAGCAAGCAAAAGGGGGAAGTAACAAAAGGAAATTCTGGAACAACAAGAAAACGAACCGACCTAGGAATTTGCCAAGAAGCAACAAGTAGTGGTGGTTCGTGCTACCACTACCACCGCCGCTCCAACTCCCCTGAGGTTGTACGCTAGGAATCTCTCTAAATGTAACAAATGAAACTTTCATCACACTGGACCTTGTTGCGAAATGTACTGCAACAACTGTAACAAGAAAGGGCATACTGCCCGTTTCTGCAGGGCGTCTGCTCAACAAGCCAATCCGACCGCCAACACTGGAGCAAGCTGAGCCTGCTACAGCTGTGGAGAAACCAGGCACTACAAAAGGGGCTGGCCAAAAGCTAAAATTACAAATGCCGGAGGTGTCAGAAGGGTCTTGGCCATAGGGCAAGGAGAAGTAATGGACGATCCCACGGTGGTTACTGGTACGTTCTATTGGATAAGGTGTCTAAGTCCATAACTATATTTGGTATCAACTTGACCCGACCCGACATGCTCCATTTGGGTTGCACTTCACCTAACAACTTGTATGGATATACTTTTGAGAATAAGATGTTTTAATAATATATTATCAGTTATAATATATTAATATGAAATCATAATTATTTAATTATTATTGATCAAGAATTAATTTAGAATTAATTTAGTGATCAATATGGAGCTAATTAAATATAGACTCTTATTAATATATATATATATATATATATATATATATATATATATATATATATATATAATTTATTTAGGATGGGCTAAGAGTATATGAGGTCTATGGATAGTCCATAGAGCTTTTAACCCATGGATCCTAGGTAAATGAAGAGTCATGGGTATTAGGGTTTAACCATAATCCTCCATACTATATAAAGGAGTCTTTGGTTCAATAATTGGCACTAAGTGTGTGTGAGCATAAGGGTGAGCCGATTTCTATGGTGTTCTTATTCTCTCATGAGCTTCCAACTAGTTTTGGTGATTTTTGACACCACTTGAGGCATCCACACTGTTGGTGCTAGGCTCATAAACTCCAAGCAATCAACCATAAAAGAAAGGTATATTATTATACTTCAAAGTTTTGTATTACAAGTACCCCATAACATGCTAGTTAGGTTGTAAACCTTCGAAATCAAATTTGCATGTATTTTAGATAAAACATAGATCCAAGGTTTCTAGGGTTGCATATGATGGGTTTTGAGCATTCTAACACTTCCTAAGTGTACATGCAACCCTAATAACCTTGGATCTATGTTTGTCTAATTATCATGCAAAGTTGAATTCCAAGGTTATATTCCTATCTAGCATACATGGGGAACAATTTTAACTTAAAGTATAGATAGAATAACTTACCTTGTTGTTGTTTGTGTTCCTTGAAACCTTATGAGCCTAGCACCCCAAGTGTGATGCCTCAAATGCTTCACACAACACCAAATGCTCTTGGAAGAACTTATGAGAGAACACACACTTCTCAAAATCAGCCAAGCCCTCTTGTTTCTTAGTGTTGCCGATTTTGGTGGAGAATATGATTCTTATATAGTGTTGACACATCTAGGGTTAAACCCTAATGTGTCATGACTCTTCATTTCCATGACCCATGGGTTTGTAACTCCCATGGAGCATCCATGGAGCATCCTATGGGTGGAACCCAACTTGATAGTCCATGGAGCCTTTTAGCCCACTATACAAGATATGGATGATTTACATAATCAACCCATATATTTAATTAGTTATCTTTTGATCACATAATTAATTCTAAATTAATTCTTGATCAAACTAATCAAATAATATTATTAATATATTAGAACTTATAATATATTAATAATCTCCAAGTGTTATTTCTCTCATTTAGTCTATCCAATTGCATGATGCCATGCAACCCAAATGGACCATGCCGGGTCGGGTCAAGTACATACCAGAAATAGTTATGGACTTAGACACCTTATCCAACAGTCTCCCACTTGGATAAGTCTAATAACTATTACTGCAAGTATGACTTCAGGAACCGATCGACAATCGTAGCTCTTTACAAGGTTTCTCGAAACTGAGAAGATGATGGTACGCCATTTAAGATAAGTGATCATATAATCCTCTGTTCTAGATATCAGTCGGACAAATACATGGAACAATGTCTTACTTATTGTCCAACAGTTTGTTTCCCGATTTCCGATTTGTTTGACAAAGAACTTCATTGAACACATCAATTTAGTTCTGACCGGGCCTGGTACATAGGTCAAAACAAAATCATCGAGGGGCCCAGATATCAGCTTCTAATCCAAGAAGGAACAGATAAACTTCGACTCATATGTTTGTTCTACTACTCATTGAATTACACACAAGAGCGCGATTTATAACATCGAGTTACCAATGCATTTTTCGTACAATCAATGCATAACCAACTTGTAAGTAACAAATCATATCTCTAGGTTTAAAGACTTATATGATATTACCGTCTCACGATCACTCGAGATAGAATTCCATGAAGTGATTCCAGTGAGCGTGGGTTGAGTCCAATGCTCAGAACTTATGAGCACTCATGATTGTTGTAGCCTTGTCCTAAGACCTCTACAACCAAACATGACAGTCTTGATTCATATCTACTTCCGACATATGACCGACTGTGGAGGTTTGAATAATATGTTATACCAAACAAAATTATTCTGGAAGTCAAAACATGCAAAAGAAATATAGTAAACGATCGACAAGAGATAGCAACACTTTACTCATAAATAAAACACTTTTATTCATCATCAGATGTCAATTACACTTTACAAATTTCGAGGTTATCTAACTACTAAATCTAATATCATCCTTCAGCCCTATGCTCCGAGCATGCTGGAGATGCTTAACCCGAGTCAGTCCCTTCGTGAGGGGATCTGCTGGATTCTCATCTGATGATACCCTCTTTGCCACGAGGAGTCCTTCTTCGATCCGATGTCTGATGAAATGGTATTTTCTGTCGATGTGTCTGGATCTCCCGTGATCCCTTGGTTCCTTGGCTAAGGCAACAGCACTTTCACTATCACAGAAAATTTCCATTGGCTCTTTAATAGCTGGTACAACTCCAAGGTCTCCAATGAAGTTCCTCAGCCATAACGCCTCCTTTGCCGCCTCGCTAGCTGCAATATACTCTGATTCACAAGTAGAATCTGCCACTGTCTCTTGCTTGGAACTCTTCCAAGAAATTGCTCCTCCATTTAGGGTAAAGACCCAGCCCGATTGAGAGCGGAAGTTATCCCTATCAGTCTGGAAGCTAGCATCACTATACCCTACAACTCTCAAGTCATCACTCCCACCGAGGGTAAGGACCCAGTCCTTAGTCCTTCGTAGGTACTTGAGAATATTCTTTACCGCAGTCCAGTGTGCCTTGCCAGGGTTCCCCTGAAACCTGCTAACCATGCTCAGGGCAAAAGCTACATCAAGTCGAGTACACGTCATAGCATACATGATCGATCCTACAGCCGAAGCATAAGGTACTCGACTCATTTGTGCTATCTCAGCCTTAGTGCTAAGGCTTTGTGTCTTACTCAGTTTGGCGTTACTCTGGATGGGCAATTCGCCTTTCTTGGAGTCTTGCATTCTGAATCTCTTCAGCACCTTATCCAAGTAGGTACTTTGACTAAGTCCAATTAGTCTTTTACTCCGATCTCTCAAGATCCTTATCCCTAAAATATAGGCAGCTTCACCAAGGTCCTTCATAGCGAAACACTTTCCAAGCCAGGACTTTACTTCCTGCAGGGTTGGAATGTCGTTTCCTATGAGTAGTATGTCATCCACATACAATACCAAAAAGCTAACTATACTCCCACTAGCCTTGACATACACACAAGATTCATCTTCACTCCTAGAAAAGCCAAATTCCTTGACCTTTTCATCAAAGCAAAGATTCCATCTGCGAGGTGCTTGCTTTAATCCATAAATGGACTTCTCAAGCTTACACACTCTATTAGGGTACTCGTTGCTGACAAAACCCTCTGGCTGACTCATGTAAACATCTGCAGCTAACTTTCCATTAAGGAAAGCGGTTTTGACATCCATTTGCCAAATTTCATAGTCATGAAATGCGGCTATGGCTAACAGAACCCGAATAGACTTAATCTTGGCTACCGGAGAAAAGGTCTCATCATAATCCACTCCAGGAATTTGAGAGAAGCCCTTTGCAACCAGTCTAGCCTTATAAGTGTGTACTTTACCATCCATGTCGGTCTTCTTCTTGAAGACCCATTTGCACCCTACAGTCTTTTAACCTGGTACATTCTCAACCAAGTTCCAAACTTGATTGTCATACATGGATTGTATCTCGCTATCCATAGCCTTTTTCCATTTAGCAGACTCGGGGCCTGCCATGGCTTTCTCGTAGCTGTTAGGGTCATCTTGACTTACTAGTGTTCCATCACTAATAAGTGTCTCACCTTCTGCAGTAATATGGAATCCATAGTAATGCTCAGGTGCACTCCTAACTCTCGTGGAACGCCTAAGAGGTACAGATTCGTCAATTGGCTCAACAGGAGTTTCCTCCTCAGGTTGAGGGCTAGAGTTTGAAGTTCCATCACCACTTGACTCTTGAATTTCTTCAAGATCAATTTGCCTCCCACTGTCTCCTTGGCTTATAAACTCTCTTTCTCGAAAGACTCCTCTTCTTGCTACAAAGACCACATTGTCACTAGGTCTGTAGAAGAGGTAACCAAAGGATTGCTGTGGGTAGCCGATGAAAATACACCTCTCGCTTCGAGGTTCGAGCTTATCATGAGTCTCGCGTCTCACGAAAGCCTCGCAACCCCAAATCTTGATGTGGTCTAGTTTAGGTACTTTACCAGTCCACATCTCGTGAGGAGTTTTGGCAACTTTCTTTGTAGGGACTAGATTAAGGATATGGGCAGCAGTCTCTAAGGCATACCCCCATAATGAGATTGGCAGCGAAGCTCGACTCATCATGGAACGAACCATGTCCAACAAGGTTCGATTACGCCTCTCAGCCACACCATTCAACTGCGGTGTCCTGGGAGGTGTCAATTGTGAGACAATCCCACATTCCCTTAGATAATCGAGGAACTCTGAACTATGATACTCACCACCCCGATCGGATCGAAGCATCTTAATGTTCCTGCCCAATTGATTCTCGACTTCCTGTTTAAATTCCTTAAACTTCTCGAAAGTCTCTGACTTATGCTTGATTAAGTAGACATATCCATATCTACTGTAATCATCAGTAAAAGTCAAATAATAACGATTAGCATCCCTTGTGGCATGTTTGAATGGCCCACACACATCCGTGTGTATAAGGTCTAACAAACCTTCACCCCTTTCACACGAGCCTGTGAAGGGTGACTTTGTCATTTTTCCAAGTAAGCATGATTCGCAACTATCATTTGACTTTAGGTCAAACGACTCCAAGACTCCATCCTTTTGGAGTTGGCCTATGCATTTCTTGCTTATATGTCCAAGATGACAATGCCATAATGATGCTTTATCCAAGTTATTATTATTAGTAGAATCAATACACAAAACATTATTTCCTAAGTTATCTACAACAGATACAACTTCATACACACCATCACAAGGTAATGCTTTAAAATAAAGAACATTATTAAAGAAAGCATTAATCGAACCAACTTCATTATCAAACGAAAAGGTGAACCCTTGTTTGTACAATGCATGAAAGGAGATAATATTTCTTGCCATTTCTGGCGAATAACAACATTTATTCAAATCTAAATTTAACCCACTACTTAGCGATAAAGTATAAACTCCAATCTTGGTGACAGGTGTAACTTTCCTATTCCCCATGATTAAGTTTATTCTTCCTTGCTCCACATTCTCACTTCTTCCTAGTCCCTGAAAGTCACAACAAATATGAATACCACAACCGGTATCAAGGACCCAAGATTTCGAATGGGGTGAGTTATTAGAAATGATAGTGTAAATACCTGCATGGTTGGGTTTGACTTTCCCATCCTTCACATCCTGCTGGTACTTTGGGCAGTTCCGCTTCCAATGAGCTTTTTCATGGCAATAGAAGCATTCAGCCTCTTTTGGGTCAGAAGAAGGAGTAATGAAACCTTTCTTGGTTCCACTTGAAGAAGAGCCATCAAGGGTCCGAGCCTTGGTACCCTTCGAATATCTCTTTCTCTTCCTCCCTCGACTTTGCCCGATTGCCAAGACCGGAGTTGAGTTTGGAGTAGGAGTGATAGCAACCGACTTCCCCTTAAGACCTGTTTCTGCGGTCTTGAGAAGTCCCTGAAGTTTGCTGAGGGTGACCTCTTCCTTGTTCATGTGATATGTCATGCGGAATTGATCATAGCACGATGGTAAGGAGTGCAAAATGATATCTATTGCAAGCTCCTCAGGGAAGTTCACATTAAGCTTTAGCAAACGATCCACATACCTTTGCATTTTATGCATGTGGCTCGTGACGGAATCTCCGTCCTTCATCATGGTTGTTATCATGGAGCAGATGACTTCGTACCTCCATTGTCGTGCACTTTGATGGTATCTTTCCATCAAATCTTGGTGCATTTCATAAGGGTAGAAATCCTCATAAGACTTTTGGAGTTCAGCTGTCATTATGGCCAACATGATGCAAGCCACCTTGGTTGCATCTCTTTCATGAGTATGAAAGTCAGCGATCTCCTGGGGAGTTGCAGTGGACTCATCAATTTCCTTAAGCTCCTTATCAAGGACATATTCTTTGTCCTCATAGCGGGTAATCATCCTGATGTTTCTGATCCATTTATTGAAGTTGGATCCATCAAAGGTGACTTTCCCACACAGACTCATAAGAGTAAAGGAGCCATTAGGATTCGAGCCAGAAGCATTATTTGAAGACATCTGAAAGAGGAGAACAAGTTTAGTATAGATTTAAGAGAGTCCTTAATAAAACACCCAAATGTAATATTAAGGCTAGGATCCAATCACAATATAATATAACTTAGAAGAGGTATGCCGTAATCTAAGCTATACCATATTTGAAAGGTAGGTGAATGACGATTCACCAATTTCCACTACGAAAACCGAAATATTAGATATTAGGTTTTATTGGTTTTAGAAATTCCTAGATTCTTTGAGATTCAATGAACTTTTCAAAGGCATGTTTCAATCTCGAGAGTGCCCTCCAAGTTTTGTGACTGGGATACCGAGGATCACAAAACGAGGTGTGAAGTAACCATGCAAATCACTTGGTACCCTTAAAGTTTATCACTCAATTGATGTGCCGGTAAACCACACACGCTCCACCGATACTATAATAAACCTTAAGTCACCCTTTACCTACCTTGTTAAGTCCAAGTTAGTGTGCCGGTTAACCACACACGCTCCACCAACGACTTAGACAAAGTGTAAAGTGTAATTTCATGGATTAGCACCTTATTCACATTTTCCTAAAGTAACTAAGATTGGGAATTTAATAAAATATTTTAGTTACTTTATAATATTCATCATACTTTGAATGAGAATTTATAAGTCCTTGTCTTACCCGTTCGGCTAACGACCCTCCACCAGTCAAGCAAGCGGTGGGTGAGAGTAGACACCCATTAAGTCACCATTTTATAGGCAACAACCTTATACCCACCTTATAGACCGGCTTCGTGAATGAGGCGTACTAGCGGTAAGACGGCTTTATTCTTATAAATATATATATATATAATTATTAAATCATCATAATATAAGTATAAGGGTTGAATTTTAACTTTTAAAATTCTAGGGGTTGGAACTTAAGGTTTTAACTTAACTTTACTTGTTCCAAAACTTGAGGGCAAGTTTTGTAACTTTCAAAACTTTTCATTTCTTGTAACTTATGAGTTTAATAGAGTAATAAAATGAAGACTCTTCATTTTTCTAACTCTTGTATTTGTTTTAATGGTTTTAACTCAAGTGTGACTCTTGGTTTTCCATAACTTGAGGACAAGTTATGGACTCCATTAAAACACATTATGATCAAGAATTAATCTACCACATAGGTTACAAATAATTCCTATGATCATCTAAAACATCATAAGAACAAGAACATGAATATGAACACAATCAAAAATTACATTTAAAACTTCGTAATTTTGATAACTAGTTGTTGTAAATGAATTAGCAAAGACATTACACCACCAAAAACAAGTTTTCAATTACCAAAACAGTTTAGGGTAATGTTTCTAATTCATTTCCAGCAACTGAATCGAAATTCTGCAATCAGTCGACCCTACTCGCCGAGTGCATGAACTGACTCGCTGAGTTGGTTGAAGATACTCATGAACTCGACGAGTCCCCCCTATAGACTCGATGAGTCCATTCGCAGACAGCAAGATTTTCGATTCTTTTTCAACTTTTAAGCACAAATAAGAGCAAACAAGCCTAGGCTCTGATACCACTGATGGGTTTTGAGCATTCTAACACTTCCTAAGTGTACATGCAACCCTAATAACCTTGGATCTATGTTTTTCTAATTATCATGCAAAGTTGAATTCCAAGGTTATATTCCTATCTAGCATACATGGGGAACAATTTTAACTTAAAGTATAGATAGAATAACTTACCTTGTTGTTGTTTGTGTTCCTTGAAACCTTATGAGCCTAGCACCCCAAGTGTGATGCCTCAAATGCTTCACACAACACCAAATGCTCTTGGAAGAACTTATGAGAGAACACACACTTCTCAAAATCGGCCAAGCCCTCTTGTTTCTTAGTGTTGCCGATTTTGGTGGAGAATATGATTCTTATATAGTGTTGACACATCTAGGGTTAAACCCTAATGTGTCATGACTCTTCATTTCCATGACCCATGGGTTTGTAACTCCCATGGAGCATCCATGGAGCATCCTATGGGTGGAACCCAACTTGATAGTCCATGGAGCCTTTTAGCCCACTATACAAGATATGGATGATTTACATAATCAACCCATATATTTAATTAGTTATCTTTTGATCACATAATTAATTCTAAATTAATTCTTGATCAAACTAATCAAATAATATTATTAATATATTAGAACTTATAATATATTAATAATCTCCAAGTGTTATTTCTCTCATTTAGTCTATCCAATTGCATGATGCCATGCAACCCAAATGGACCATGCCGGGTCGGGTCAAGTACATACCAGAAATAGTTATGGACTTAGACACCTTATCCAACAGCATATACACCATAAGAGTGTTAGAATGCTGAAAACCCAACAGTGGTATCAGAGCCTAGGCTTGTTTTCTTGATACATGATGTAAACTTGTTGAAAAAGCTCGAAATTCTGCACTCTGCAGCATGAACTCACCGAGTCTACGGGGGGACTCAATGAGTCCATGTGTAAATTCATCCTACTCGGCGAGTAGGTTCTTACACTCGATGAGTAGGTGTAACACCCCGTTCTTAAAGTATTTAATTATGAGTCCCTGAGATTTAATAGGAAAGGTAATTCTGGTCTTTTTCGGGAAATGGGTTTTATCCGAGAAGGTTTCGGACTGGTGTATGTTGTTAGAAGCATTGGGCTTCTCGTCACCCTCGAGTGAATGTAAAGTCTATTGGGAGCGGGTTTAGAGTAGAGGAGTTGCGGTGTTTTGAAGATGATAATTAATTATAGCTCTTAATGGAAAATTAGAAAAAGGGGTTCCATGCAAGCCATGCATGTGTTTTGAAGTTTGGCTGGGTACGCCTATTGTTGTAGAGGAAAGATGCGGGGTGGCTAAGTGAGTACGTCCAACATACTAGAGGTACACCTAGCGTACTCTCAGAAACCCCAACCCCTAGTTTTAGGGTCAGCCACTATATAAGGAACATGTTGGTTCATACCCTAGCCTCCATAAGCTCACCCTTAACCTCAGAAACCCTTGAAACCCGTATTCCCTCCTTTGTTGGGTGTGTTTGGCCTTGGAAAGCTCATTTTTGGTAAAAGAAAAGCTAGAAGAAGAAAGGAGAAGTTGTCAAAGAAGGAAAGGAACGATTGGAGCTTGTAGATCTGAAGAGATATCATCCTTTGGAGCTTATTTGAGGTATAAAGCTTCTTGCTTGCCATTTATTTTGCATAGATCTAAGTGTTGTGAAGTTTTAGCATCTTTCTTGTCCCAAAAGTCCTCATCTTGATTCATGCTTTGTGTTGGCCGAGATTATCTGTCCTTTCAGACCTTTGGAGAGGTCTTGAGTGAGAAAAATGAGGTCCCAAGGGCTGTAGTTGTTCCATGTGTTAGATATATAGGTCTTAATGGATTAAGACCTTGGATTAGGAGCTTTATGGACGTCCCAAGTGATAATGTTTGAGACTTTATGAATTTTAATCATATTTGGCCTAGGGATCTGAAGTTTGGGCTTAATAGCTTAATCCATTAAGAAGTTATAATGACTTAATGAGTAGCACAGTTACGCCCTGCGTAACACATGAGTACGCCACGCGTAGTGGGCCAGAGCCCCGATCCCCAATTGTGAATAAGAGTGTACGCCCCGCGTACTCCCCCTGAGTAGACTTTAATGTTGGGCCTTAGAGTTTGGGCCGTTTGTGGGTTGTTGGTTTACGGGTCATGTCTGGAAATTATGGATAGAGTGTTTTGGGCCCAATTATTGTTATGGACCTTGGATCTAGGCCCATTTGGTGAGGTGGGCCTAATTTGGTAAATTGGGCCAATATTGGACTTTGTATAAGATTTGGACTTTGGACTTAGCTCGATAAGTGGATGTATGCTTGGCCTAATGTGTATTTGTGCTATGTTGGCTAGTTTGGTATTTGCGGTGAGTTGGTGATTCGAGAGTCTGCTTCTTCAGTTCAGAGTATCGGCAATCTCGAGGTGAGTTATCCTCACTAGATCAACAGGGTCTAAGGCACCAAGGCCGGCCCTTTATCGGATTGAGATCCGGGTATTTATTGTTATTGCTTTGATATGTTTGCATCCTAGTAGTTAGGATGGTATATGCTAGTGACCGGTTAGGTCGGTATCCTGGTTAGGATGATGATATGTTATGTGATCTGTTTGATCGACTTGTTGACTGTGAACTGTTATATGATTGTATGTTTATGTGCACATGGTTGTTTGGACTAGAGTTGGGTTGAGGCGGGTCCTGCTTTGTGCTGTAGGCCAAGATACCCAGGGCGGACCGGTTGTTCCGAAGGCCCAGCGAGCGGTCCGAATAGGCTGTAGGCCCCACGAGGGTGGACCAGACGTGCCGAGGCTCGGAGAGTGGAGCAGGCCGACTGAAGGCCTGATGCGGGCGGACCAGTCATGCTGTAGACTCAGAGAGTGGACCAGGTGGGTTGAAGGCCCAGTGCGGGCGGACCAACCGTACTGCATACTCGAGGGAAATGGCTATAGTCGGAGGGTGGACCCGGTGGACTGAAGGCCCGATACGGCAGACCAGTCACACAGTAGACCTGATATGCATGGCTGTTCGGCGATCGGTTTTGATATGACATGTTATATGTGTATGGTATAAGTGGTTGGTATTTTGGGGGTATCTCACTAAACTTTCGGGCTTATAGTTGTGGTTTAATGTTTTTCAGGTTCTTCAGGAGACCGTGGCAAGGCGAAGGCGTGATCGTACCGCTCCTCGTGTTTATGTTTCTGGGAATACTCTGATAATAAATGTATTGAAAACCTTTTTGTAATAACGTGATTAAAATGGGTTGTTTTTGAAAGTTAAATTTTGTTGATAATTTTGGTCGTTACAAGTTGGTATTAGAGCCTTGGTTTGAGTGAATTGGAGGAACATTCGTGTGAATCCAGTCTCAAATCAAGGAGGGTTTTAAAAGAAAATTTAAAATGGTTTTCAAATTAAGAAAAAGGAGGACGCGGAGGTACGATCATAAGTAACCCCAAAATACCATACATGATATTTGTTTTCGAGCTTTGATAGAACAGCATGCTAGTACTAGGCTAGGGATCTTCAGGATTTCATGATAATGTTGCCTGCTAGCCTAGGGTCTCCTTCTGTATGAGATTTTCAGTGTTCCTCTAGGAGCGATGATTGAGCGCTTGTTATGCATATTTGTCACTACGGTGTTGTGGTAGTACTTCACACAAATATGGGTAGGTGTGGAAGGTAATATGGGCCTGTACTACTGAAAGCACAGGACCCATATGCGTATCAGGGAAACCATGACCTCTAGGGTTGGGTTGAGAGTTGGTTCCCAGGATAGTGGGAAATGTCTAAGATTTTGTGGTTTATTTTAAGTATGGAGATTTCGAGGCATGCTGGGAGTGGATCCGGGTCAGGATCGGGAGCAGGAGAGGGAGTTCCGGGCGGGTCAGTACCGCCCGAGGTTATCGGTCAGATGAGTACGTGCGAGTTAGATGCGAGGATTCGCGAGATCCTGCATGATGAGGTTGCTGCGTTGTTCCAGGACGAGCTGCCGGAACTGTTTGGGTCGATCAAGACCGCCATGATGGAGTATTTTGATGAGCGCTATGCGGCTCTCACTGAGACGGCTACCGCGGCGGCTACAGCGGCTGTAGCAGCAACAGGGGGAGGAACTGGTAGAGGTTTCCAGTATCGGGACTTCGATAATACCAAGCCTCCCACTTTCGATGGAGTTCAAGACCCGATTGTTGCTATGAGGTGGTTATCGGACGTGGAGGGGTGTTTCTTCACGTGTTCATGCCCTGCTGATCAGAGGGTGAGGTGTGCTCTGAACCTGTTAAGGATCGGGGCGAAGGATTGGTGGAGATTAACCACGGGGTCATATTCGGATGCGCAGAGGGCTGCGGTTTCATGGGATCAGTTCAGAGAGATGTTCTACACTCGTTATGTTCCGCAGGTTGAGAGAGAGAAATTGGCTCAGCAGTTCCTTGAGCTGAAGCAGGGTTCGGAGTCGGTGACTGAGATCACCAGGATGTTTACTGAGAGGGCGATGTTTTTCCCTGAGTTCGCTTTAGAGCAGGCTCAGATGTCCCGATATCTGAGTATGCTAAAGAGAGATATCAAACAGTTTGTGTCCACGCAAAGGTGCGAGACCTTGTTAGAGTTGCAGGAGGCCGCCAGGCGGTGGGAGTTGGAGATTGAGTTGCAGATGCGTGAGCTGAGGCAAGCTCCGGTGCAGTCGCAGCCGGCGTCGAAACGGTCCAAGACCATTGATTCCAGGGTGGGAGATCAGAGCAGCCACATTTGTGGGAAGTGTGGGAGGGGTCACACCGGAGTTTGTAGGTCCGGTGGTGCATGCCGCAAGTGCGGAAAGGAGGGGCACTATGCGAGGGATTGTCGGCAGGCAGCCCTGGGTCGGGATTTTAGGATCTGTTATCATTGTCATTAGGTTTGGCACTTGAGGGTCAACTACCCACAACTTGCTACAGGACCAGTGCAGGCTCCAGCACCGGCCACTTTGAGGATCACGGGTGGAGGTCAGGGTGGAGCGGATCCCCCAAGGGCTCAGGGTCGTGCTTTTCAGCTTATAGCAGAGGAGGTCAGAGCAGTGCTGGATGCAGCTGTGGGTATGTTCCTTTCTTGATATCTTGTTATCTTGTGATTATTGTGGAGTATTATTATCTGCTAGTCTCGTTGTGCGGTTTTTGTTTTGGTATCCGTTGTTCCTTGAGGGTTTGGTATGGTTATGGGTTAGTGTTTGGGTTTTCGTTGGTTATCATTCATGAGGGTTATTAGTGGAAATATGGCATTGGTCTGAATGTCGGGTAGCATCTACAGTCTGAGGAGTGGTTAGCTGAAGATTGAGTTTCTTTCGAGCGGGATGATCAGTGTGGAAATGTGATTTTGTGAAGGTTGCTAGTGCTAGTGGGAATCAGTCCGCGTGTAAGTGTTGGGTTTTGTGCAAGGTTGTTTTGGGAGGTCGGTGATAGCGACTGGTGGTTGATAGTCAGTGCTCTAAGTGGGGGAGAATTGGAAATTCTCCGGATGGTCGATAGGCTTGAGAAATTGTTTAGCTGCTTGCGGTTCAGCAATGTTTTTTGTTAGCCGAGAGCAGGCTGGTATGAGTGAGCGGTAGGCGTGCGGGGTGGCATACAGACCTATGGCATTGATTGTGGAGGGCCTGGGATCAGGCCGGGATCGAGTATGTATGACGGGGATAGAGATTGGAACCCCTAGAGGCTAGAACAGTATGCATGGGAGGATTTCCCGGAGAGATAACTCAGAGTGATGAAGGCCGGATAGACTGAAGGCCGGTAGGCGTACCAGTCAGTCCAAAGGCTCGGAGGACGGTCCAGCCAGACTGAAGGCCCTGGAGGGCGGTCTAGATTGGCTGAAGGTTTTGAGAGTGGTCCAGATTGGCTGAAGGCCTGGTAAGGCAGACCAGTCATGCTGAAGACTCTGCAGGTATTGTTAGACCGGTTCGAAGAAAGGGGTTGAGTATGTCGGGATGTGTTAGCATTAGGAGGTTTGGCCCTAGGTATTGATCTTGATTGGTGGATATAGTGCATGGACTCAAGAGTCCTTGTGAGCAGATTTAGAGCATGTGTGTTGCATGGATAGCGGTTATGCTATAAGGAAGTGTAAATTCACGGAAGTGAAAGTAGCAGCGCAAAGTTGTGATTGGAGTGGTCCAATTATGGTCATTGAGCAGCGTGATTGCGACAGTGGTACGAGGTCATATCCGAGTTGGATGGTTGCTGAGGCTCGGTAGGAATGCATGGATGGAATCTCGGATTTCCAGTTACACTTTGTTTTATGTGATGGAAATTCATCCGGCAGGATGTTTGGAAGTGTCATCAGTGTATCGGGTTTTTCCTAACCCGAGGACACCTGGGCCAGTTCAGTGTGGTTAGGAGATTGCGGTGGAGAACTCATGGGAGTTGCTCTGAGGCTGAAGCATGTGACATCCTGTCAGTAAGAAAGGTAAAGTTGGATTTTGGATTTCGATGGTCGAGTCTTGAGGAACATGGTTCGGTGAATGCCAGGTGGTGCATTGCGGGGGTAGTTCTGGAGTAGAGTTGTCGCAGGCTTCGAGGACGAAGCCTATTTTAAGTGGGGGAGAATTCTAACACCACGTTCTTAAAGTATTTAATTATGAGTCCCTGAGATTTAAGAGGAAGGGTAATTCTGGTCTTTTTCAGGAAATGGGTTTTATCCGAGAAGGTTTCGGACAGGTGTATGTTGTTAGAAGCATTGGGCTTCTCGTTACCCTCGAGTGAATGTAAAGTCTATTGGGAGCAGGTTTAGAGTAGAGGAGTTGCGGCGTTTTGAAGATGATAATTAATTATAGATCTTAATGGAAAAGCGGAAAAAGGGGTTCCATGCAAGCCATGCATGTGTTTTGAAGTTTAGTTGGGTACGCCAAGCGTAAGCTGGACGTACGCCCAATGTAGTAGAGGAAAGATGCAGGGTGGCTAAGTGAGTACGCCTAGCGTACTCTCAGAAACCCCAAACCCTAATTTTAGGGTCATCCACTATATAAGGAACATGTTGGTTCATACCCTAGCCTCCATAAGCTCACCCTTAACCTCAGAAACCCTAGAAACCCGTATTCCCTCCTTTGTTGGGTGTGTTTGGCCTTGGAAAGCTCATTTTTGGTAAAAGAAAAGCTAGAAGAAGAAAGGAGAAGTTGTCAAAGAAGGAAAGTAACGATTGGAGCTTGTAGATCTGAAGAGATATCATCCTTTGGAGCTTATTTGAGGTATAAAGCTTCTTGCTTGCCATTTATTTTGCATAGATCTAAGTGTTGTGAAGTTTTAGCATCTTTCTTATCCCAAAAGTCCTCATCTTGATTCATGCTTTGTGTTGGCCTAGATTATCTGTCCTTTCAGACCTTTGGAGAGGTCTTGAGTGAGAAAAATGAGGTCCCAAGGGCTGTAGTTGTTCCATGTGTGATAGGGATGTCAAAAAGTCCCGTGGGGGCCCCGTCCCGTTTGGGGGATTTAAAAAAAAAAATCGGGGGCGGGGGTGGGGGCAATGTTAACCCCTGTTTTATTTTCGAGGGCAGGGGCGGGGGTAAGCAATCCCGTCCCGAAACCCCCATGGGGACCCCGTTAATAAATTACACATATATTTACATATATTATTTATATAAATATAAGAAACAATAACATGATTTTGAGCTTTCAAAATTTATCAAAAAACATGTTTTTAAGTTGTTAGTAAATTTTTTTAAAATGCTATAACTTTTTTATTTTTAACATGTAAAATTCTGCTATAAATAATTATTTGTTACCTAAAAAATAGCTTCTTTTAGCCTAAATAACAACTTCTTTTAACCCAAAAAAAGGTACCCCAAAATCAATCGGGGGCGGGGGCGGGGGTAATAAAGGGGATTCGGGGGCAGGGGCGGGGGTAGAAAGGCTGAATATTCCGGGGGTGGGGGCGGGGGTGGGGGAACCGGAAAATTTCGGGGGCGGGGGTGGGGGATGCACTCCCCATCCCGTTTGCCCCCGTTGACATCCCTAATGTGTGAGATATATAGGTCTTAATGGATTAAGACCTTGGATTAGGAGCTTTATGGACGTCCGAAGTGATAAAGTTTGAGACTTTATGAATTCTAATCATATTTGGCCTAGGGATCTGAAGTTTGGGCTTAATAGCTTAAGCCATTAAGAAGTTATAATGACTTAATAAGTAGCACAGTTACACCTCGCGTAACACATGAGTACGCACCGCGTAGCGGGCCAGATCCCCAATCCCCAATTACGAATAAGAGTGTACGCCCGCGTACCAAGGAGGGTACGCCCAACGTACTCCCCCTGAGTAGACTTTAATGTTGGGCCTTAGAGTTTGGGCCGTTTTTGGGTTGTTGGTTTATGGGTCATGTCTGGAAATTATGGATAAAGTATTTTGGGCCCAATTATTGTTATGGACCTTGGATCTAGGCCCATTTGGTGAGGTGGGCCCAATTTGGTAAATTGGGCCAATATTGGACTTTGTATAAGATTTGGACTTTGGACTTGGCCTGATAAGTGGATGTATGCTTGGCCTAATGTGTATTTGTGCTATGTTGGCTAGTTCGGGATTTGCGGTGAGTTGGTGATTCGAGAATCTGCTTCTTCAGTTCAGAGTATCGGCAATCGCGAGGTGAGTTATCCTCACTAGATCAACAGGGTCTAAGGCACCAAGGCCGGCCCTTTATCAGATTGAGATCCGGGTATTTGTTGTTATTGCTTTGATATGTTTGCCTCCTGGTAGTTAGGATGGTATATGCTAGTGACCGGTTAGGTCGGTATCCTGGTTAGGATGATGATATGTTATGTGATCTGTTTGATCGGCTTGTTGACTGTAAACTGTTATATGATTGTATGTTTATGTGCACATGGTTGTTTGGACTAGTGTTGGGTTGAGGCGGGTCCTGATTAGTGCTGTAGGCTAAGATACCCAGGGCGGACTGGTTGTTCCGAAGGCCCAGCGAGTGGTCCGGATAGGCTGTAGGCCCCACGAGGGTGGACCAGACGTGTCGAGGCTCGGAGAGTGGACCAGGCCGACTGAAGGCCTGATGCGGGCGGACCAGTCATGCTGTAGACTCAGAGAGTGGACCAGGTGGGTTGAAGACCTAGTGCGGGCGGACCAATCGCACTACAGACTCGAGGGACATGGCTAGACTCGGAGGGTGGACCCGGTGGACTGAAGGCCCGATACGGCGGACCAGCCACATAGTAGACCTGATATGCATGGCTGTTCGGCAATCGGTTTTGATATGACATGTTATATTTGTATGGTATAAGTGGTTGGTATTTTGGGGGTATCTCACTAAGCTTTCGGGCTTACAGTTGTGGTTTGATGTTTTTCAGGTTCTTCAGGAGACCGTGGCAAGGCGAAGGCGTGATCGTACCGCTCCTCATGTTTATGTTTCATGTTATGTTTCTGGGAATACTCTGATAATAAATGTATTGAAAACCTTTTTGTAATAACGTGATTAAAATGGGTTGTTTTTGAAAAGTTAAATTTTGTTGAAAGTTTTGGTCGTTACAGTAGGAGCCCCAGAATGCAGTTTTTCGACTTTTGCTGCTGAAAATATACTAGAAACATTACCCTAAACTGTTTTGGTATTTTAAAACTTGTTTTAGATGCTATAATGCTTATGCTAATCCATTTACAATGGCTAATATGAAAATTCCATGTTTTATATGTGTTAATATGATTCTTGAAATTTTGATATGAATGTTCATGTTCTTATGAGTTTTTGAATATCATAGGAAATATGTGTAACTTTCATGTAAGTATGATTCTTGATCTTAATGGCTAATGATGGACTCCACAACATGTCCTCAAGTTATGGATAACCAAAAGTCACTTCTTTAAAAGTGACATTAAAGAATAAGAAGGTACATAAAATGAAGAGTCTTCATTTTAATGGACCATTAAAACTCATAAGTTATGAAATGAAAAGTCTTGAATAGTTTCAAAACTTGCCCTCAAGTTTGGAATTTGTAGAGTCTCACACATTAAATACTTTAATTCCAAATTGAACCTTAGAATTTTAAAAGTTTAAAACTCAACCCTTATACATCTATAATATTAAAAGTTTAATTATTATATATATATATATATATATATATATATATATATATATATATATATATATATATGTATAAGAATAAGCCAGTCTTACCATTAGTAGGCCTCATTCACGAAGCCGGTCTATAAGGGGGGTATAAGGTTATTACCTATAAAATGGCGGTTTAATGGGTGTCCACTCTCACCCACCGCTTCCTTGACTAGTGGAGGCTCGTTAGCCGAACGGGTAGGATAGGACCTTAATCCTCATTAAAAGTATAATGAAATTATAAAGTAACTAAACCTTTATTAATTCCCAATCTTAGTTACTTTAGGAAAATGTGAAATAGGTGCTAACCCATGAAATTACACTTTGTATCTCACCAAGTCGTTAGTGGAGTGTGTGTGGTTAACCGACACACTAACAAGGACTAGTACGAGTGGCAAAGTGTGACTTAAGTTTTATCATAGATTGGTGGAGCACGTGTGGTTAACCGGCACATCGATTAGGTGATAAAATTAAGGGTACCAAGTCAATTTTCCTGGTTATTCACACCTTGTTTGTGATCCTCGGCATCCCGATCACAAACTTGAGAGGTCAAAATCGAGATTCAAACATGCCATTAAAAGTTCAATGTATCTCATAGATCTGGGAGTTTCAAATCCAATTAAAACTTAATAATTTTTTTTTCATGGTGGAAATTGGTAAATCGTCATTTACCTACCTTCAAATATTTTGTAGTTTGGATTAAGACACCCATCTTCCAAGTTATGAAATAGTGTGTAGGGTCCTAGCCTTAAAATTTCATTTGGGTGACTTATTAAGGATTCTTCATCTAATTAAACTTGTCCTTCTTTCTTTTCAGATGTCAAACAACACTGCTGCTGGATTAAATCCTACAAGCTCTTTTTCCCTCATGAACTTGTGCGGGCAAGTCACTTTTGATGGGTCTAACTGTTGGAATAGTGTCTAAGGCTGCAACTATATTAGGCAAGTATTTGATCCGGTTGTGCATGGTCCTTTTGGGTTGCCTTCACCATAGCAACTTGATAGATGTTTTGTTAAGAGAGAGTAAATATTATAAGGAATAATATATGGTTATTTGATTAATATAAGTCATATATTAATTGGAATTAATTTGGTGACTTAAAGAGATTAATTAAATAAGAGGGTATAAACTGTCAGTTGTTTGATAGTTACACTTTAGACTATAAATCCTTATCCAAGATAGGATGGACGATTTCTAGGGCTTGGATAAGCCAAAATCGTCCATAGGGTTATCAAGGAAAGGATATGGATTAACTTAAAGTATAAGTTATCCAATTAGGGTTAAAGCTGTAATCCTTAAGGAGTCTACAAGTATAAATAGACCCTAGGGGTGAGGGAATTCGACACATCACACCATCTAAAGTAGAGATACTTTGGCCGAATTCCTCCCCTCTCCTCTCTCCTAAATCATCTTTCTTGCTATTGGTGTTTGTAAGCCATTAGAGGAGTGACATTTGTGACTCTAGAAGCTCCAAGACAACAAGATCAACAAGGAATCCAAAGGTATGATTCTAGATCTATTTCAATGTTGTTATTTAACCTAATTAGCCATTATAAGTCTTGGATTCAAAGCATGTTTAATTAGAAAGCCTAGATCCGAGCATTAGGGTTTTGCATGCGCACATAGGAAAGTTCTTATGGCTAAAACCCATCAGTGGTAATAGAGCCTAGCTTGGTTTTCTTTAAATTGTTGCTTGATTAACTGAAACAAAACTACAAAATTCGATTTTTGGGTTTCTGAGTCATGGACTCGGCGAGTTCCAAAGTGGACTCGGCGAGTAGGCCTGACTCGGCGAGTCACTTTGTGTACTCGGCGAGTCCGGGCGTCAGGATTAGGCAAAACCGGGATTTTTTCATGTTTATCTTATGGAAACTTACCTTAATCATATTAGATCAACCCTAATCCGATTTTTTGATATATATGACTATAATGTTGATCTAATTAAAGATATTTATCATCTAATAAAATATTTAATTTCCTTATATGATAATTGATTAATTATTTTGATAATTATCTTATAAGAAATCTTGGATAAATCAAATAAAGATAATTAGGATATTAATTGTTAATTGGAATATTTGTTATTTGATCCTCCATGTTTTAAATGTTTAAAACTTTCCCTCAAGTTTTGAAATTTATATTTGTAATTAAAAAGTTTTAATTTAGACAACTTAAATTTCAAACCCTACGTTTTAAAAGGTTTAAAAGACAACCTTATACTAATATGATATTACTAGAATACTATATATATATATATATATATATATATATATATATATATACATATATATATATATATATATATATGTATATATATATATATATATGTATATATATATATATATATATATATATATGTATAACTATTGCAAGTCTTACCGTTAGTAGGCCTCATTCACGAAGCCAATCTATAAGGTGGGTATAAGGTTGCGGCCTATAAAATGGCGCTTAATGGGTGTACACTCACACCCACTGCTTGCTTGATTGGTGGAGGGTCGTTAGCCGAACGGGTAGGATAGGGCAACCTCATCCTCTCATTAAAAGTATAATAAGAAATACAAAGTAACTACACGTTTTAAAAAATTCCCAATCTTATTTACTTTAGGAAAAGTGAATTGATGCAATCCCATGAAATTACACTTTGCACCCTTGCTAAGAAGTTAGTGGAGCGTGTGTGGTTTACCGGCACACTAATTGGTTCTAAGCAAAGGTGGCAAAGGGTGATTCATTGTTTATCATATTTTGATGGAGTGTGTGTGGTTTACCGGCACATCGAATAGGTGATCGTTACAATGAAGGCACCATGTGAATTTACATGTTAATTCACACCCGCTTTGTGATCCTCGGCATCCCAGTCACAAACAAGAGGGGCATATCGAGATTTAAACATGCCATTGAATAGTTTCAATGAATCTCATCCGAACCTAGGAATTCTCAATACACTTAGGACTAATAGTCTAGGTTTTGTAATGGAGAATTAGTGAATCGTCATTCACTTACCTTCAATTTATTTTCATGTTAGATTACGACATCCCTTTTCTAATATGAAAATGTTATTGTTGGATCCTAACCCTAATTTTTCTTATTGGGTGATAATTAGGGATTCTTATTCTAATCTATCTTTGTCCTTTCTATAGATGTCGAACGCAAACAACGCTGCTGCTAGTTCTTTCACGTTGATGAGCCTTTGCCAAAAGGTCACCTTCGATGGAATGAACTTTAGCGAATGGATAAGTGATATGGGCATATTTAGTTATAAAATCCATGCATTATCTTAATACTTTATGTTGATTTTGTCTCATTTAATGAACAAAAGGTGCTTAATTAGATTAAATATTTCATTTTCAGCAACAAATACATGCTCGAAAGGAAAATGAAGCGGAACTAGCGATTGGACGCTTGGATCATGGATTTTGAAGAAAGAAGGACGTTGTTGGACAGCTTGACCCCTCGTCAGTGTTTTGGCCATATCTCATGAACCGTAACTCCAATTGATGAGATTCAAAATGTTCTGAAAACTAGACACAATTTAGGATGACTTTCGTGTTTTGAGAAAATGCTGATTCCAAACGTACTCGGCGAGTAGGGTCGATTACTCGCCGAGTTGGTCTGAAGTTTCGCGATTCTGGACGCGCAGACTTGCCGTACACGGGTTTTAAGTGACGTACTCGCCGAGTAGGTCACTGGACTCGCCGAATAGCCCCTGTTTTGTGAAAATCTATATAAAGGGACTTTCAGATCGATACCCGAGGAGAGAGATGAACCCTTGGAGGCCAATTGTCGACTAAAGGTGGTGTTGGAGCGTGGGAAGCAAGGGAATCAACCCTACATTCAATTTTAAGGAGAATCAAGTCAAAATCAAGTTTACTCTTACCTAATCTCTTGTTTGAACTATGTTTTTACCAATTGATTTCGTTTTTGTGCTTGTTTCTGCTGTAATCATGAGCTAAAAACTCATAACTTCTGTTTGGGTAGACAATTTTGTGAACATGGATTGATTATTTGAGTAGGATTAATTTTGATTGGTAATTATGTTTTGTTAAGCTTGTTAAAGAACCTTATGTGTTGACAATAACTATTCTTCTATTAATAAATCGGTAATTAAGTTGTATGAACATCTCTTAGTTGCTAATTTCATATGATTTACGTGACCACATAGTTGTATGTCTAGGAATAACGAATGTGAAACTAGAATTAACTTGAAGATAGGTAAGTTAATGTGTGAGCTTGTGTGATACACCATTAACAAGAGGTTAATTGAATCACCAATTTGATTAGCTAATTACAAGTCTTTCTAAACCCGAATCAATAACTAGGAAATCCGTTGATTTAGACAACTGGCCACTGCTTGAGTTAATTTGTTTCCTAAGGATTAGTAATAGCGAAAGTGGAACTAATCATCTTAGTCGGTAGCTAATGAAGAATTAATCCGATACATCGAAATAATCCATGGGAACAAATGAGTCGAACCTAAACAGAAGTCCTCTTTATTATTGAATTTAGTTGATTTTTATTTGCTTAGCTCTTAGTTTCTTAGTTTAAGTTTTAGTTAATTGTTTAAGTTTCTAGTCTTGCAAAACTAGAGAAAACCCCCTTTCTATTACTTGTTTTATTTAGATAATATTAGCATCTATTTTAATTGTTTACCGTTCCCTGTGTTCGATACCCTACTTACCTGAACTAAACTGCTAATCGATAGGTACACTGCTTTTCGTGTGTTTGTCTTTGTGTTTAAGTTAGTAGGATTAAAACTAGTTGGTTTTACACACATCAATAAGATACATTCGCACCATTGCTCGCTATGAGGATAAGGAGTATGTCCTCGGTGAAAAGCTTGAGAAAATCAACCCCGAAATCGCTACTCTGGCCGAAATCACCGCTTTTGAGACTCATGAGCAAGATGCAACGAAGGTACATTGCATCATGATTGCCACCATGAACTCTGAATTCCAAAAGTCCTACGAGGACATGTATCCATACGAGATGCATCAAGACTTACTGGAGAGGTACCACCAAAACGCGAGACAAGAGCGTTATGAGATTTTCACTAACATGATTTCCGCTAAGATGGGTCATGGAGAATCTCTTACCGTGCACCTGTAAAAGATGCAAAGGTACGTCGATCGCCTTCGCAAGTTAAATGTTGACTTTGGGGAAGACTTGGAGATCGACATGGTGCTTCACTCTTTGCCTCCGATGTACAACCAATTTAGGATGACATACCACATGAACAAAGAGGAGGTCACCCTAAGCAAACTCCAAGGTCTTTTGAGGGTCGCTGAGAGCAACTTCAAAGACAAGTCTGTTGCACCTACTCCCAATCCGTCTGCTGCTCCTGTCTTGGCAATTGGTCAAGGAAAGGGAAAGAAGAGGAAGGCTTCATCGAAAAACTATCGCAAGGTTAAAGCCCGAGATGGTGCCTCTTCTAGTGGGACCAAAGTTGATCCCACTAAGCCCTATCCTAACCCGAAGGAGGCAGAGTGCCACCACTGCCACAAGATAGGATATTGGAAGAGAAGCTGCCCAGAATACCTGCAAGCAATCAAAGAAGGAAAGATCAAGCCATCTTTTGCAGGTATATACACAATTAAATCTAACGATTCTAATCATGCTATTTCTTGGGTTCTTGACACCGGTTGTGGTTATCACATTTGTTCAAATGTGCAGATACTAAGAAGAAGTAGGGATGTGGAGCAAGGAAGGATCAATCTAATCATGGGGAACAGAAGATCGTCGCCTGTTACCAAGATTGGAGTGTATTCTTTAGTGCTTAGGAATAATTATGTTTAGATTTGAACAATTGTTGATATTCGCCAGAAATGGCTAGAAATATCATTTCATTTCATGGTTTATATAGACAAGGATTTAGATTTTCTTTTAATAATGAGAATGGTTCTATTATGGCTTATCTAAATAGTGTCTTTTACTTTGAAGCTATACCGTGTAATGGAATATATGAAACTGTTATGATTGTTGATAACTTAGGAAATGATGTTTTGAATATTGATTCTTCCACTAGTTTGGATAAAGCATCCTTATGGCATTGCCGTCTTGGACATGTCAACAAGAAACGCATAGCCCAACTCCAAAAGGATGGAGTGTTGGAGTCATTCGACCTTAGGGAACATGACACATGCGAGTCTTGTTTACTTGGAAAGATGACTAAGTCACCCTTCACGAATACTTGTGAAAGTGGTGAGGGGCTATTGGACCTAATACATACCGATGTATGTGGACCCTTTAGATCAACCACGAAGGATGGGAACCGCTTCTATGTGACTTTTACCGATGATTATAGTAGATATGGGTATATCTATTTAATCAAGCAAAGGTCAGAAACCTTTGAAAAGTTCAAAGAGTTCAAGAATGAAGTGGAGAATCAATTGGGCAGGAAAATCAAGATGCTTCGATCCGATCGAGGAGGAGAGTACCTAAGTCTTGAATTCCACGAGTGTCTCAAGGAGTGTGGAATAGTTTCGCAATTGACGCCTCCTAGGACACCGCAGTTGAATGGTGTGGCAGAAAGGCGTAATCGAACCTTATTGGATATGGTTCGCTCTATGATGAGTCGTGCTTCACTACCTATCTTCTTTTGGGGGTATGCCTTAGAGACTGCCGCCCATATCCTTAACTGAGTCCCTACTAAGAAGGTTGCCAAAACACCTCACGAGATGTGGACGGGGAAAGCTTCCTTGTTGGCACACATCAAGGTTTGGGGTTGCGAGGCTTTCGTAAGACAAGATACTCACGACAAACTCGAACCTCGAAGTGAGCGATGTATTTTCATCAGCTACCCACAGACATCCTTTGGATATCTCTTCTATAAACCGAAGGACAATGTTGTCTTTATTGCGAGGAGAGGAGTTTTCCGAGAGCGAGAACTCATAAGCCAAGGAGACAGTGGGAGGCAAATCGAGCTTGAAGAGATTCAAGAGTCGATAGATGAAGGAAACTCTACCGCTGGCATTCAACCCGAGGAGGAAACTCCGGTTGAACCGATTGATGAGTCCTTACCTCTTAGACGTTCCGATAGAGTTAGAGTTCATCCCCAGTTTTATGGTTTTCATATTACTACCGAAGGGGACACGTATATTAGTGATGGTACACTAGTAAATCTTGATGAACCTACTAGCTATAAGGAAGCCATGGCAGGCCCGGAGTCTGCGAAATGGAAAGAGGCAATGGATTGCGAGATCCAATCCATGTACGATAACCAAGTTTGGAATTTGGTTGATTATGTGCCCGGACGTAAGACCGTTGGGTGCAAATGGATCTTCAAGAAGAAGACCGACGTGGATGGGAACGTGCACACGTATAAAGCGCGATTGGTTGCGAAGGGCTTTACTCAAACTCCAGGACTTGACTATCATGAGACCTTCTCACTAGTTGCGAAGATTAAATCTATTAGAGTGATGCTAGCAATTGCCGCATTTCATGATTATGAAATTTGGCAAATGGATGTCAAGACCGCCTTCCTTAACGGAAAGTTGGCTGAGGATGTTTACATGGCTCAGCCAGAGGGGTTTGTGAATCCGAAGCATCCAAATAGAGTGTGTAAGCTTGAGATGTCCATTTATGGACTTTAGCAAGCGTCTCGCAGATGGAATCTTTGCTTCGATGAGAAAGTCAAAGAGTTTGGATTTGTACGAAGCGAAGACGAATCTTGTGTATATGTCAAAGCCAGTGGGAGTATAGTAAGCTTCCTCGTTCTATATGTTGATGACATATTACTCATAGGAAACGACATCCCGACTCTGCAGGAAGTCAAGTCCTGGCTCGGGAAGTGTTTCACTATGAAGGACCTCGGAGAGGCTTCTTACATTTTGGGAATAAAGATAGTAAGAGAAAGAAGTAAGAGACTAATTGGACTTAGTCAGAATACTTACTTAGAGAAGGTACTAAAACGTTTTAGTATGGAAAACTCAAAGAAGGGAGAACTACCGATACAAGGAAATGCCAAGTTGAGTAAGACTCAAAGTCCGAGTACTGAAGCTGAAATAGCAGAAATGAGCCGAGTACCGTACGCTTCCGCAGTTGGGTCAATCATGTACGCTATGACTTGTACTCGCCCTGATGTAGCCTTCGCTTTGAGCATGGTTAGCAAATATCAAGGGAACCCTGGCAAAGCACATTGGATTGCGGTAAAGAACATCCTTAAGTACCTTCGGAGGACGAAAGAATGGTTCTTAGTCCTTGGAGGGAGTGATGACTTGAAGGTGCGAGGGTATAGTGATGCCAGTTTTCAGACCGATAGGGACAACTACCGTTCGCAGTCGGGCTGGGTCTTTACCCTAAATGGAGGAGCAGTAACTTGGAAAAGTTCCAAGAAAGAAACCGTAGCTGATTCAACGTGCGAATCAGAGTACATCGCAGCGAGCGAAGCATCGAAGGAGGCAATATGGCTAAAGAACATCGGTGATCTTGGAGTTGTGCCTGCCATAAAGGAGCCCATGGAGATTTTCTGTGATAACGAAGGTGCGGTTGCCTTGACCAAGGAACCGAGGGATCATGGTAGATCAAGAAATATCGCCAGAAAATATCACTTCATTAGATATCGTGTAGAACAAGGACAACTCATAGTTAAGAGGATATCATCAGAAGATAACCCAGCAGATCCGCTTACGAAGGGACTGAGTAGGGTTAAGCACTTGCAGCATGCTAGGAGTATTGGGCTGAAGGATGATATTAGTATAGATTAGATAGTATTAGAAACGTATAATAGATAAATGTAATTAACATTTGATGATTAAATAAAGGAGTTTTATTTATAAGTAAAGTTACTGTCATATGTTAATTGTTTAACTATTGTTTCACTTTGCATGTTTTGACTTCCAGAATAATTGAATTTATTAGGAATAATCGAATTATTCAAATTGTCCACAATCGTTCATATGTTGGAAGTAGATATGAATGAAGATTGTCATGAATTGGTGTGTAGATTGTCTAAATGGTGTTAGACATAGCAAGGGTTGCTGCAACGTTCATGAGTGCTTATGAACTGGTTTTGAGCATTGGAACAAACCCGCGCTTGCTGGAATCACTTTATGGAATACGATATAGAAGGTGATCGCAAGACGATAATATCATATAGTCTTAAAACCTAGATATATGGTTTATTATTTGTTAATTGATTGTACATTGATAATGCGAAAACGCATCAGTAACTTGGTGTTATAAAACGCATGGTTGTGTATAGTTCGTTAATGAATAAGTAAATGCATATAAGTCGAAGTTTATCTGTAAATTTTATCCTAAGAGGGTAGATGAGATATCTTGGCCACTCGATGATTTGATTTGACTTATGTGCCAGGACTGGTCAGAACTGAATTGATGTGTTTGATTAAGTTCTATGTTAAATAAATCGGAGATCGAGAAATCAAATGCTAGACTAACCATTCCATAGGATTGTCAGCATGATATCTAACAGAGGACTGTACGATCCCTTATCTAAAGGACAAGATTGATTAGATAAGAGTTTGATAGCGTCTTTGAGAGATACGATTGCAAACCAAATTGTACTTGTATAGTTACTAGACTTATCCAAGTGGGAGACTGTTGGAATAGTGTCTAAGGCTGCAACTATATTAGGCAAGTATTTGATCCGGTTGTGCATGGTCCTTTTGGGTTGCCTTCACCATAGCAACTTGATGGATGTTTTGTTAAGAGAGAGTAAATATTATAAGGAATAATATATGGTTATTTGATTAATATAAGTCATAGATTAATTGGAATTAATTTGGTGACTTAAAGAGATTAATTAAATAAGAGGGTATAAACTGTCAATTGTTTGATAGTTACACTTTAGACTATAAATCCTTATCCAAGATAGGATGGACGATTTCTAGGGCTTGGATAAGCCAAAATCGTCCATAGGGTTATCAAGGAAAGGATATGGATTAACTTAAAGTCTAAGTTATCCAATTAGGGTTAAAGTTGTAATCCTTAAGGAGTCTACAAGTATAAATAGACCCTAGGGGTGAGGGAATTCGACAAATCACACCATCTAAAGTAGAGATACTCTGGCCGAATTCCTCCCCTCTCCTCTCTCCTAAATCATCTTTCTTGCTATTGGTGTTTGTAAGCCATTAGAGGAGTGACATTTGTGACTCTAGAAGCTCCAAGACAACAAGATCAACAAGGAATCCAAAGGTATGATTCTAGATCTATTTCAATGTTGTTATTTAACCTAATTAGCCATTAGAAGTCTTGGATTCAAAGCATGTTTAATTATAAAGCCTAGATCCGAGCATTAGGGTTTTGCATGCGCACATAGGAAAGTTCTTATGGCTAAAACCCATCACTAACTTCAATGAATGGATTAGAAACATCAGGATGATTACCCGTTATGAGGATAAGGAATATGTCCTTGATAGGGAGCTTAAGGTCATCAATGAGTCCACTGCTACTCCGGAGGAGGTTGTGGAGTACACTACACATGAGTGGGATGCTACCAAAGTGTCCTGCATCATGTTGGCTACCATGACTCCCGAACTCCTGAAATCCTATAAAGTTTTCTACCCCTATGAGATGCATTTAGATATGATGGATAGGGACCATCAGAGCGCACGTCAGGAGAGGTATGAAATCATCTCCTCTATGATAACATCCAGGATGAAGGATGGTGAACCCATCATCGGTCACTTGCAGAAGATGCAAAGGTTCATGGACTGGTTAGTAAAGCTAAATGTGGACTTTCCTGAGGACATGACGATTGATATCATTCTCCATTCCTTACCTCCAAGTTATGATTAGTTTCGTATGACTTATCATATGAGCAAGGAGGAAGTCACACTGAGAAAACTTCAAGGGCTTTTAAGGATAGCTGAAAATGGCCTTAAAGGCAAGTCGGTTGTTACCTCTACTACTACTCCTACTGCAGCCCCTGTTCTGGCAATTGGGCAGGGAAAGGGGAAGAAGAGGAAGACCCCTTTGACGGGTACCAAGGGAAAGTCCCTTGATGGATCCTCTTCAAGTGGGACCAAGAAAGGTCTCATTCCTCTTTCTCCAAACCCAAAGGAAGCACAATACTTCTACCGCCATGAAAAGGGGCACTGGAAGCGAAGCTGCCCGAAATACTTGCAGGATGAGAAAGTTAAACCCACCCATACATGTATTTATACTATATTGTCTAGTAACTAATTGTATACTAACTCTTGAGTGCTTGATACATGTTGTGGTATTCACATTTGTACTGATTTGCAGGGCCTAAGAAGTAGCTAAGAGGTGGAGCATGGGAAGATAAACCTAGTCATGGGCAATAGGAAAGCATCATCTGTGAACAAGATTGAAGTTTATTCTTTATTCCTTAATGATGGGTTAAATTTAGATTTGAATAAATGTTCTTACTCGTCAGAAACGGAGAGAAATATTATTTCCCTTCATAGTTTGTACAAACACGGTTTAACATATTCATTTGATAATAAAATTGGTGCTATTGATGCTCTTTATAATAATGTGTTTTATTTTAAAGCATTATCTTGTGGTGTATATGAAACTGTGATGATTGTAGATAACTTTGGAAATAATGTATATCATATCGATTCTTCGATGAGCTTAGATAAAGCATCCTTGTGGCATTGTTGTATTGGACATGTTAACAAGAAGCGCATAGGCCAACTCCAGAAGGTTGGAGTTTTGGAATTATTTGACCTAAAGTCGGATGATAGTTGCGAGTCTTGTTTACTTAGAAAAAATAAAAAAAGTCACCCTTCACTGGTATTTGAGAGAGGGGTGACGGTTTGTTGGATATCATACACACAGATGTGTGTGGACCCTTCAAATCAGCCACAAGGGATACTAATCGGTACTATATGACTTTTACTGATGATTATAGCAGATATGTATATATCTACTTAATCAAGCATAAGTCAGAAACCTTTGAAAAGTTCAAAGAGTTGAAGAAGGAAGTCAAGAATCAGTTGGGCAGGAATATCAAGATGCTACTATCCGATCGGGGAGGAGAGTATCTTAGTATTGAGTTCCTTGACTATCTTAAGGAATGTGGGGTAGTCTCACAATTGACACCTCCTAGGACACCACAGCTGAATGGTTTTGCCGAGAGGCACAATCGTACCTTGTTGGACATGGTTCGTTACATGATGAGTCGAGCTTTGTTACCAATCTCATTATGGGGGTATGCCTTAGAGACTGCCGCCCATATCCTTAATCTAGTCCCTACTAAGAAGGTTGCCAAAACACCTCACGAGATGTGGAATGGGAAAGTTCCCAATCTGGACCATATCAAGATTTAGGGTTGCGAGGCTTTCGTGAGGCGCGAGTCTCATGACAAGCTTGAACCTCAAAGTGAGAGGTGTATTTTCATCGGTTATCCGCAAATATCCTTTGGTTACCTCTTCTATAGGCCTAGTGAAAATGTGGTCTTTGTAGCAAGAAAGGGAGTCTTTCGTGAGAGAGAATTCACAAGCCAAGGAAACAGTCGGAGGAAAATTGACCTTGAAGAGCTTCAAGAGTCAAGTGGTGAAGGAACCTCAAACACTATCAGCCAACCTGAGGAGGAAAATCCTGTTGAGCCGATAGATGAGTCCGTACCTCCGAGGCGTTCCACTAGAGTTAGGAACACACTTGATTTTTATTATGGTTATCACATCACCAATGAAGGTGATACATTTATTAGTGATGGTACACTAATTGATTTAGATGAACCTATTAATTACAGGGAAGTCATGGCAGGCCCTGAGTCTGCTAAATGGAAGGGGACTATGGACAACGAGATTCATTCCATATATGATAATCAACTTTGGAACTTGGTTGGCAATGCACCAGGTCGTAAGACATTTGGGTGCAAATGGATCTTCAAAATGAATACTGACATGGATGGGAAAGTACACACCTGCAAAGCAAGAATGGTGGCAAAGCGCTTTACTCAAACGGATGTCAAAACTACTTTCCTTAATGGGAAGTTGGCTGAGGATGTTTACATGGCTCAGCCAGAGGGTTTTGTTAATGCAAAGTACCCTAATAGGGTGTGTAAGCTTGAGAAGTCCATTTATGGATTGAAACAAGCATCTCGTAGATGGAATCTTTGCTTCGATGAGAAATTCAAAGACTTTGGTTTTTCGAGGAGTGAAGATGAGTCATGTGTGTATATTAGGGCTAGTGGGATTATAGTTAGGTTCCTGGTGTTGTATGTGGATGCCATACTACTCATAGGAAATGACATCCCAACTTTGCAGGAGGTTATGTCCTGGCTTGGGAAGTGTTTCACTATGAAGGACCTTGGAGAAGCTGCATATATCATAGGGATAAGGATATTGAGAGATAGGAGTAAGAGACTAATTGGACTTAGTCAGAGTACCTACTTGGATAAGGTGTTGAAAAGATTCAACATGCAGAATTCCAAGAAAGGGGACTTACCGATCCAACACAATGCCAAACTGAGTAAGACACAGAGTCCGAGTATAGAGGCTGAGATAGCTGAGATGAGTCGATTTCCATATGCTTCCGCTGTTAGCTCGATCATGTATGCTATGACTTGTATTCACCCTGATGTGGCCTTTGCTTTGAGCATAGTTAGCAGATTTCAGGGAAATCCTAGCATGGCACACTGGACTGCGGTAAAGAATTTACTCAAGTACCTATGGAGGACTAAGGACTGGGTCCTTACCCTTGGTGGGAGTGATGACTTGAGAGTGATTGGGTATAGTGATGCTAGCTTTCAGACTGGCAGAGATAATTTCCGCTCTCAGTCAGGCTGGATCTTTACCCTAAATGGAGGAACAATTACTTGGAAAAGTTCCAAGCAGGAGACATTAGCTGATTCTACTTGTGAATCAAAGTACATAGCAGCAAGTGAAGCAGCAAAGGAGGCGATATAGATGAAGAACTTTATTGGAGATCTTGGAGTTGTGCCAACTATACAAGAGCCTATGGAGATTTTCTGTGACAGCAACAATGTGGTTGCCTTAGCCAAGGAACCAAGAGATCACGGTAGATCCAGACACATTGACAGAAAATACCATTTCATAAGACACAAGATAGAAGAAGGACTCATCGTGGAAAAGAGGGTATCGTCGGAAGAGAACCATGCAGATCCCCTCACGAAGGGACTAACTAGGGTTAGGTATTTGCAACATGCAAGAAGCATCAGGTTGAGGGACGATATTAGTTTTAATAATTAGATTTCTGAAACTTGTAAAATGTAATTGATATTTGATGATTAAATAAAAGTTGTTATTTATTTATGAGTAAAGTGTTACTATCCTATGTTGATCATTTACTATTGTTTCAATTTTGCATATTTTGATTTCGAGAATAATTATTTTATTCAAACTCTCCACAGTTAGTCATATGTCAGAAGTAGATATGAATCAAGACGGTCATGAATTTGGCTTGTAAGATTTGTCTAAGGCGCATTAGACATAGCAATGGTTGCTGCAACGTTTATGAGTGCTCATAAGGTCTGAGTATCGGATTAAACCCATGCTCGCTTGTATCACTTCATGGAATTTATCTCGAGTGATCGCAAGGACAGTATTATCATATATATCTTCAAACCTAGAGATATGAGTTGTTGACTATGAGTTGGTTATCCATTGATTGTATGAAAACGCATCAGTAACTTGATGTCATAAAACGTGCTTTTGTGTATAATTCAACAGGTAGTTAGTACAGGCATATGAGTTGAAGTTTATCTGTTCCTTCTAGCAATAGAAGTGATATTTGTGCCCCCCGATGATTTGGGTTTGACTTATGTGCCGGGCCCGGTCAGAACCTAATTGATGTGTTCAATTTAGTTCTATGTCAAACAAATCAGAGATCGAGAAACAAATGCTGGACAATATGTTAGAACATGTTCCATGTGTTTGTCTGGCTAATATCTTGAGAACAGAGGAGTATGTGATCACTTATATAAAATGGCGCTTCATAGTTCAACAGAGTTTTAAAGATCTACGATTGCTGGTTGGTTCTTGAAGCTATACTTAAAACTATAGTTATCAGATTTATCCAAGTGGGAGACTGTTATATAAGGTGTCTAAGTCCGTAACTATATTTGGTATCAACTTGACCCGACCCGACATGGTCCATTTGGGTTGCACTTCACCTAACAACTTGTATGGATATACTTTTGAGAATAAGATGTTTTATTAATATATTATTAATTATAATATATTAATATGAAATCATAATTATTTAATTAGTGTTGATCAAGAATTAATTTAGTGATCAATATGGAGCTAATTAAATATGGACTCTTATATATATATATATATATATATATATATATATATATATGGATTGGGCTAAGATTTATTTAGGATGGGCTAAGAGTATATGAGATCCCTGGGTAGTCCATGGAGCTTTTAACCCATGGATCCTAGGTAAATGAAGAGTCATGGGTATTAGCGTTTAACCCTAATCCTCCATACTATATAAAGGAGTCTTTGGTTCAAGAATTGGCACTAAGTATGTGTGAGCATAAGGGTGAGCCGATTTCTATAGAGTTCTTATTCTCTCAAGAGCTTCCAACTAGTTTTAGTGATTTGTAACACCACTTGAGGCATCCACATTTTTGGTGCTTGGCTCATAAACTCCAAGCAATCAACTACAAAAGAAAGGTATGTTATTCTACTTGAAGTTTTGTATTACAAGTACCCCATAACATGCTAGTTATGTTGTAAACCTTGGAAATCAAATTTGCATGTATTTTAGAGAAAACATAGATCCAAGGTTTCTAGGGTTGCATGTACACCATAGGAGTGTTAGAATGCTTAAAACCAAACACGTTCCTCCTCAATAACTCATATGCATGTGTATTATTCAATAGTGGAGCAGAGAGGAGTTTCGTTAGCCACAAATTCAAAAAATTACTAAAATCGAATCTCCAATCAATAAAAGATACATATGTTGTAGAAATGGCAAATGGAAAGACAGAAAGCACTATCGACATATACTTAGCGTGTACCCTCACTCTAGACATCCACTTATTCGAAATCAATGTGTTGCCTGTTTCAATAAAAAGTTTTGACATCATCATTGGCATGGATTGGTTAAGCTGTAATCATGCTGACATTCATCTACCAAGTGGCGAAATTATCATCGTGTACGACGACAAACCTAGTGCGAACCTACAAATCATCTCATGCGTCAAAGCCCAAAAGTATCTCCATTAGGAGTACCATGCCTTCTTAGCCCACATAGTCGATAAGAGGCAAGAAGAGAAAGGCATCAAGGACATTCCGGAGGTTTGAAACTTCCCTGATGTATTTCCAGAAGACCTTCCCGGAGTCCCGCCTGCGCAACAGGTCAATTTCCTAATCGATCTAATTCCTGGGGCTACCCCCGTAGCCAAAGCGCCATACCGCCTAGCGCCAGATTAGATGCAGGAATTGTCTAGTCAACTAAACGAATTGCTAAGCAAAGGATTCATCAGACCGAGCTTCTGGCCTTGGAGAGCACCGATCCTATTCGTGAAGAAGAAGGATGGATCGTTCCGCATGTGCATTAACTATCGCAAGTTGAACAAGCTTACCATAAAAAACCGATACCCTCTGCCCTGAATCGACGACTTGTTCGACCAACTCTAAGGAGCGACTTACTTCTCAAAGATCGAACTGAAGTCAGGATACGATCAATAACGAGTCCAAGAGGAGGATATTCATGAAACGACGTTTAGAACCCGGTATGGTCATTACGAGTTCGTAGTGATGCCCTTCGGATTCACAAATGCACCCATGGTGTTCATGGATCTAATGAAACGGGTGTGTCGGCCCTATTCAGACAAGTTCGTGATTGTATTCATAGAAGACACTTTGGTCTACTTAATGACTGAAGAGGAACACGACCAAAACCTACGATGAAACATCCCAAAAATACAAGCCAAAATTTTTTGTTTTTAAAATAATTTGACAAACATAATCTCATCATCATAAAATAAAATCATCAGACATATATTTCGAATCTCATAAAATCTGTCAATTAATAACCGACTCATAAAATATTAGAGTAAACTCCCAGGCTAATTAACTGTGGTGTGTGCCATGCCATCAACTCATGCCCTTCCCTTTGCTAGCTAAAGTACCTGAAACCAAAACTGAAACTGTAAGAATGAAGCTTAGTGAGCTCCCCTAAAATACCGCATACCATACACATACAACATGCAACTAGGAGATACGGGCCCTGCCCATACTCATGGAGATGCGGGCCTTGCCCACACTCCGCTAACTAGGAGGTACGGTCCTTGCCCACGCTCTGCTAACTCTGAGATACAGGTCTCGCCCATACTTAGCTACTTTGAGATACGGGCCCCACCCACACTCAGATGCTATGAGATACGGGCCCCGCCCACACTTAGCTACTTCGAGATATGAACCCCGCCCACACTTGGCTGCTATGAGATATGGGCCCCGCCCACACTCAGCAACTAGGCAAACATACAAGTATCACATAGACAACAAGTATAACTAGATCTATCATTCAGACTTATATCATAATCAAACTCAACAACCATGAAATACGGGCCCTGCCCACACTTAACTAACTGGGAGATATGGGCCCCGCCGACACTTAACTGCTAATCATAACGCGCTACGGGCCGACCATGGTGCCTTCGACCCATTCATACTGAAGGGAAACTCACCTCATGATTGGCTGCTGAGCTCTGAGTGAGGAATTTCCATAAAGGTACTTAGTTATAAGCTGGTAACTACTCTTAGGGTAAAATGACCATTTTACCCCTGGCTAAAGTCAACATCCTGGTCAAAGTCAACTTCCAGATGACTTGACTCGCCGAGTTGGTCCACCAACTCGCCGAGTCTCTATTCCTTCATCTGCCCCCAACCCCAACTCTACTCGTCGAGTCTAGCAAGAGCCCGACGAGTCCACCTTCAACCATAACATCGGGACAATCCTCAACTGACTCGCCGAGTTCATCCTTGAACTCGTCGAGTCCATCTTCATCATATGAGTGTGTATAGTCTGTGACTCGCCGAGTTGTATGAACTGTTGGGTTTTGAGCAAGCTAACACTTCCTAAGTGTGCATGCAACCCTAATAAACCTTAGATCTATGTTTGTCTAAATACATGCAAAATAATAAATTTTCCAAGGTTTATAACCTATCTAACATGGCATGGGGAACATTTCAACATAAAAGAGTTAGAAGAGATTACATACCTTTTGGTGAGTTTGGTTCTAAGGAGTTTGAGGGCCAAGCACCAATAGTGTGAATGCCTCAAATGGAATCACAAAACACCAAAAACTCTTGGAAAACTTTGAGAGAGTATACACACTCTTGTATTTTCGGCCACACACATGCACACACACACACACACACACTAGTTCACTAGTTTCTTCTTAGGGTCCATTTCATGCTCCATAAGCATGCTTATATAGTGTGCATGGTTAGGGTGAAACCCTAATAATCCATGTCATTTCCTTTCCAAGGATCCATGGGTTAAAAGCTCCATGGATCATCCATGGACTTCCACATAAGCCTAGCCCATTAACAAATGAGTATTAGCCCACACTATATAAAACATATAGCCCATAATCTAATTAGTCTTCCTTTTAATCTCTAAATTAATTCATAATTAATTTAAGACTAAAACTAATTAAATAACGTAACTTCATATTAATATATTATAACTTATAATATATTAATAAACATATGTGTATAACTCTCATAAAATTATCCATAATAGTTTGGACGAGATGCAACCCAAATGGACCATGCCGGTCGGGTCAAGTATATACCAAATAAGTTATGGACTTAGACACCTTATCCAACAGACTCCCACTTGGATAAGTCTAATAACTGTATTTGCCTATAACTTCAGGAACCAACCAGCAATCGTAGCTCTCGAAAACTCCGTCTAACTATGAAGCTCCATTTTAAGACAAGTGATCACATAATCCTCTGTTCTCATGATATCAGCTGGACAAACACATGGAACTATGTCTTGCTTATTGTCTGGCAGTTGTTTCTCGATTTTCCGATTTGTTTGACGAAGAACTTCACTGAACACATCGGTTTAGTTCGGACCGGGCCCGATACATGGGTCAACACAAAATCATCGAGGGGCCCAGATATCGCTTCTATTTCTAGAAGGAACAGATAAACTTCGACTGATATGCTTGTTCTACTACTTATTGAATCATACACAAAGGCACATTTTATAACATCAATTTACTGATGCGTTTACGTGCAATCAATGCACAACCAACTCATAGGAAACAACTCATATCTTTAGGTTTAAAGATTTATATGATATTATCGTCTCACGATCACTCGAGATAAATTCCATGAAGTGATACAAGTGAGCGTGGGTTTATACCGATACTCATAACTTATGAGTACTCATGAATGTTGCAGCAACCATTGCCATGTCTAAACACCTTTAGCCATCTACAAACCCAATTCATGACAATCTTGATTCATACCTACTTCCTACGTATGATCGATTGTGGAGGTTTGAATAAATTAATTATTCTGGAAGTCAAAACATGCAAAACTGAAACAATAGTAAACAATTGACAATGATAGTAACACTTTACTCATAAATAAATCACAAATTTTATTCATCATCAAACGTCTATTACATTTTACAAGTTTCAGGAAAACTATCTAATCTGTAAAACTAATATCGTCCCTCAGCCCGATGTGTCTCGCATGCTGAAAATGCTTAACCCTCATCAGTCCCTTCGTAAGGGGATCTGCAGGATTCTCATCCGACGATATCCTCCTTGCCACGAGGAGTCCTTCTTCAATCTTGTGTCTTATGAAGTGATATTTTCTGTCAATGTGTCGGGATCTGCCATGATCTCTTGGTTCCTTGGCTAAGGCAACCGCACTATTATTGTCACAGAAAATCTCCATAGGTTCCTTAATAGCTGGTACAACTACAAGGTCTCCGATGAAGTTCTTTAGCCATATCGCCTCCTTCGCTGCTTCACTCGCTGCTATGTACTCTGATTCACAAGTCGAATCAGCCACCGTCTCCTGCTTGGAACTCTTCCAAGAAATTGCCCCTCCATTTAAGGTAAAGATCCAGCCCGACTGAGAGCGGAAATTATCCCTATCAGTCTGAAAACTAGCATCACTATACCCTAATACTCTCAAGTCATCACTCCCACCAAGGGTAAGGATCCAGTCCTTAGTCCTCCTAGGACTAAGGACTGGATCCTTACACACTCTTGTATTTTCGGCCACACACATGCCTCAAATGGAATCACAAAACACCAAAAACTCTTGGAAAACTTTGAGAGAGTATACACACTCTTGTATTTTCGGCCACACACATGCACACACACACACACACACACTAGTTCACTAGTTTCTTCTTAGGGTCCATTTCATGCTCCATAAGCATGCTTATATAGTGTGCATGGTTAGGGTGAAACCCTAATAATCCATGTCATTTCCTTTCCAAGGATCCATGGGTTAAAAGCTCCATGGATCATCCATGGACTTCCACATAAGCCTAGCCCATTAACAAATGAGTATTAGCCCACACTATATAAAACATATAGCCCATAATCTAATTAGTCTTCCTTTTAATCTCTAAATTAATTCATAATTAATTTAAGACTAAAACTAATTAAATAACGTAACTTCATATTAATATATTATAACTTATAATATATTAATAAACATATGTGTATAACTCTCATAAAATTATCCATAATAGTTTGGACGAGATGCAACCCAAATGGACCATGCCGGTCGGGTCAAGTATATACCAAATAAGTTATGGACTTAGACACCTTATCCAACAGACTCCCACTTGGATAAGTCTAATAACTGTATTTGCCTATAACTTCAGGAACCAACCAGCAATCGTAGCTCTCGAAAACTCCGTCTAACTATGAAGCTCCATTTTAAGACAAGTGATCACATAATCCTCTGTTCTCATGATATCAGCTGGACAAACACATGGAACTATGTCTTGCTTATTGTCTGGCAGTTGTTTCTCGATTTTCCGATTTGTTTGACGAAGAACTTCACTGAACACATCGGTTTAGTTCGGACCGGGCCCGATACATGGGTCAACACAAAATCATCGAGGGGCCCAGATATCGCTTCTATTTCTAGAAGGAACAGATAAACTTCGACTGATATGCTTGTTCTACTACTTATTGAATCATACACAAAGGCACATTTTATAACATCAATTTACTGATGCGTTTACGTGCAATCAATGCACAACCAACTCATAGGAAACAACTCATATCTTTAGGTTTAAAGATTTATATGATATTATCGTCTCACGATCACTCGAGATAAATTCCATGAAGTGATACAAGTGAGCGTGGGTTTATACCGATACTCATAACTTATGAGTACTCATGAATGTTGCAGCAACCATTGCCATGTCTAAACACCTTTAGCCATCTACAAACCCAATTCATGACAATCTTGATTCATACCTACTTCCTACGTATGATCGATTGTGGAGGTTTGAATAAATTAATTATTCTGGAAGTCAAAACATGCAAAACTGAAACAATAGTAAACAATTGACAATGATAGTAACACTTTACTCATAAATAAATCACAAATTTTATTCATCATCAAACGTCTATTACATTTTACAAGTTTCAGGAAAACTATCTAATCTGTAAAACTAATATCGTCCCTCAGCCCGATGTGTCTCGCATGCTGAAAATGCTTAACCCTCATCAGTCCCTTCGTAAGGGGATCTGCAGGATTCTCATCCGACGATATCCTCCTTGCCACGAGGAGTCCTTCTTCAATCTTGTGTCTTATGAAGTGATATTTTCTGTCAATGTGTCGGGATCTGCCATGATCTCTTGGTTCCTTGGCTAAGGCAACCGCACTATTATTGTCACAGAAAATCTCCATAGGTTCCTTAATAGCTGGTACAACTACAAGGTCTCCGATGAAGTTCTTTAGCCATATCGCCTCCTTCGCTGCTTCACTCGCTGCTATGTACTCTGATTCACAAGTCGAATCAGCCACCGTCTCCTGCTTGGAACTCTTCCAAGAAATTGCCCCTCCATTTAAGGTAAAGATCCAGCCCGACTGAGAGCGGAAATTATCCCTATCAGTCTGAAAACTAGCATCACTATACCCTAATACTCTCAAGTCATCACTCCCAGCCCGACTGAGAGCGGAAATTATCCCTATCAGGTACTTGAGAATGTTCTTTACCGCGGTCCAATGAGCCTTGCCAGGGTTCCCCTGATACCTGCTGACCATGCTCAAAGCAAATGCCACATCAGGGTGGGTACAAGTCATAGCATACATGATCGAGCCAACTGCGGAAACATACGGTAATTGGCTCATCTCAGCTATCTCTGTCTTTGTACTCGGACTCTGAGTCTTACTCAGTTTGGTATTGCTTTGGATCGGTAAATCTCCTTTCTTGGAATTTTCCATGTTGAACCTTTTCAACACCTTATCCAAGTAGATTCTCTGACTAAGTCCAATTAGTCTTCTACTCCTTTCTCTTAATATCCTTATCCCTAGGATATAGGCAGCCTCCCCTAGGTCCTTCATAGCAAAGCACTTCCCAAGCAAGGACTTAACCTCCTGCAAGGTTGGGATGTCATTTCCTATAAGTAGTATGTCATCCACATACGATACCAATAAGCTAACTATACTCCCACTATCTCTGACATACACGCAAGACTCATCTTCGCTTCTCGAGAAGCGAAACTCTTTTACCTTCTCATCAAAACAAAGATTACAGCTACGAGATGCTTGTTTTAATCCATAAATGGATTTCTCAAGCTTACATACTCTATTAGGGTACTCTGCACTGACAAAACCCTCTGGCTGATTCATGTACACATCCTCAGCCAACTTTCCATTAAGGAAAGCGGTTTTGACATCCATTTGCCATATTTCATAATCATGAAATGCGGCAATGGCTAACATAACCCTAATAGACTTAATCTTTGCTACCGGCGAGAAGGTTTCATCATAATCAATACCTTGAGTTTGAGTAAAACCCTTCGCAACCAGTCGAGCCTTATAAGTATGCCCTTTTCCTTCCATGTCTGTATTCTTCTTGAAGATCCATTTGCACCTGACTATTTTACGGCCTGGTACATGGTCAACCAAGTTCCAAACTTGATTGTCATACATGGACTGTATCTCGCTGTCCATAGCCTCCTTCCACTTAGCAGACTCCAGGCCTACCATGGCTTCCTTAACACTGCTAGGTTCATCCAAATTTACCAGTGTACTATCACTGATAAACGTATCACCTTCCGTAGTAATATGAAAGCCATAATAAAACGAAGGTGTGTTCCTAACCCGTGTGGAATGCCTCGGAGGTACAGACTCGTCAGCTGGATCAACAGGAGTTTCCTCCTCAGGTTGATTGCTAGTGTCTGAGGTTCCTTCACCAATTGATTCTAGAATTTCTTCAAGATCAATTTGCCTCCCACTGTCTCCTTGGCTTATAAATTCTTTCTCACGAAAGATCCCTCTTCGTGCTACAAAGACCACATTCTCACTGGGTCTGTAGAAGAGGTAACCGAAGGATTTCTGTGGGTAGCCGATGAAAATACACCTTTCACTTCGGGGTTCGAGCTTATCATGAGTCTCACGTCTCATGAAAGCCTCACAACCCCAAATCTTGATGTGGTCCAAATTGGGAACCTTCCCAGTCCACATCTCATGAGGTGTTTTGGTAACCTTCTTTGTAGGGACTAGATTAAGGATATGGGCAGCAGTCTTTAAGGCATACCCCTAAAAAGAGATTGGTAACGAAACTCGACTCATCATAGATCGAACCATGTCTAACAAAGTTCGATTACGCCTCTCAGCTACACCAGTAAGCTGTGGTGTCTAGGGAGGAGTCAATTGTGAGACAATCCCACACTCCTTAAGATAGTCAAGGAACTCGGTACTAAGATACTCACCACCTCGATCGGATCGAAGCATCTTAATGTTCCTGCCCAATTGATTTTCCACTTCCTGTTTGAATTCCTTAAACCTTTCAAAGGTTTCTGACTTATGTTTGATTAAGTAGACATACCCATATCTACTAAAATCATCAATAAAAGTCACATAATACCGATTAGCATCCCTTGTGGCGGTTTTGAATAGCCCACATACATCAGTATGTATTGGGTCCAACAAACCTTCACCCCTCTCACAAGTTCCAGTGAAGGGTGATTTTGTCATCTTTCCAAGTAGACAATATTCACAACTATCATCCGATTTAAGGTCAAATGATTCCAAGACTCCACTCTTTTGGAGTTGGCCTATGTGTTTCTTGTTTACATGTCCAAGACGACAATGCCACAATGATGCTTTATCTAGGCTAGTAGAAGAATCAATATACAACACATTATTTCCTATGTTGTCTACAATCGACACAATTTCATACACACCATCACAAGGTAATGCTTTAAAATAAAACACATTATTAAAGAAAGCATTAATACCACCACATTTATTATCAAACGAAAAGGTAAAACCTTGTTTGTACAATGCATGAAAAGAAATAATATTCCTCGCCATTTCAGACGAGTACACACATTTATTCAAATCTAATTTTAACCCATTATTAAGCAACAAAGTATAAACTCCAATCTTGGAAACAGGTGAAGCCTTCCTATTCCCCATGATCAAGTTTATCTTCCCGTGCTCCACATTCTCACTTCTTCTTAGGCCCTGCAAATCAGAACATATGTGAATACCACATCCTGTATCAAGCACCCAAGAGTTAGAATATGTTGAGTAATTAGACAATATAGTGTAAATACCTGCATGGGTGGGTTTCACTTTCCCATCCTTTAGATCCTGCAAGTACTTAGGGCAGTTTCGCTTCCAGTGTGCCTTTTCATGGCAATAAAAGCATTCAGCATCCTTGGGAATGGCAGAAGGAGTGACAGAACCGCTCTTGGTCTTCGATGAGGAGCCTTCAAGAGACTTTCCCTTGGTACCCTTCGAAGGGTGCTTCCTCTTCTTCCCTTTGCCTTGCCCAATAGCCAAAATAGGGGTAGATGTTGGAGTAGGAGTTGTAGAGGTAACAACCGCCTTACCCTTAAGACCGGATTCCGCGGTCTTCAAGAGTCCTTGAAGCTTGCTGAGGGTAACTTCCTCCTTGTTCATATGATATGTCATTCGAAAATGATCATAACAAGAAGGCAAGGAGTGCAAAATGATGTCAATTGCCAACTCCTCAGGGATGTTAACATTCAGCTTCAGCAAACGGTCCACATACCTTTGCATCTTTTGCATGTGGCCCGTGATGGATTCACCATCCTTCATGCGGGTTGTTATTATGGAGGAGATTATTTCATACCGCTCCTGACGAGCACTCTGATGGTACCTTTCCATCAGGTCTTGGTGCATTTCAAAAGGGTAGAAATCTTCATACGACTTTTGGAGCTCGGCTGTCATCATGGCCATCATGATACATGCCACCTTAGTAGCATCTCTCTCATGAGTCCTGAATTCAGCGATCTCCTCAGGAGTAGCAGTAGACTCATCAAGTTCTTTTAACTCCTTATCGAGGACATATTCTTTGTCCTCATAACGAGTAACCATCCTGATGTTCCTAATCCAATCCATGAAATTGGAACCATCAAAGATGACCCTCCCACAAAGATTCATGAGAGAGAAAGAACCAGTTGGGTTAGAGCCCGAAGCATTAGTGTTGAAAGACATCTGAAAGAAGAGAGTAAGTTTAGATTAGATATATAGAATCCTTAATAAGACACCCAAATGTAATATTAAGGCTAGGACCCAATCACAATATATTATACTTAGAAGAGGGATGCCTTAATCTAAGTAATAATATATTTGAAAGGTAGGTGAATGACGATTCACCAATTTCCACCACGAAAACGAAATGACTTATTAGGTTTAATTGGATTTGAAATTCCTAGATTCTTTTGAGATTCATTGAACTTTTCAATGGCATGTTTCAATCTCGATTGTGCCCTTCAAGTTTTGTGACTGGGATGCCGAGGATCACAAAACAAGGTGTGAATAACCATGCTAATTCACTTGGTACCCTTAATATTATCACCTAACCAATGTGCCGGTTAACCACACACGCTCCATTGATCTATGACAAACATTAAGTCACCCTTCGTGATCCTTACTAGTCCTAGTTGGTGTGCCGGTTAACCACACACGCTCCACCAACGACTTGGTAAGGTACAAAGTGTGAATTCCATGGACTAGCACCATGTTCACATTTTTCCTAAAAGAACTAAGATTGGGAATTAAAAGAGTTTAGTTACTTTATAATAATCATTATACTTTTAATGAGGATTTAAAGTCATTGTTCTACCCGTTCGGCTAACGACCCTCCACCGATCAAGCAAGCGGTGGGTGAGAGTATACACCCATTAAGTCGCCATTTTATAGGCAACGACCTTATACCCACCTTATAGACCGACTTCGTGAATGAGGCCTACTAACGGTAAAACGACTTATTCTTATACATATATATAATAATTAACCATTAATGTTATAAATAGTATAAGGGTTGAATTTTAACTATTAAAACTCTAAGGGTTGGAATTAAAGTTTATTAAAGTGTGTGAAACTTTACAAATTCCAAAACTTGAGGGCAAGTTTTGTAACTTTGCAAAACTCTTCATTTCATAACTTATGAATTAAAGGTTCATAAAATTGAAGACTCTTCATTTTCATGTAACTTATGTGTTTTAAGTGTGTGTTAAATAAGAGTGGCCTTTGGAAATCCATAACTTGAGTACAAATTATGGACTCCATTAAAACACATAAATGATCAAGAATTAATCCTAAACAATTCAGCAAATAATTCCTATCATTTTCTAAATTCATAAGAACATGAACATGATCATAAAAAATTCAAGAATTATATGAACACATAAAATCATGGAATTTTGATATATGCTATTGTAAATGGATTAGAACAACCATTACACCAACTAAAATAAGTTTTATAACACCAAAATAGTTTAGGGTAATGTTTCTAGTCCATTTCCAGCAACAAAAGTCGAAAAACTGCACTCTTTCGATCCTACTCGTCGAGTGCATGAACCTACTCGATGAGTAGGTTGAAGTTTGCCTTGGACTCGTCGAGTCCCCCCATGGACTCGACGAGTCCATCATGCAGACAGCAACGATTTCGACTTTTTTTTCACTATTTTGCATCAAGTATCAAACAAGCAAGCCTAGGCTCTGATACCACTGTTGGGTTTTGAGCAATCTAACACTTCCTAAGTGTGCATGCAACCCTAATAAACCTTGGATCTATGTTTGTCTAAATACATGCAAAATAATAAATTTTCCAAGGTTTATAACCTGTCTAACATGGCATGGGGAACATTTCAACATAAAAGAGTTAGAAGAGATTACATACCTTTTGGTGAGTTTGGTTCTAAGGAGTTTGAGGGCCAAGCACCAATAGTGTGAATGCCTCAAATGGAATCACAAAACACCACAAACTCTTGGAAAACTTTGAGAGAGTATACACACTCTTGTATTTTCGGCCACACACATGCACACACACACACACTAGTTCACTAGTTTCTTCTTAGGGTCCATTTCATGCTCCATAAGCATGCTTTTATAGTGTGCATGGTTAGGGTGAAACCCTAATAACCCATGTCTTTTCCTTTCCAAGGATCCATGGGTTAAAAGCTCCATGGATCATCCATGGACTTCCACATAAGCCTAGCCCATTAACAAATGAGTATTAGCCCACACTATATAAAACAAATAGCCCATAATCTAATTAGTCTTCCTTTTAATCTCTAAATTAATTCATAATTAATTTAAGACTAAAACTAATTAAATAACGTAACTTCATATTAATATATTATAACTTATAATATATTAATAAACATATGTGTATAACTCTCATAAAATTATCCATAATAGTTTGGATGAGATGCAACCCAAATGGACCATGCCGGTCGGGTCAAGTATATACCAAATAAGTTATGGACTTAGACACCTTATCCAACATGAACAACTCGTCGAGTCCGTCCTCATGGGTTGGGAGATTGCCTTGGACTCGCCAAGTGAGTTTCTACACTCACCGAGTCCCATGATTTTCAGATCCATAACTATGTCTATTTTGCTGAGTCCTTCTTCTGGACTCATCTAAATCCATTCTAAACTTAACTGGGTTCCTTCGAATCATAAAAGGTTAGGGAACCAAACCACCTACTTGCTGAGTCCCAAGAAAGACTCGTCGAGTCAACTAATGTTCATGTCCATAACTCGATTTTTGTTGTGCAAAACTCTTCCAAAAGGTAGATCTACGCTCCTACATTCTATATAACACATAAAGTCATGAACTTTACGTACATACATGAGACTTTTATGCTCAAAGGACCAAAAATAGGGTTTATTACACACATGGGATTCTCATGGCCATAAAGATGAAACCTTTATGCGATGAGGACCCTCCAAGGTTCCAGATCCGAATGTATATCAACTTGGGACGTCCAAGTCTCATAGATCAAGCTTCTCGGACCCAAAACTCCATAAAAATGACCACAAGGAGATCTAAGAAACTACAAGTCAAGTATGAAGCTTGATTACCAGAAAGTGAAGAGAAAATGATGTTGCTCCTGGATCTACAATCTTCTATTGAAGTCCTCCTTCTTCCTCTTCTTCACACAAAAATTACACAAGATTACAAAAAAATGGAACTCAAACACTCACAAGGCTCAAGGTGGTGAGTTAGGATTGTTTGGACGTTGAGGGAGTGATAAGTGAGACGACAAGGGTGTTATGCTCCTTTAAATAAGGGAATAAACCCTTAAAATTAGGGTTTCCATCAGACAGCTCCTACTCGCTGAGTCGGTCTTTCGACTCGTCAAGTAGGTCACTTAGTTCCCTAACTTGGAGTCGATCCTACTCGACGAGTTGAGCCTCCAACTTGACGAGTCCAAGGGTAAAATATGAAGTTGGCTTGAATTTAAATGTCTACATGAGACCAGGCGTTACAATTCTCCCCCACTTGTCTTAGATTTTCCCCTCGAAGTTTGCTGTCTCTGAAAACAACTCTAGGTAGTGCTCTCTCATTTCCTCCTCGGGCTCCCACGTCTACTCCGAGCCCTTGCGGTGCTGCCACTGCACCTTCACTAAATCTACCCTCTTGTTTCTCAGCTCCTTCATCTTGCGATCTAAAATCACCATGGGTCTCTCGATTTAGTTCAGGATATCGTCAACCTGGATGTCTTCCAGGGGTACCACTGCTGAATTATCCATCAAGCACTTCCGCTACTGAGAGACACGGAACATGATGTGGATATGGCTGAGTTTTGCAGGAAGATCTAACCAATAAGCAACCCGACCTACCCGGGCCAAAACCCTAAATGGAACAATGAACATGGGGCCTAGCTTGCCCTTCTAGGGTGACACCTTCAGGAGAACCATATCGCCCACCTAAAACTCCAAGTCCGAACGCTGCTTATCGGTGTAAATCTTCTGCCAGCTCTGAGCAGTCTGGAGCCTATTCCGGACTTGCTGATTCCATTATGTGGTCTTGAGTACTACTTCCATACTCCCCATGACACTCTGACCGACCTTACTCCAACAAATTGGGGTCCTACACTTCCTCTTGTAGAGCATCTCGAAGGGAGGCCAGTCTATACTGTAGTGGTAGCCGTTGTTATATGAAAATTCTGCTAAAGGAAGATACGTATCCCAACTACCACCAAAATCTATCACACATGCCCGAAGCATGTCCTCGAGCGTCTGAATCGTCCTCTCGCTCTACCCATCCGTCTGAGGGTGGAAAGCAGTGCTAAAATGGAGACGAGTACCCATATCATCGTGAAACCGCTTCCAAAACCTGGAATTAAACCAGACATCTCGGTCTGACACCACCTGAACGCCATACACGGGGTGTACACCTAGCTACACTGGGCGTACTCGATGAATCCAGATCACGACCAAGGAATAGGTACGTTGGGCGTATGTTCACTTTGCACCTTAGCTTCATAGAACCTTAAAATAAAGATCTTAATGCATAAAGTCAGCACCTTTAGGCATTTTCATGGCTTAATGGGATCCAAAAACCATCTGAATCCATTAAGACCCTTTCTAATCCAACTAGAACATGCATGGACCAAAAGGAAGGATCAAGATACAATTTTTACGAACTTATAAACTTAGAAAGGGCAAGATCTAGGAATCTTAGCTCTTGGAGTGGCTCAAACTCACAAGGAGGATTAAAAACCTACAAATAAACACAAATCTAGCCTTAAACCCATAAAACATAACAAGAAGCCAAGGTATGAACTTGATAACTTAAACGAGTTGGAAATGGAGCCAAGAGTCTAGATCTATAAGTCTTCCTTTGAACCACAAGCTAGCACCAAGAACCCTTTCCTTGAAAATGAGAAAAAGCACACCAAAATGCGCACTTATATATATCACAAACACTCAATGAGAGGTTAGGGTTTCCGAAATGAGGCTAGAAGTCAATGGAGGCTACAATATGAAAGAGCGTTGAGCTCATAAGAATGCCTAAATAGTGCCGAAATCATAAAAATTAGGGTTTTGACACTCTGCTCTGTACGCTGGGTGTACCTCCAGCATACGTTGGACGTACTCACCTAGGCATGCTCCACTTACCATGCACGCATGGGACTGTTTGCCATTCTTTTCCATTAGGGGTCATTTCTACCAATAATTTCAAATTTCCATAACTTCCTTATCTTAGGTCCGTTTCCAAGGAACGTTATATCCATGGAAAGGTGGCGAGAAGCCCTGCGCTTCTAACAACTCACCATTGCCTTAAAACTTCCCAAACAAAAAACCTAAATTAATAAAAGACCGAGTTATCAAATTATGATTATACCCTTGGCCTCCGAAGGAACCATCGAACACTTGGATCACTTTAACGATAATACCCACATCCGAAAAGGGCCAAATCCTTTCTTCCCCAAGGCCATAAGCCTCATGATAACTGATGATTGGGCCTCAACCCCGAATAATGAAGCAAATCCAAAACCGAATATTATAACTCTCTCCCACTTAAATTAGATTTCATCCTCGAACTCGCTCCTTACTAACATTCAGATCGTACCAACAACCCGATGAACGAAACCGAAAATTCTTTGCATATAATGACCTTCCCAAGACAACCGTACCCAAAAAAAACTTCCAATTCGAAGGAGAATAAACCCTTACCCCTATAGAAAATCACTTCTGCCTTTTCGAAACTTAAAATCTACATTGGTCTGACTCCGGACAGACCGCCCATGCTGAATCATTACCATGCCAATTCCTTATCGAATAACAGACTAAACAAAACACTTCTAACAATGATTATCTTGATGCAACCAATGGAAACAAAATCACTGACCATAAACAGTTGCAGAATACTTATGCTTGATAAAAGGTTTAGATAATGTTTCAGGTAGAAGATTAATCCTTGTAACGGTTAGACTTAAACGAGAGTTGCACAATAGGGTCAAAACATCACACTACCTCTACATACATGAATCTAAAATCACTAATACTGCCCGAAACATCACGCTACCTCCTAGCTGCTTTTCAAAAGCAGCCGAGATCTCCCTGGTCCCAACTTGTCTGCCAACTAACCGAGATACCGGATTCCTACCCGGTTACTGAGCCAAAAGACACTCACACATTCGCCCTATGCGACTTCTGAAAGAAAGCCTCAATTGTTAATAATTACCCGAACCATCTCGACACCAAACCCAATGATAAACTGAACGCTAGAGGACCAACTGTAGTCTTTTACCATCCCCGGTCTCCCACAACCTACAATTTCCTGATTCCAACCATGTTGTGGCCCTCCCACAACCTTGCGAACTAAGCAACCCTGATCTAAACCATCTAAAGAAATCCATGACCAACACATAGATTTTCCACACTCTCATCATTACACAGGAACCGATGAATGCTACGGGCCACACCGTAGTCTTACAACACTCCCTCAGTAACTAACCACTAGTGAATGCTATGGGCCACCCCACAATCTTACAACACTTCTACGCTATTTTCTAACTAGTGAATGCTACGGGCCACCCAACAGTCTTACAACACTTCCAACCTGCCACAACCACCACCCATGGTCTTACCGCTCATCCATCAATCCGAACACACCTATAGTTGAGCATGAACTTGACCAAACACCCCAAATGAACTCGAGTCATGATTGTAACCCTAATCTAGGTCCACCAAGGCCTTCTGTCTGGAACCAAGAATGTGCGAACCAAATGTTGGTAAGTTTCTCGAACTCCCATCTTACATAATCCTTAATTCAGAATGCCACTCATTTCGCATTCCTTCCCGATGGGGATGCGAAACTCATTCTAGTTTCACACCTGCTTCTGTTCCTGAATACCTGAATGGTTCTCCCCCAATTTGATTTGACCCAGCTCTTACAACACACTAGATTTGAAGGATTTCCAATCCTTCTTACCCTACAATGATTGAACTGCTGACAACTTGCTTACCAATGCTAGTTATCCATTACTAGACAGACCCAAAAGACCACACAACCCTTGAAGACCATGATGAACACTCCTCGAATCCCATCAGAATAATAACCCCAAAAGCTATAATTGATACAACACTCAAATCTTGAAGTCCAAAGTACATATGCTCATACCAAAACCTCAACAATAGACCACTTCCCTTGTCAACGCTAAGAGCCAACCAAACACAATGGATAATACCACTGAATCCTGACGATATTGGAGAACTATCCTTCTAAACCTAACCATAGATGCTCCAAACAATACCCTTGAACCGGTTTCGACCAAAATCCAGAATAACAACCAAACACTTTGGAATCCGCTACACAAGATACAACCCCTTACTAACCCACTAACGATTCATTGCTTGCAAATGGCACATAACAATTCTTGAAGATATAACCCAAACATAAGAAGAGAATTAAATTAGAGATAATGCTTACCCAAATTGATGCAATATTCCAAACAACATAAATATTGATAAACCAAAAAGAAAGCAAAACACACCCGCAATGTCACCTGCTGGAGTCCTGAACTCCCCTATCTGACATTGCAATGCCTGACTCCTCTCTGCTGGGGATCCTTCCCTACCATCTTGTCCATCGGTGATCCTCAAAGTAGCCGAAGCAGGCGCACTCACTGCTGCTCCCCATAACATCGGGCAATCAGCCTTCTTGTGGCCCACTTGGTTGCAGTGAAAACATAACGGGCTTGCCCCCTAAGGACAATCCCTGCTGACATGACCAACCTTGCCAAACTTGTAGCATCCGATAGCCATGGAATGATAAACTCCAGCGTGCAGTTTCCTGCACGTGTTGCACTGACACCGGCCATGTTGGCCTATCAAACGCTGATCAGAAGTCTTGGGTCTCTTCCCAGGACCCTCCACTATATGTATCTGATCTTCCCCCTCTTCCCAAGGTGCTCCAAATCAATCTCCCACTCTCGGGCTCTAAAAATCATATCATTTAGGGTCTTGCACCCTGAAATACTCACAAACTCCTTGATATCATCCTATAGCATATCATGATACCTCACCTTCTTTATTTCCTCATCTTCTGCATACTGCGGCACCAATAAACCCCTCTGCCGAAACTTGGTAGTGATCTCTGCCACAGTCTCAGTAGTCTGGCGGAGATCCAGAAACTCTTGTGCCAACTGTTGCATCTCAATCACCGGTGAAAACACATCTCGGAACCTGGTCGAGAAGTCATCCCATGACATAGCATCAATAACATCATCACCACCTCATAACCAACCTCTTCCCACCAATATCGTGCCATGTCCTTCAGTATGAAGGAAACATATTTGACCTTCACCTCTTCGGGGCAGAAACTCGTCCTGAAAGTGTTAGCCATATCCGCTAACCACCTGTTACTGGCAATGGGGCCTCTCCCCATAGAACGTAGGTGCTCCGCACACACAAAATTAATAGAAAGAAAGAATGTGAGCTCCAATGATTGCCATAACCTCATCCCAGAATGTGAAAAAGCACTCATCTAAAATCTCTAGAATCCCCTCCTTGACCGAACCAAAAATCACGAGAGTCTGCTCCAAAACACTGCGAGTAATCTTCGATGAGACAGACTCTTGCATCTACTCGCTAATCGGCTCGGTATCTGTACCTGAGCCAGAACCAGAACCAGAACCTCCTCCCTGAGTGCTATCACCAAACTGAAATACAACATGCCAGATCAAAACATACCCCCAAATCCTCCTTCCTCAATCTTCTTAGATTCTCCAATACTTTCTCTGATTCAATTATGGATCCTGTGCTTTCAGTAGTATAGGCCTAATACTACCTTCAACACTTATCCTTACCTTCCTCAATGATCATCCCGAATCCTCTAAGTCACCTTCTCAAATCAATGCACAAACAACTCAATAAACCGCACCACTAAAGCCACTAAAGCATATCCTATCATCTCTTAGGTTCCCGACCTCACCCAACCCTCAGCTGCTGAAAGACTCCCACCAATGTCAACTAGCTCCCTCATGAATATAGTCACATGCAACAGAGATCAAATAATCCTTCGAGAAAAGACTCAACCCTAGAACAGTTGGACTCAAACAAGAGCTGCATAATAGGGTCAAATCCACCACTCAAAGATTATTTAACATGTGCCACATGTGGCTTAGGATAATCACTTCACAGTCAATTCACATCACTAAGAGTCCCACAAAGCACAAAGCAAGCAACATTTAGGCAGCGCAAAATCTAACCAACATACACTAATCAAGCCATTCTATCCACTTATCTGGAATCCATAATAGCATGTAATTCTAAAGCTCATATAATCAGGCGTATAAAGGCATCTCTCCTATCATATAATACTAAACAGATCATTAGCCCTAATCTAGCATGCAATTATCATAATCATATCATGTATCATAATTAACATGTATTCGTATTATGGGAACCACTTAATTGAGCTCGGTCGATTGCACACATCAAAACCTTTTCTTTGATTTGAAATTCCTTTTTAATTAAATGTTTTTTTATGAAAATTTTCACCAAACCCTCAGTTTGAGTTCAGGCACACCCGAGAGTATGCCCGAATCCCTCAAACCAAGGCTTCGATACCAACTTGTAACATCTCGAAAACCATAGGGTAAAATTTTCATATTTATTATAACCAAAACACTTATGTAACTCTTATTCAAACATTTAATAGCATTTGGAAATAAAACAATTATCAGAGTTCATTCCCAAAATCACGTATTACGGAAAACACGGGTGTATGTGCTGCGATCAAGCGGACCCTTCCCTTTCGAACCGGAAGTACCTGAAACGATAAACCACAAAATGTAAGCACAAAGCTTAGTGAGTTCCCTAAATACCACATACCATACATATCAAGCGAGCCATACATATCCAACAATCAATAAAAGTACATGTGCCAACCATAGTCTTGCCATTATGCTACGAGCCGTATCATGGTCTTCCTTGCCAAGCTGGGGGCCAAAACCATAGGTCTTACAGACAAGTCCAGGAGCTCCTCCTGGTCTTCCATGCAAGCATCACAAAGACAACTAGCATACATTCTACACTACTTAACTAATCAACTGCCAGAGTTCAGAATTTGGTCTTGCATACAGTTTTCCTGGAGCTGCCTCCTGGTCTTTCATAGAAAATGCCAAGGGTCACCCCCGGGTCTCCCTATAATACATAAACCAAATGGGCCACATTGGTGCCTTCGACCCATAGAACAGTGAGGAGACTCACCTCGAATGCTGAAACTCACTGAAAGAAATCCCTAGTTGCTGCACTGACGACTTCCCGAGCTATCGGTACAAAATAACACTCAATTAGCAATTGGGTTCCAATCTATGGTCCATAATCCATACTTGGGGTAAAATGACCATTTTACCCCTAGCCCAACTTGAACCAAAACTGAGGCCCAAAACCAAAAACCAAAAGGCCCCAAACCAAAAGATCCACTAATGGCTTAATTTTCCAAATTGGGCCTAACCCTATATGAGCCTTATCCTAAGCCCAGTAATTTCCTTAGTCCAAAAAGTTGATCTCAAATAGCCCAAAAGGCCCAAGGCAACAAGTCCAAAGAAGTGGCCCAAAGATGCGAAGCCCAAAAACACAACAGCCCAAAGCCTAGTTGAATGACGTACGTAGCGCGTACACTCAGCTAAATTGGGCGTACTCGATGAATTCAGATCGCGGCCAAGGACTAGGGACGTTGGTCGTACATTCAGTTACATGGGGCGTAACTCAACTCATTCCAAAACTTATTTTGTTACTTAACCACTTAAGCACTTTGCACCCTAACTTCAAAGAACCTTAAAATAAAGTTCTTAATGCATAAAGTTGGCACCTTTATGCATTTGCATGTATTAATGGGACCCAACAATGATGTTAATCCATTAAGACCCTTTTTAATCCTACTAGAACATGCATTGACCAAAAGCAAGGATCAAGATACCATTTCTACGAACTTATAAACTCAGAAAGAACAAGATCTAGCGATCTTAGCTCCTGGAGTGGCTCAAACTCACAATGAGGATTCAAAACCCACAAATAAACACAAATCTAGCCCTAAACCCATAAAACATAACAAAAAGCCAAGGTATAAACTTGATACCTTGAATGAACTGGAAATGGAGCCAAGCGTCTCGATCTATAAGTCTTCCTTTAAACCACAAGCTAGCACCAAGCACCCTTTTCTTGAAAATGAACAAAAGCACACCAAAATGCACACTTAGATCTCCCAAACACTCAATGAGAGGTTAGGGTTTCTGAAATGAGGCTAGAAGTAAATGGATGCTGAAAAATGAAAGAGCCTTGAGCTCATAAGAATGCTTAAATAGTGCCCAAACCCTAAAAATTAGGGTTTGGTACTCTGCTCATTACGTTGGGCATAATCACCCAAGCACGCGCCATACACCATGAACGCATGGGACTGATTTTCCATTCTTTTCCATTAAGGGCCATTTATGCAAATAGCCAAATGGAAAAGAATGGAAAATCAGTCTCATGCGTGCATGGTAAGTGGCGTGCGCCTGAGTATTGCGACTATGCTTGTAACTCACCATTGCCTTAAAACTTCCAGAATAAAAACCCTAAGTTCATAAAATATTGCGTTATAAAATTACGATTATACCCTTGGCCTCCGAAGGCACCATCAGTTATAGAAACTTTTAGTTTCATCCTAATTATTTGTGTGTGTTAGACCAGATTTTGAAGCCAATCCCATGGTATTTGTAGAATCTGTGGTTTTGAGGAGATTGTCCTGGGTATTCTATTAGAATCAACATGCTCACTCTTATTTATCTTTGTTTCATTTTGCACGTTGCATCAGGTATCGCGATGATTGAAGTTTGGACGCGTTTATACGTTGATAATCACGTAGGCTGGTTGGAATGCGATGCACGTTATATAATTGTGTGCTAATTATGTACTACGCTTTTAATAACAACTCTTTATTATAATTTTTTTTAATTGTCAGCACATCATGATGTGGATGTCATTACTGATGGAGCGTAGAGTGGATGATGCACAGTGGACGGTTGTGCTGACAACTTTCAACACTAATGTATTTGAAAGGAGTGATATGGCTGACGGATTCGTTTAGACAACGTGGACAGACTGTGATACGGTATGATCGTGTTTGGGTTACATTATCTAAGTAACAGTAAATTATAATATAATGTTATTTGATAATTAATTATTTCTAACCTTTTGTGTAACTTTATATCCCAATCAATATACCAATTGGTCACTGGTTTTTGGGTGCTTTGGATTTGAAGATATTTAAAATGACTATATAGGATAGTCATTGGAAGAGCGATTACTTTTCAGAAGAAGAGGAATGGTTTATAGGTATGAGAGCCTACATCCATAGACTACTAGGGGGTAGCAGCTACTGGGGTACCGAACCAACCCATGCAATCCCACTTGAGAGTTTCAACAAGACCTTCGAAAAGGCCCCAAACATACCACAATGAATTGATAGTAAGGAGATTATGGGTGCTTTTATGTTGGTTCCTAGAGATGTTGATCGCCAGGAAATCATATTTTATAAAGGGTGAAAGCGGTCCATGGGCTATGTCATATTGGAAACGACTATAGTGGAATTTTTTTTGGTACAATGACAAAGACCATTTGAACATTGTATTATTACTTTAAACAAATCTCTTAAGTTTATGTATTTATTAGTTTTTTTTGTTGATTTTTAAGATTACATTTGTATTTTAGATTTTATAAAAATAAAATTTATACAAAAAGAACAAAACACATGTTACACATAAAGAAAAAAAAGAATCTATTCTGGAATCCTATTCTGTTGTTCCGGAAACCTCTCTGGAGTACTATATTTCGGACAAAATAGTTATTTTACAAAATTAAGAATAAGAATAAGAATAAGAATAAGAATAAGAATAAGAATGATAATTACATTTTTCAAATAGTTCATTTATAGAAGTTAGTTTACTTGATTTCCCAATTTACTATGTCTAATAATGAAATTACAAGAAAGGTCCCATAGAAAATAAAGTTACATTAGTGAAAGGTAAAGGTACATAAATGATGCCTATGTAGTAGTGAGATTGCAGAAATTGCCCTTGTGTAATAGTGATATTACATAAATGGTCTCTGTGTATGACAACATTACAATAATGTTTTCGTTGTAATAGAGAAATTACAAAAAATGTTCTCTTTGTTAGATAACATTATAGAACTGTTGTCGAAAATATAAGATTAAAAAACCTGCCCCAACGCATGAAGACAAACCCTCATTAGTTTTAGTTATTTTGAAGGAAATTAGCGACAGAAAATCTGTCGTTAATTTGTAATATTCCCTCAACTGCAAGGCTCTTATTTCCAAAGGAAATTTTCACATCGCTGATCTGTGGCTAAAGGCTATAATTTTCCGTCTATATATGATGCTCGTAGTGTTAAGAGTTAATTAAGTTTTGTAACACTTATTTGCTAAGTAGGATTAGATTTATATTAATAATTAAGAACATTTGTTGTTGATTAGACTCTATAATCATTACTAGAAGTCGAGTTGTGTATCATTAAAACAAAGGTGAGAAGTTTGAAAGGAACATGATTAATTATTTTCCGATTACTTAATTATTACAAATCAGATAGGAGTAGGTAGTGTACATCTGGCATATCTGATATGTGTTATGTAATTATAACATCAAAATCACTCACGATCCATTCTGCCTCTTCGGGCTTGTCACTTACAAATATCTCAGTTCCGACATCAAGTGATGTCCATATCCTTGTAGCAGCTTTAGTTCCTGGATCCTGCATATATCCAATACATATGAATTAATTAATTAATTATGTATATAATAAGTAAGTAAGTAAGTAAGTAGGTACCTGATAGAAGTAAAGTCTGCTAGAGAGGGCACCAACATCAAGGTCCCAAGTCCTTGCATCTCCGACCCAACCGTGTCCTTGGATTGTTGGGAATCCGTAGTCCTCCCATATCGGATGAGGCAGCAACTGTACAAGTTCTTGAGCCTGCGGATTGCTGTAGGGGTCGCAGGTGCTGTATGGCTTCTCCAGGTGGCGTGGGTCTGCATTCCCGGGAGCACAGTAGTAGTGGTAGGCCCCATACGGGAACCTGGCAGTGTCGTTCCTGTAAATCTTTGTGTTGTTGGGGGTAATGTGGTAAGGCGGGCAGTTTCCAAGTGCTGATGGGGCACACCATGCCGGGGTCTCGGGATTTATGATCATCTCGCTGTATCTGGTAATGTCTGTCAACACATCTCCATCACAAGGATCTCCGTTGTTTTTCCAGCAGCTCCCCATATCTATCAGGTAGAATTGGCTCTTTGCTCCTCCCCCTTTCTTCACATCCAGCCTCAACCTCACTTTGAAATTTGGGGACTCTGGAAGCTGTTTGTTTAATAAAATATTACATTACTATTCCTAGAAAATATATATATATATATATATATATATATATATATATATATATATATATATATATATATATATATATATATATATATATATATATATATATATATAATAAACAAAACTTAAAAATATCACATGTCATGGTTTTAAACCTTGCTACATGTCATTTTGTGTTAGTATTTTTCATTTTTATCTTTTTTTATTTAGTTTGATATATAATATTAATATCCCTTATTTACGATTTTCAGTTATATATAGTAACGAAATATTATATCTTAAAATTAGGCAGAAAATAAATTTGAATTATTGGTCATAATACGAAGATTATATTATTTCCATATTTTTCCTCTAAAATTAAGCAGGGAAGTTTTTATGTATTATATCTTATTAATTAAAATTTTCATATATGTTTTCTAAATATTAATCAGAGGCATTAAATCCGATTTTTTAATTTCTATAACTTTTTAAAGTTTTGCAATTTCATCTTTGTGATAGCACAATTTTTGATATCATCATACGGAAATAATCAATTCTAAAAAAACACTGATACACGTGTTAATTGCATAAAACCGTAAAGAACTTCCTTCAAAATGTAATTTTAGTCGATCAATTTGAATTGGTTTTAAAGATTATAAAATTTCAATTTCAACTAACAAGGGCGTTGTAGTTTATCTTTTTTAAATATAATATCATCATTTTGTTTATTTTATCAAATAATAACTTAATATAACTAATAGATATCTAAATAATCAATCTGACATGGTCAATAACAATCTTTATCAAAAGTTGGTTTGTTTCTCAAATAACATAAATAAGTTTTTAAACATGTTTCATTGTATGTTGTTTTAATTTAAAATAAAAATTAATTAAAATCGTTAATTTTAAATAAAAATAGTAGATTTACAAATAAAATTTTTAATGTCGCATATAAATAAGTTTTAGAAATATATAAACAAATTATTAAATTTTGTTTCTTATAACATATTTTACTCTAGTTTTTATTTGTAATTTATTATTTTGTGTGGGTGGGGGGGGGGGGGGGGGGGGGTTAATAATTTGATTCAAAGCTTTTCCATATTTTACAAGGTTTAACAATTAGCTTTTTCAATGATTGTGAATATCAGTTCTATAGATATTCAACAAACTATGAATACATAGTTTATATAAACAATGATTGTGAATATCAGCTCTATAGATATTCAACAAACTATGAATACACAGTCTATATAAGCAACAATAAAATAATATATAAATAAAATTGGTGCTCATATATAAATAAAATTGGTGCTCTCATGTATTTCGTGTATATCTCACCGGTGGATTTAACAAACCTCTTGGGCTACATGTGTACTAGTCGTTAATAAGTGATGATAATGCTCTATTTTTTTTATGCATAAAGGAAGAGTTTATAATAAAATTTAGTTATGATCGTACAACAAGATTGAGATGACAAACAGAAAACAAGTTAGTGTAGCTAAAACTTGTTTGACTCTATTATTAAAAAGTTTTTTTTTGAGTCTTAAATTAATGAGTTATGTTTAGATTTGCATGATGAAAATATTCAACAGATAACAAATCGGTTCCGTTTTATATATGTGATAACCTTCCATATTTCCATCTAATCAGTGATGGCCAGCCAAAGTGCCAAACAAAATGTGATGCGATTTGATGGATGACTCGTACAAAGAATATTAAAATAAGATTGTCTTCCTTTTCGATTGTTTGGTGACCCACCACCCACCACAAAGCATCTTATCTTATTTTTTTACCAAATGGAGAAAATGTTTTATATAAATACTCAAAGCAAAGTGATATAGAATTTCTTTTTTATACAAAGGGATATAACATCTTTTTGGTTCCATAAGGTTCATCAAAATTCCCTTTTTTCATAAACCCTTTCACAGTCACAATAAATGCATATATGCTTTGAATGATTAATTTGTCCTTTGAAGTTGAACACCCTTAATTTGTGTATAAAATCATGACAGACCTTTAAGCAACTATAATCTAAACAACAATTAGGGAGTAAATGAAAATTACCAATAAAGCAATATGGTGTATATATGATAGATACCATGATCTGATCCATGGTATGTATTATTGTCCTATGATATGATGGAGATTTAGGTACAACTAGTAATTTAAAAAGGTTAGGGAACATACTCACAGTTTTAAGCATGCCTCTTGTGTCGTAATGGTAGCCGCCGGAGAAACCTTTGGTAGCATCAGCTCTGAGATACAACATGAGCCACGGGTAGAACTTTGATGTTCTGAGTTTGTGACTGAATTCCCAACTACCAACTCCAACTCTCTTCTCCCAATTCACCTCAAAATATGAAATATTATTGCTGCCACCGCCGGAGTTGATCTCCTTCAAAAAATAATCTAAATCATAAGTGCCGTTGAAACCACCTCGCATAACTGGATCCGAATCCGAAGCATGCTTTGTAGACCCAGTGAAGGAAATGGAGGTGGGATGATGGGCCAAGATGGGTTGATTCATACAACCATCTCCAAAACAAGGGAACCTTCCCGGCGGGAAAGGAGGCACCTTTTTACCGTTCTCCGGACAGAGACCAGAGGTGGTGTCGTAGTTGCCATTCTTCAACATAATCATCCAAAACTGCCATGGGCTGCTTTCTTTCTCGTTCTCTTTGTCTGCCACTTGGCATAGATTGCCCAGATACACCTCTTTCTCTGCTGCGTAAATGTCTGGATCGTGAAGTGCTTTCCGACTCAATCCAGGAAATGAGTTCCCCACCCCCAACCTGTTATCCGCCTCCGTCACTTTGTGATTTAAGTAGTGGTAGTTGCCTGAACCTCCTCCATCTTTACCTTTAACTAAATGATCATGCAGAATCATTAATTAATCTGAAATAGTGCCAAGGAATTAATCTGAAATAATACCGGTGGAGAAGAGATGGAAGCAATCAGCAGCTCTTGGACTACCCATGGACGGGGCTTCCGTTCCAACTTCATTGCAAAAATTCCAGGCTTCGAATGCGACTCTCAGCCCATCTCTCTTCATTCCAGGGTCGCCAACAGCAGATCTTGATGATGATGATGTAGTTTCAGAATTGATGATTGCAAGGGAGGCGGCGGCGATCAGGAGGTGGCAGTTAGACATCACCAACACATATCTCATCATATTAAACGCCATGCCCATTCGTGAACCGAATACATGTGGAATATCAAATATGACGATTCACGATGGAGCTCGTGTGGTTAAACTTTACAGCCTAAAGCTAGGACTAGGAAGAAACTCTTGTTTTACGCAATATTCTTTCCCAACGCTTAATTGCTTATGCTTTTTACCCTTGTTTTCCATGTCCCTAGTCTAGTGGAGTATAGAATGCGCCTTTTAGCCAACCCCAATTCAAATTAATACTCATCCGACCAAAATTAGATTTATTTTGAAATTAATTGCAATGATTATTTAGACCATGAATAATTTTAAGGAAATTGAGTAATCTAACTCTTATAAACGATTATTCTAAAAAATTAATAATTTTTTTTGGTAAAGTAACCATTTTGGTTTGGAACATAAAATTCCAGAGTTGTGGTTTTCGTTCTGAAGTACTTATTCTGAAGTTCATACTTCGGTTTATAACCTCAATCTTTTATTATTATTATTATTATTATTATTATTATTATTTTCATTTCCTATATGAACTCCAGAATAGGTTGAACACTCATTCTATGGAAAAGGGTTTAGAGATCCAGATTTAGCTTCTCATTTCATGATTTTTGATGTATAAAATCTGTAACTTGTCAACTCCTTGTATAGATCTCCTTTTGGGCTTGTTTATGGCTATTTTGGTCCATTTTGGTTGGATCTTGTGAGCTAAGGCCGTTTAAGAAGCTTAACCTTTTAGATATGGATATTTTTATGGTCCCTTATGCTTAAAAATGTAAACTTTATGGTGTATATGGACTCATGCATGTGTTAAGCTTTTTTGAGCTCTAGAGACCCATTAAGCCATGCATGTACGTAACGTTGCCAACTTTACGCGACAAATCATCTTTTGGGACAAGATATGAGAGTATGAAGAGGGGTTGAATGGATTAAGTGCTTATTGATATGGGGTGGCCAAATGGGGAGTATGTTGGGCATATAAGCTGGTACGCACCGTGTACTGGCGCTAGAGCGTGTACGCTAAGCGTACGAGCTGAGTATGCCTAACGTACTTAGTAGGTGGGCTTCGGTTTTGGGCTTCTTGGTTTTGGGCTATGTGAGGACCTTAGGTGTTTAGGGCTTTGTTGGGCCGTTATATTTCTAGTTTAGACTCTTTTAGATGAAGGCCCAGAAATGTATTTGGGCCTAATTTGGAAGATTGGGCCACAATTGGGCTTGGGTGACTATTTTCGGAATTAGGTCTTTTTGAATAATTGGTTTGGGCTTTGGCCTAGGGCCATGTTCGGTAAAGGGTATAGTTGTCTTTTACCCTAGTTTGGACTCTTAGTATGTGTCGGATCCAATTATTAATTGAATGTTATTGTATGATGATAACGCTGGGATTTTCGGACCAACAACTAGAGATTTATCTGTGTGATTCAGCAATCTAAGGTGAGTCTTCCTCACTGTGTTTAACGGGTCGAAGGCACCAACGCCGACCCACGGTTTATTATGTTAGGGTGCTAGATGTATGCGTGACTCTTGCATGTATATGTGTTGTATGCTTAGTGGCGGGGCCCAATGAGTAATATGTATGCCATTACTTGTTATACTTGTATGGTTGTATGCTGGGCGGGGATTGTTGTGAGAATCAGGGTGAGGCCAGTTATACATAGTGGGCAGGGCCCGGTATGCGAGTTAGGGTGAGGCTCGTTACACTCAGTGGGTGGGGCCCGTTATGCGAGTTAGGGGGCCGTTATACTTATCGGGTGAGGCCCATTATATGTTTGATATGTGTGGTATGTGCTATGGCGGGGTCCATCATATGTTTGATATTTTGCATTGTAACAACAGGTGGGTATGTTGTTGTATTATGCTAATCTTTGTAGGGTGTATCGTTGTACGAGTATGTGTTGTGTGTGGAGTTTATTTGGCCGGAAAGCCACCACCACCACCACCACCATGAGGTGCTGGTTGCCACCATGTGCCGCCGTGTATTTTAGTATGTGTGTGAGTGTGTGAATATGGTATTTTGCATTGTAACTTTGTAACCAGTGATTAGAATAATGAAAAGAAACCCTAAAACCACCACCGTGAGGTGGTGGTTACCGCCTCCTGCCATCACCGGCTGCCGTGTCGGGTGGCGGTGTGCTTTCATGATTGTTTTTGATTCATTTGGTTGTTAAAATCCTAATGGGCTTAAGGATTTGGCTTTGGGCCTATTGGGCTAAGATGGGTTGGAAACCCTAACTAGGGTTTGCAAAACCGTAATGTCATGAAACCCTAATTTGGGACTTATCGGGACCGCATCGAGATTATTTAATGAATTTAAAATAGTAATTAATAATCATTGGTAAATGAACTTAAGGTAATAATGGACTTAATGGATTAAGTCCTTAATGGGTTAAGTAGGAACACTTAACCCTAATCGATATTTTATGTGAGAAACCCTAATTTGGATTTGGGTTCTTATTGGGCAAATTGGGAACATGTTATGAACTAAAGAAATCATTGGGCCTTAGGATAAGACCCATTAGAGAGGCTTGGGCCCAATTTGGAAAGTTGGGCTATAATTGGGCCTTGAGGACTATTAGCTATTGGACCATCAGAATGCCAATCATTTAGACCGGAATAAGTGGTTGGGCCTTAAGATAAGCCTATATAGAGGTTTGGGCCTAATTTGGAAAATTGGGTCATGTGTTGGGCTTTGGTCCATGGTTGGGCTTTTGGGCTTTGAACTGGTCCTTGAATTGAATAAAGTTGAGTTAGGGTAAAATAGTCTTTTACCCCAAGTATAGAGTTGTGGTTTTGTGTTGGAACCCAATTATCAATTGGGTATTGTTTGATGTTGATAGTTCGGGAATCTGTCAACCAGTAAGGGGAGTTGTAACAGCCGGATTCCCAAGTATATTATCTATTCATTTAATTTTTGGAGCTTGTGGAGGAACTCAGCGAGTTGGCACCAAGACTCGCCGAGTAGGGACACAAATGTTCACTCTAGTTCATGTCTGGACTCGGCGAGTCCATTCGTGGACTCGGTGAGTCCACGCTGTTTAGTGAAACCCTAATTTCCAGGGCTTGGGACCTATTTAAAGGCCCTTATGGCCGTCCATTGTCACACCCCAAACCAGAACGGCGGAAACGTTCGGGGGCGGAGGATGTCATATTCAGTATTATAACAGTTCATAGAAAGGAAAGTACACACCACCATATATATTAAAGTTTCCAAGATGTTTACATAATTGTATTCATTACACGTTCAAAAGATAAATACATAAACATCATTCAAAAGAAGTAATTAACGCCAACGCGTTAATCCCAAAAGTTGATTCCCAAACCTGCTTAGCGGTTCCCTAAGAATACAAGTTAATTCAAAGAAAAACTGTCAACAATTAAGTTGGTGAGTTCGTAAGTAGTTTAGAAAAATTGGATGCCATTCCAAAATGGGTGTATGTTTTCCAGAAAACTCAGTATTTCAAGTGTGAAGAGTTATGACTTGTTGTGTTGAAAATGAATGTATTAGATCCAGAAAATCCCATATTTTCCCTAATGGTTGAGATATGATTTGTTGTGTCTTCCAAGAAAAACCCTTATTTTCTTATAAAAGTATGAAATGCATATGAATGTTCGTTTCATAAGTTGTAAATAACTGCACTAGGAAAATCCCTTATCTTCCTATTAGTTGTTTGGTTTGTATACAGGAAAAACCCTTATTTTCCTAACATGATTGGCAGTCTCTAAGACTGAAAATCGTAAGAAAACGACGTTCTTAAAAGTTGTGTCATAGTTTTATATAATAAAGCTATACGAAGATCGCGTATGTTAGATGAAGAACAGTTTTAATAGCCACTCGTTCATAAAAGCATGATACCATAATAATTGTATATCCGATGAGTTTTATAACCATACTAAACATAATATGCCTGTAACGACGTTCTTCAGGCGTCGCAGCGTTATGACAACTGTCACCCCAAAAGACGGACTGTAGCTAACAGTCAGGGCGCGGGATCATGACTTCCCGTATAGATCTATACACATTTGACACGTTCTCCAAGCGGGAGACTCTGGTTATAGACAGGACTTGCAGCATTACTTTCTAATAAAGAAAAGTAACGTTTGAAGACATACACGTCTCATGGATTCTCAACTAAGCCTGTATTAAAGTGATAGTTTTTGTATGCAAAGTTTATCCTTTTTCACAATGTTTGACAAAGCATAAATCATAAGTTTTTAGAATGTATAAAACGACTTAACAATGAAAGGTACTTTGAAATCATTATATACTTTGCATAAGTCTAATGCACACAAAGTATGACAAGAGTTTTCCATAATAGTAATGAGTTCCAAGTGATTTGTTCGGTAAAACAAGCGAAGTGAAACTTTATAAAATACACGATAATAACCGTATGTTTACTTGTATCCCCCCCCCCCCTAAAAGAGTATAAAAGCATTTAAAATGTATTTAAAGTGTGTTTGAAAGGGGTATGGACTCACTTGAAAGTTTGAAGATAGCAAGATGGAAAACCGGGCAGAGTTTCGTCTCGAGAAATGGATTTTACTCGGGATTCTCGGGATTTCTTGGGAGTAAAATCGACCTTCGGGACTTGCACAAAATGACCAGGACTTCGGGGTAGTGCGAGCACGGAAAACGAGGCAAAACGCAAGAAAAAGGAGAGTGAATGAGCAATTTTTTCGGGAACCCTCGCATCCTTTTTATAGGGGGCTGGAAGGCACACGTACGCGGCGCGTACGGGACGTCATCGCTGACCGCATCCTCGGCTGCATCGCGCTTCGGACGGGACGGGGGGGGGGGAGGTAGGCTCGCATAGGGGCGACGTGGACGATCCGAATCCGTGGCCTCGAGTACGCAGGGCGTACGAGGGTACGCGGCGCGTACTTCGGCCCTAGGTGCTGACTCCTTCGGATAATACCAAGTTTTTAATAAAAATTATATATAAATTATTTATCAAACTTCAAAAATCCATATCTCCTTCATACGAACTCCGTTTTCAACGTTCTTTATGTCCCCGCGAAGGTGAGACTACGATCTACAACTTTCGTTTAGATTCCGTTGGCAAATTCCGAAATTATTTTTTATTATTTATTTTTTAAAATGACGTGATTAAGGAATTTCTTTAAAAATTCATAACTTTTTCATACGATGTCCGATTTGAGCGTTCTTTTTATGCACGTTTGTAGTTTAACGATATCTATGACTTTGATTTAGACACCTAAGGTCAGAAAGTGTTTTATTGAAACTTTGCGTTTTTACGTAACTTCGTATTGCTGGTTTTTGTCGGAAAACTTAGAATGGTCATAACTTTTTCGTTATAACTCGGATTTTTGTGTTATTTATATGTTTGGAAACCTTAAGACGATACCTACCACATAGCGTACTCCAAATAGAGTTTTTGAATACTTCATTTTTCGATGATATTCAAATTCCTTTCTCAAAGAGGTTACAGGACTCGATTTTTACTGACTTGAAATGACGGAATGTTACATCCATTGTGGCTACTACCCCCAGAGAGAGTCTCAAATTGTTTGAGAAGCAAGGAGTGACCATCGTTGATCTTTGTGGTGTCATTTAGTAAGAAGAAGGAGGTTCTAGCCAAGGGAAAGCAAAGGAGGTTGCTATTCTAAGGACTAAAAGCTAAGATCATTCATTTGAGGTATTATTTCGACTCTTCTTCTGTTTTGGGAAGGATATGTGGTTTTAGGGTTTCTTGAACCCTAAACTAAGTTGTTTTGAGGTCCAAATAGTCCCTTCTAGAGATGAGGCTTTGTACCTGGACCCATAGAGGTCCAGAAAGCCTTATTCTTCAAGCTTTATGTAGAACAATGGAGGTCATAACCTTGGGTTAAGGTAGTTGGGACAAAATCACCATTTGATGCCTATTGGTTGAGTTATAAGCATCAAGATTCAGACTTTATGTGACATTTATGCTTGGGAAGGCCATATCTATGGATTAGGGGCACAGATTTGACCACAGGAGGTCAATAGAGTATGTGCATGGCATGAACTCGCCGAGTTGTTCTTGAGACTCGGCGAGTAGGGTTAAGGTCCACGTAGATCATTCAATGAGTAGACTTGCCGAGTTGGGGGATAATTGACTAAGTCAGAAAGGGGTTAAAAGACTGAAGTTCAAGGCAGTACTCGCCAAGTTGTTCTTGAGACTCGGCGAGTTGAGTCGGGGTAGCCTCGCGATTCATGCCAGGAGTGACTCATCGAGCATAGGGTAGGACTCGACGTACCAAGCGGGAAAAAGAGTTAGTGGACACGTGTGTACTCGCCGAGTCACCGGAGTGCACTCGGCGAGTTGGGTCAAAGTTGACCGTTGACTTTTGTTGACTTTTAGGGTTTGGTCAACAATGGGGTCCTTGAGTCAAGAGGGGGGTAAAATAGTCTTTTACCCCTCTGAGGGTGACAATAGAGGGTCGATTCTAGCCTCGAGTGTTATGTTTATAAGGGTATTTACTTTATGTGAATAGGCAAAGGCTAGGCGATACTCCTACCGAGTCAGAGATTTACGAGACGTCTGAGGTGAGTCTTCTCAGTATGCCTTACCCGATGGGGTAATTATGTATGACCGAAGTGTCTTATGTGTATGATGTATATGTAATCTAAGTTATATGTGATACGTTATGTGATATGAGCATGATGTGGGCCGGAAGGTCAAGATGATACAGACCGGAAGGTCAACAAAGTCTGGGATGGAAATCGCCTGAGACACTTGGATCGGAAGGTCCTATGGCCTGGAAAGGCGTATGTGTTATATGTGGTATTTTGGGGAACTCACTAAGCATTTATGCTTACAGTGTTATGTGATATGTGTTTCAGGTACTAGCGATGATCGTGGGAAGGCACCGACATGACTCGTACACACGTACTTTGGAGTTTAAACATTTTGATCTTGGGGTTTTGTATTGATACAATGTTGATACAATGTTTTTAATTATGAATGCAAACTATATTTCATGGTTTCCAAAAGTGAAAAATTGTTCAAATTTTTACGGTGTTACAGGAGTTTTATCTGCGGGGCTTCAGTAGTGCTACGTGAGTCTTCTCACCATACCAATGGGTCGAAGGCACCAAGGCTGACCCATTTTATGTTATGTGGTATGTTATATAGCTTTATGATTAGGTGGTATGTTAGTAATTATATGATGTGTGGTATGCTAGTTGTCTTTGTGATACTTGCATGGAAGACCCCAGGGGGAGCCCATGGCATTGGATGTAAGACCATGTGGGGTAGCCCATGGCAATCCTAGGTAAAGAGCATGTCGGGTAGCCCATGACATTGGATGTAATACCATGTGGGGTAGCCCGTGGAATTCTTATATGTTTTTGTATTTATGGCTTATATGTTATATGTAGCTGCTATAGCTAGAAGGATATGTGATACATGTAGCTTTTATAGGTAACACGATATGTGATATGTGGATTGTGTGTATGGTATGCTCTGGGAAACTCATTTAGCTTCGTGCTTACGGGTTTTGTTTATGGTTTCAGGTATCATCGTTTTGGAAAGGAAGGGCTCGAATTGATCGTAGTGCACACACCTATGATTTCCGCAATGATTGATTTTGGGATGAACTGTGATAAATGTTTTACTTAATGATGACTTGAGGTGTTTGAAATAAATGGTATCAATGTTTTAGCTATATCAAAAATAAAATTTTTACCCCTGATTTTTGGGTCGTTACATAAAGAGTTACATGTATGCACTATTTATAGACTACACTATCTACCAGTTCTGAACCTAGATACGCCCATTTCGGAATTATACAAAAGCAATAATCATACATTTGACACAATTGTAGCACCTGGTTTCTGGTATGTAAATCTTAATTGAGTATTTTCCTTTTTAAGCCTTGGACTCGGCGAGTCATAGGTCCGACTCGCCGAGTAGGGACGAGACCCCCGGGACGCGTTTAAGTTGGCGACTCGGCGAGTCCATATCCTGGACTTGGCGAGTCACCGTTGTTGGATGAAACCCTAAGTTTCTGGGGTTTGCACCCTATTTAATCCCCTTTTCCATCCCAGGCCAGCCCCCATTCACCCCCTAGAGCTCCCAACCCTCGTTTAAGCTTGTTCTTTGAAGAGTTGAAGCTTTTGTTGTGTGTTCTTGAAGGTTTTGAAGAAGAAGGGAAGTAGACCCAGAAGAAGGGAAGCCATCCAAGCACCACTGTGTTCTCTCAGCAGTTTCTTTGAGGTATATCCCATTTTCCCCATGTTTCTATGCTTAAGGCTTCATTTAAGACATTCTTGGCTCATTTCCAAGCTTGTATGTGCATGATAATTCGAAATAAGTTGATTGGTCTCTAGATCCACGCATAGTTGAGCTCCAGGAGCTCAAATCCACTACCTTTATGAGCCCATATTGCATATAAACCTTGGATCTACTCTTTTGGTGCATATTGAACCCTAAAAATCCCATACATGGATATTTACACGTAAAGTTGGAAACTTTACGTGTTATTCATGGTCTAGGAGCCCAGATCTACGAATGACATGGATTGGATTCGAGCAAAATCACATTTTTTAGCTCTTGCATGGAGCGGACTCGACGAGTCGCTCATCTGACTCGGCGAGTCCAGTCGCGAGTCTCCGGGTTTGTCCCCTTTTTGCTATGACGAGTCGCGTGGTGAGTCCAGGAGGGACTCGGTAAGTTGGAAGCTAAAACTCACCCATAGTGGAACTCGGCGAGTCAATGCCCAAACTCGGCGAGTTCAAGGCAATCTCCTTAGATCAAGATCAGACTCGGCGAGTTGTTCATACAACTCGGCGAGTCACAGTATAACTTGTTCTTCGGATGAAGATGAACTCGGCGAGGTGTTCATACAACTTGGCGAGTAGGATGAAGGACTTGAACATCAGTTTGGAAGGCGAACTCGTCGAGTCGACGCCTAACTCGACGAGTAGAAACATAATTCAGGACAGTCGTCTAGACATGGACTTGGCGAGTTGGCGAGCCAACTCGGCGAGTCGGGTCAACTGGAAGTTGACTCTTACTTTGACTTAGGGCATGATCAGGGGTAAAATGGTCATTTTGCCTAAGGGTCAGTTAGCAGTTTTTGACTAAGTGTTTGATGGGAATGCAGCCGGAGGATTTCCGGAATAGCAGCAACAGCATTCAGACTATTCCCACGAAGATCAGCAGCTACTCCGAGGTGAGTTACCTTCCAGTAGCGGTGGGTCTAAGGCCTCAATGTCGGCCCACCAGTAGGAGACGTATGATAGATGATTGTCTTTGTGATATCATCTAGGTTTGCTACTACCTGATATGTTATATGCTAGCATGATATGTTATATGTGATAGTAGTAGAGTTCGGTTGTTAGGACCGAAGGGTAGTCAGACACCCCAGATACGTCTGACAGTATGTTATGATATGTTTGCATGCTGGCTTGTTATGTTATATGCGATAGAGGTAGTAGGAGGGGACCAGTCCCCAAGTTCGGTTGTTAGGACCGACGGGTAGGTCAGCACCCCAGAATGGCTTGACATGGGTAGGTCAGCACTCCAGAATGGCTTGATACGGGTAGGACGGCACCCCAGAATGGCCGCACGGGTAGTCGGCACCCCAGAATGGCTGTACCGGGTAGTCAGGCACCCCAGAATAGCCTGGCAGTATGCATGTTATGTGTTGTATGGTATGTGGTATGATGGGGGAACTCACTAAGCTTTATGCTTACAGTTTACAATTTTGGTTTTAGGTACCTCTTCATCGAAGGGGAAGGAGTTGGCTTGGTAGCGGCACATCATGCACACACATTGGTTTCCGCATTTACTAGATGTCCTTGGGATTTATACTCTGATGTTTCGATTGGTTGTATGGCTTGTCTTTTGAACATGGTTTATGATGTGATGTAGTTTGGTCAAACAATATTTTATCTATTAACATTTTCTAAAAGTAATGTTTTTAAAAAACGAAATTTTTGGCTTGTATTTTGGGATGTTACAAGTTGGTATCAGAGCCCTGGTTTGAGGGATTCGGACACACCTTCGGGGTGCTCGAACTCAAATCGAGGGATTAAAAGATTTTGGAAAGAGAAAATGTTTTCAAAAAGGGTTTTAAGAAAGAATAATGTGTGTGATGTGCACAACCGGCCAAGCTCAAGTAAGTATTCCCCAATGTACCCATACAAGTTATTTATGTCTATCAGTTTCCGTAGAACAGCATGCTAGAATAGGACTAAGGATCTAGGAGTGATGCCTTATGTGCCTGCTTTATGTGCTTCTGTATATGAAAGAGCTGCATGCTAGAGGTGAGTAGACAACAGTAGGGTAGCCTGTTTAGGTTATTCCTGATAGTACGAGTTTAGCATTGTATGCTAGTTCAGTTCTCTCTTCGAGGATAGAGTTGCTTGAGGTCGTTTTCTTACGTCCAAATACTGCTTGCTTTGTGCTATGTGGGCCTTGAAGTGATGGGAGTTAATGGTTAGGTGAATACGTTTAAGTCACATGTGATCAGGGTTGAATAATCTTAGAGTGATGGATTTGAGTCTATTGCGTAGCTCTTGTTTGAGTCTTAATCGTTGTAGAGATGAGTCCTTTACTCGAAGGATTATTCGAGCCTCAGCGCATGTGATTGTATTCAGGTAATAGTTAATTGGCATCACCAAGAGGCCTTCGGCAGCTGAGGGTTGGGATGGGTGGAGTTAGAGGTTTCCTAGGGTAAGCCTAGGATAATGAGTAGCGGTGATCAGCAGTAGGGGAAGGGACCTGGTCGAGTCGAGGCAGTCCTTGGGGAAGCTACAGATAGATGTGGAAGGTAGTATGGGCCCGTACTACTGAAAGCAGAGGATCCGTACCCGAACCGAGGAAGACTAAGATAAGATTAGGGAACTAGTAGTGGGTGGGATCCCTCCAGGGGTATCAGTATCGCTAACAGTTGTTAGTTCTTTGTATTTCAGAATGGTGGTACTACGCCCGAGACCAGCAGTTGGCAGTTCAGGAGAGGGATCGGGTTTGGGATCAGGTTCCGAGCCAGTAGATGAGAGGCTACGTGAGTTCATCGCGTCAGAGATCACCAGAGGTATCCTGGAGTCGACCCCCATTATCTTCGGGTCGATCAAGGAAGGGATCATCGAGATGATGGAGGATCGCCTCAGGGCGTTCAGGAGCGACATGGCATCTGGCCAGTCGGGATCTCGCACGCTGTCCTTTAAGGATTTCAGGGGCAGCGGTGCGCCGGATTTCCACGGGGTAAAGGACCCCATTGTTGCCAGGCGGTGGATTGCAGACATCGAGTCTGCGCAGTTGACTCGCTTCTGCCCTGAGGGGTCGAAGGTGAGGTATGCAGCAGGGTGTTTACGAGATCGGGCTCGAGATTGGTGGGAGTCAGTGGGTGATTCTTTGGGAGCCTCAGCTATTGAGGCTATGACCTGGTCAGACTTTGTGACCAGGTTTAGGGCAGAGTTTGCGCCGGCTGTCGAGCTTCAGCAGCTGGCCAGGGAGTTTTTGGATATGAGGCAGACGACAGAGACTGTGGCGGAGATCACCGCCAAGTTCCGGGAGAGGGCATTGCTGGTGTCCCAATACGCAGGAGATGAGGATATGAGGAGGACCCGCTACCATGACATGCTACGGGCTGATATCCGGGAGCACATCAGTTTTTCAGCTTGCCCCACCCTGGACACCATGATTGCCAGGGCGAGGGAGAGGGAGATAGATTTGGAGCACATCCGGAAACGGAAGTCAGAGGAGGGTCAGACAGGAGGGGCTTCGGGAAAGAAGCCCAAGGGATCAGACGGGAGGCCGAAAGGCCAGTCAGGACCGAGCCGCTGTAGGAAATGCGGCAGACCGCACGAGGGGGCGTGCAGGATGGGATCATCGGACTGCTACAAGTGCGGCATGTCTGGGCACTTTAGCAGGGATTGCACTGCTCCGGCAGCAGTTATTCAGACATCGGAGTTGTTGTGTTTCCACTGCAACCAGAGGGGCCACAAGAAGGCCAATTGCCCCCAGTTGACAGCTTCAGTGCAGGTAAATGTGCCAGCTCCAACGACCCTGCGGATCATAGATGGCTGACAGGGCAAGGCAGAGGCTCCAGTGGTGAGGAGCCAAGTATTCCAGCTGACCACCGAGGAGGCACGCGCAACACCCGCTATGGTGACGGGTATGATTCTTTTCCCTCTCGTTTATTTATATGATGTTATGATGTTGATAGGTGCCCGATATATGTATATGTGTTAGGATCGTTCCATGTGAGCGGTATCCCAGTCCAGGTGTTGTTCGACTCGGATGCATCCCGATCGTTTGTTTCCCTTGCGCTTAGCAAGAAGTTCCCCGAGTCTTCGGGCATGTTGGATTGCCCTTTGGAAGTAGAGATTGCTGATGATCGATCGGTGCGAGCATCGATGGTATTTCGAGATTGCGTGTTGTGTTTGTTCGAGGAGTGCTACCTGGTGGACTTGGTTCCCATTCCGTTACGTGGGAACAAGGTGATTATAGGCATGGACTGGTTGAGCCCTAATGGGGCGGTGATAGATTGCGCACAGCAGCTAGTGCAAGTTAGGACCCCAGGTGGGGGAGAGTTAGTGATCCATGGCGAGAGGCCACAGCGTGGACCCGCCGTATGTTCGGCAGCGAGGGCTAGACGTTACCTTTAGCAGGGATGGGCAGGATATGTCGCGTATGTGATGGATACCCGGGAGGCGGGTAATGCGACCGTGAGCGAGGTTCTAGCGGTGCGAGATTTCGCAGATGTTTTCCCAGAGGAGCTTCCTGGGATACCTCCGGAGCGACAGGTGGAGTTCAGGATTGACCTCGTTCCTGGTGCGGCACCGATAGCCAAGGCACCATATCGGCTGGCTCCTCCCAAGATGCAGGAGTTGTCTACGCAGCTGCAGGATTTGCTAGACAAGGGATTCATTAGACCGAGCAGTTCACCCTGGGGAGCCCCGATTCTGTTTGTGAAGAAGAAGGATGGGTCGCACCGGATGTGTATAGATTATCGGGAGTTGAATAAGGTAACGGTGAAGAACCGTTACCCACTCCCGAGGATTGATGATCTCTTTGATCAGCTCCAGGGAGCATCTTGGTTCTCCAAGATTGATTTGCGTTCGGGTTATCATCAGATGAGGGTCAGGGAAGAGGATACGCAGAAGACCGCGTTTCGGACGCGCTATGGCCACTATGAGTTCGTGGTGATGCCGTTTGGGCTCACCAATGCTCCTGCCGCGTTCATGGACCTCATGAACCGCGTATGCAGACCGATGTTGGATCGGTCTGTGATAGTCTTTATCGATGACATCTGGGTTTATTCCAAGATGCAGGAGGAGCATGAGGAGCATCTGAGAGAGGTTTTAGAGACCCTGAGGAGGGAGAGCTTGTATGCCATGTTCTCCAAGTGTGAGTTTTGGTTGCGCGAGGTGCAATTTCTCGGACACCTTGTCAACCAGAACGAGATTCTGGTCGATCCGGCCAAGGTCGAGGCCGTGATGAGATGGGAGGTTCCGAAGTCTCCATCTGAGATTCGGAGTTTCCTAGGATTGGCAGGCTATTATCGGAGGTTCATTTAGGATTTCTCCAAGATAGTTGTACCCCTGACTCGATTGACGAAGAAAGTTGTGGTCTTTCGGTGGGGACCCGAGCAACAGGTAGCATTTGAGACACTGAGACAGAGATTGTGCGAGGCACCGATCTTAGCCCTGCCAGAGGGCGTAGAGGATTTTGTGGTTTATTATGACGCGTCTATTTCAGGGTTGGGCGCAGTATTGATGCACAAGGGGCATGTCATTGCCTACGCTTCGAGGCAACTCAAGCCTCACGAGGCGAACTACCCGACGCATGATTTGGAGTTAGGGGCGGTGGTTTTCGCCCTCAAGATTTGGCGATATTACCTCTACGGGGTTTGGTGTACCATTTACACGGACCACAAGAGTTTGAGGTACCTCATGGACCAGCCGAATCTGAACATGAGGCAGCGTCGGTGGTTGGACGTGGTGAAGGATTATGATTATGAGATTCTTTACCACCCGGGAAAGGCCAACGTGGTCGTTGATGCGCTTAGCCGCAAGGCGATGCCGATCAGGGATATTTGCATGAGGATAACTGTGGTGACTCCCCTGTTGGAGCAGATTCGGGAGGCTCAACAGGAGGCTATCAAGGAGGAACATCGGAAGAGCGAACGTGTGGTGGGTCAGGTTTCCTCCTTCGATTATGATAGTCAAGGACTATTGACACTACACCGCAAGGTGTGGGTGCCGTATCACGGAGGCGTGCGTCAGATCTTGATGGAGGAGGCGCACAAGTCCCGATTCTCTATTCATCCAGGGGCAACGAAGATGTATAGGGATCTTCGTCTAGATTATTGGTGGCCCTGCATGAAACGGGATGTGGCATGGTACGTCGAGCGGTGCTTGACCTGCGGGAAGGTCAAGGCCGAACATCAGAGACCGCATGGGAAGATGCAGCCGTTGGACATTCCGTTGTGGAAATGGGAAGACATCACGATGGATTTTATCACAAAGCTTCCCAGGACTACGTGCGGAGTAGATTCGATTTGGGTCATCGTGGATCGATTGACCAAGAGCGCCCATTTTATTCCGATCCAGGAGAGCATCTTGGTCGAGAAGTTGGCCGATATCTACATCAGGGAGATAGTAGCGTGGCACGGGGTGCCGGTGTCAGTAATATCAGACCAGGATGTGCGATTCACTTCTAGATTTTGGAAGAAGTTTCATGACGAGTTGGGCACTCGTTTGCATTTTAGCACCGCCTTTCACCCGCAGACGGATGGTCAGAGCGAATGGACCATACAGACTTTGGAGGATATGTTGCGGGCATGTGTGTTAGATTTCGGTGGTAGCTGGGATACCTACCTTCCCTTGGCCGAGTTCTCATACAACAACAGCTACCACACGAGTATCGACCATCCCCTATTCGAGATGTTGTACGGACGGAGGTGCGGGACACCGATATGCTGGGGTGAAGTTGGCCAAAGGGTCATGGGGAGCACCGAGGTGGTGCTCGAGACGACCGAGAGGATCCAGCAGGTTTGGAGCAGGCTTCAGACTGCTCAGAGTTGGCAGAAAAGTTACGCCGACAAGCGTCGATCCGACTTGGAGTTCCAAGTCGGGGATATGGTTCTCCTGAAGGTGTCTCCTTGGAAAGGCGTCTTTCGATTCAGGAAGCGGGGCAAATTGGGCCCGAGATTTATCGGACCATTCAAGGTTGTAGCCCGGGTGGGCAAGGTGGCGTATAGGTTGGATCTGTCGGACGAGCTCAGCCAGATCCACAGCACTTTCCATGTCTCTCAGCTGCGGAAGTGCTTAGTGGAGGATTCAGCAGTAGTGCCGTTGGAGGATATTCAGGTTGACGACAACCTAAATTACATTGAGCGCCCAGTTGCAATCCTCGACAGGAAGTCGAAGGATTTGAGAAACAAAAGGGTGGAGTTAGTGAAGGTGCAATGGCAACACCGCAAGGGTTCAGAGTGGACTTGGGAGCCGGTGGATGAGATGATGGAGCATTACCCCGAGCTGTTCCAGGATTGAGCAGCAGACTTCGAGGACGAAGTCTAAAATAAGTGGGGGAGATTTGTAGCACCTGGTTTCTGGTATGTAAATCTTAATTGAGTATTTTCCTTTTTAAGCCTTGGACTCGGCGAGTCATAGGTCCGACTCGCCGAGTAGGGACGAGACCCCCGGGGCGCGTTTAAGTTGGCGACTCGGCGAGTCCATATCCTGGACTCGGCGAGTCACTACTGTTGGATGAAACCCTAAGTTTCTGGGGTTTGCACCCTATTTAATCCCCCTTTCCGCCCCAGGCCAGCCCCCATTCACCCCCTAGAGCTCCCAACCCTCGTTTAAGCTTGTTCTTTGAAGAGTTGAAGCTTTTGTTGTGTGTTCTTGAAGGTTTTGAAGAAGAAGGGAAGTAGATCCAGAAGAAGGGAAGCCATCCAAGCACCATTGTGTTCTCTCAACAGTTTCTTTGAGGTATATCCCATTTCCCCCATGTTTCTATGCTTAAGGCTTCATTTAAGACATTCTTGGCTCATTTCCAAGCTTGTATGTGCATGATAATTCGAAATAAGTTAATTGGTCTCTAGATCCAAGCATAGTTGAGCTCCAGGAGCTCAAATCCACTACCTTTATGAGCCCATATTGCATATAAACCTTGGATCTACTCTTTTGGTGCATATTGAACCCTAAAAATCCCATACATGGATATTTACACGTAATGTTGGAAACTTTACATGTTATTCATGCTCCAGGAGCCCAGATCTACGAATGACATGGATTGGATTCGAGCAAAATCGCATTTTTAGCTCTTGCATGGAGCGGACTCGACGAGTCGCTCATTTGACTCGGCGAGTCCAGTCGCGAGTCTCCGGGTTTCTCCCCTTTTTGCTATGACGAGTCGCGTGGTGAGTCCAGGAGGGACTCGGTGAGTTGGAAGCTAAAACTCACCCATAGTGGAACTCGGCGAGTCAATGCCCAGACTCGGCGAGTTCAAGGCAATCTCCTTAGATCAAGATCAGACTCGGCGAGTTGTTCATACAACTCGGCGAGTCACAGTATAACTTGTTCTTCGGATGAAGATGAACTCGGCGAGTTGACTTGAACATCATTTTGGAAGGAGAACTCGTCGAGTCGACGCCTAACTCGACGAGTAGAAACATAATTCAGGACAGTCGTCTAGACATGGACTCGGCGAGTTGGCGAGCCAACTCGGCGAGTCGGGTCAACTGGAAGTTGACTCTGACTTTGACTTAGGGCATGATCAGGGGTAAAATGGTCATTTTGCCTAAGGGTCAGTAAGCAGTTTTTGACTAAGTGTTTGATGGGAATGCAGCCGGTGGATTTCCGGAACAGCAGCAACAGCATTCAGACTATTCCCACGAATATCAGCAGCTACTCCGAGGTGAGTTACCTTCCAGTAGCGGTGGATCTAAGGCCTCAATGCCGGCCCACCAGTAGGAGACATATGATAGATGATTGTCTTTATGATATCATCTAGGTTTGCTACTACCTGATATGTTATATGCTAGCATGATATGTTATATGTGATAGTAGTAGAGTCCGGTTGTTAGGACCGAAGGGTAGTCAGACACCCCGGATACGTCTGACAGTATGTTATGATATGTTTGCATGCTGGCTTGTTATGTTATATGCGATAGAGGTAGTAGGAGGGGATCAGTCCCCAAGTTCAGTTCTTAGGACCGACGGGTAGGTCAGCACCCGAGAATGGCTTGACATGGGTAGGTCAGCACCCGAGAATGGCTTGATACGGGTAGGACGGCACCCTAGAATGGCCGCACGGGTAGTCGGCACCCCAGAATGGTTGTAGCGGGTAGTCAGGCACCCTAGAATAGCCTGGCAGTATGTATGTTATGTGTTGTATGGTATGTGGTATGATGGGGGAACTCACTAAGCTTTGTGCTCACAGTTTACAGTTTTGGTTTCAGATACCTCTTCATCGAAGGGGAAGGAGCTGGCTTGGTAGCGGCACGTCATGCACACACATTGGTTTCCGCATTTACTAGATGTCCTTGGGATTTATACTCTGATGTTTCGATTGGTTGTATGGCTTGTCTTTTGAACATGGTTTATGATGTGATGTAGTTTGGTCAAACAATATTTTATCTATTAACATTTTCTAAAAGTAATGTTTTTAAAAAACGAAAATTTTGGCTTGTATTTTAGGATGTTACCACAATACTTTCTTGACCTAACAAAAGTCTGTAAGTACACATAGACCTGTGTTAACGAAATGCCTTGTAAGCCGTAAGTACACATATTATTGGCACACCGTGAACCATTGTTTCTATGAATGTATATGTATTGTGGTATATGGTATTTCAGGAAACACACTAAGCTTCATGCTTACCCAGTTGTTTATAAATGTTTTTAAGAAGCTTCAATGGTTTGTGAAAAGGGCAAGGTTTCGATTGTATACACGCGCATTCTCAACATGTTTTGCATTATGTAACTATACTATGATATATTTAAATTAATAAAAATGACAAATTTGGGCTGAAAATCGGGACGTTACAACAGAATTTCACATAAACAATCATATGCACATGCAACCTAGAATTTTGTGGCTTTTCTCATAATAGCATACTTTGATAAACCCTAAATAATCTATGTAACTAAAAAACACATAGAAATAAACACATACCTTTTGCTATAATCAAATATAGCAACCTACTTTCAAGAACCCTTCTTTAGAATGCTAGCCCTAATAATATGGAAGCCTTTACTGTTTCACACCCAAACCCTAGGAAACCCAATGATTGAAATAAGAGAGAGTGGAGAATGAGAAAATGATTTCTTTAATGTGAGGAGGATGGGATGATTTTGGCTTAGGGTTAAGATCATTTATATAGCTGACAAATAACCCTAAAACCCTATATTTGATTAATAAAATAATATTGTTTTATTCATATTCAGATTTTGTTTCCTTATCTGATTCAGGAGGCTTCCGGAACCCTTCCAAAGCCTCTCAAAACCCTCCATAGATTAGTGGGTTCTAGAATTGTGTTCCTTGTTCAACTATTGAATAATTACAATTCAACCCTTGCACATTTTATTAATTCTAATTAATCAAAAATCAATTCCAATTAATTCTGATTAATTCTTAATTAATTATTACTATTTTTAATTAATCTATTAATAAATTCTCTCTCTCTCTCTCTCTCTCTCACACACACACACACACATTATCAATCCAAACTATTTCCCGGTTATGAAGACAACCCCAAGAGAACTTTATTTTTATTCCATATATCAGTTTAGTTAAGACATTAAACACCTTAATCCAACACATTTAATCTCCAAAAATGAGCTAAGGTATTGGGGTCTCTTTGAATCTATAAGAAAGCTAAGATGGTAGAAGCCAAAGAAGTAGAATACGAAAAAATAAAAGCAAAATCCAAGCTGTTGAATAGTTGATAAATTTGTAAGAAAATGGATGGAACGAAAGAATCTGTTGATAAAAAGAAAGTAAAATTCTTATACAAATATTAGAAATTTCAATTCCTAAAAAAAAGAAGATAGATGCTTTTATGTTTTTAACTTAGTGATGTTTTAATGGTCATTTCTATTAATGCTCATTTATGTTGAGTTTAGAACTTATCTAATAACAGATTGTGTTTCTTCAACAAATTTATTTTTATGATTATAAGTAAAACCAACTCATGTTTTCTACGTCAAAAAAAAATATATATATATATATATATATATATATATATATATATATATATATATATATATATATATATATATTGAAATAATAATAATATGACTAAACAGATTGCTACTTTTGATGTTTATCCTATGTTATACATGCAAACTGGCTATAAAATGCATCGACCGATTGGTGGTGCAACTTTCAATGCCCGCTGATTAATAATGGTTAGCCTCTTTAGGAACCAACATACAAAAACCTCATAATCCTGTCTCTCATCGAACTATTGTGGTACGTCTGTGTGCCGACACAAGTGTAAATGTGAATATCGAGGAGAATTGCATCGGAGGGTTGGGTACCCCTTTGCTAGATAGTAGAGGTGACAAAAGTAGACATGATACAATAAAAATACATGATATGAAACCAGATTGGAACAAAATCGAATTTTGAATTCATGTTCGTATCATATATAAGAAACACAAAGTCGTGTCGTGTTCGTATTCAAAATTTGACATGCTAATAACACGAAATGTTGCGTTTATGTCGTGTTTTTCAATTTTAAATTATTTTTTACAAGAACTTAATGCTATTACGCAAATTTTTATTTTTGTTATTTTTTGTTGTGTTATCGTCTTTCGTTTTTGCATTGTTTTTATTGTGTCGTGTTTGTCTTAATGAACAACAACACGATATTGTGTCTTGCCTTGTTCGGCTTAAGAAAAATTAATTTGTGTCGTGTAAGACAAAAATACAGAATGAATGCTGGATTTGCTACCTCTATTGAATAGCCACTAAGATTTTGTGGATACAGGCTCGTTGTGAGCCAGTCTCAGTCTGTGGTTTCCGAACAATATTTGTTATGCCAGGAACTATCCATAAAGATAGTGAGCGTGAATGAACGGAAATTCAAAACACCAAAAAACTAATGGGTAGTCTTTATGTTTATGGGGATCTATAGCTACAAAAATGGTTGGAAATATAAACACAATTATACAAGGGTTTATTAGGTAATGTGTATGGACGGTTTCCTCTAATATTTAATGGACAAAATTTAATATATTTTGTGCTACTGGTTCCACTACATCACCATTAATTACATCCATTTGTACATTTTTCCTTTTAGAACTTATTGTTGTGACAACAATTGCTTGGAGTTGGAATCAAGAATAAACTAGATGTTGCGACCTGCCAAGAGACGTCGTAGTGTTATCTTCCCAGAATTGGTGCCATCAAGCTTGTTGAACTGCTTGCATATCTCCAATATCTCTCTCTCTTCGATCTTCCCCATTTCTTTCAGCTTAAACACGATGTATTCAGATTTGCTGCATTTCCAAATATCATAAAATTATTATTTACTCAACCAAATTTCCAATACAAGCAACAATCAATACTTTAAACGCAAGCACTTATAGCATCTTTACTTACGTTTCCCTACTTTCACCATCACCACCAAACAAGCGGTTATCAGTATCTATTTACGTTTCCATCCCAAAAGATAAAAAGATAAAAAGAGTTAGGTGCCTTAGATTCCTATGATTGTTGGTGGTTCACACTTCACATGCTATCTTCTTTATCAATGTTTTTTTTTTTTGTTAAGAGGGTAGGGATAAGCAAGAAATGGGTATGAATAAATGAAGCCAACAATTTTTATTAGTGAACCATAATATATAAGGTTTGACCTAGGACTGTGGTTAGAGTCCTTTCATTGACATCAGTCTGATCAATACACAGACTTTGTTAATTGGAGTACATATAGATTACTCTAAATATGTGATATGTTGGAAAAGAAGGTTTATAGGGAAACTCAACAATACATGGAGATGGAGATGGAGATGGAGATGGAGATACAAACCAACCTAAGGAAGCCATTGTTATTGATGTCAGCAGCTAACAAGTCCTTGACAGTGATTTGACGGTGCAAAACCCAATTGGCTATTCTCCTATGCCTCTTATGGATTCTGGCCTCGGCTAAATACAAAAAGGCACGCGCCACCATCAGAGTCGAGAAGAGAAGCCAAAACGATGCAAACAATCTTCCAGGAAGGGTTCTGAATGCCCTGTCTCCATACCCAACTGTAGTCACCGAAAGAACAGACAGGTATAACGAATCAATCCAATCCAGACCTTCCACAGAGTATAACACCAGCGTCCCCAAACCTATACTTAAAAGAACCACACCCAAAGCCAGCCCAACCTTCAACCTGATCCTCATCCTCCCTTTTGCAAAATCAAATACGTAGTCTATCGGAGAGAATCTCCTTTCTTCCACGTGGTGACCACCTGCGTCTCCGTGATTCATTTTAGTGCTATTCAATATCATCTTCTCTTGCAGATCCAGGACGTAATTCACAACCCCAGACAACATTATATCAATAAACCCGAAACCTACCAACACAAAGAAGCAGGAGAAGAGTTTTGCAGATGGCGTCACAGGCGCAATGTCGCCATACCCGATGGTGCACATAGTCACAATGCAGAAGTATAGGGCGTCCACGATTGGATGGGTTTCCAGCCCTGAGAAATGATCTCTGTTGAAGTAGTAGATGCTGACACCCAAAGAGAGGTAGATGACCAGCAGAAGGGCAGCTTGTCTGACAAGTGAAGCGGAATCGGCTTGAGAGGGTTTGGGGTCGCTTGATTTCTCCAGGTTTTCAGGCATAACGACCATGGCAGGTGCGGTCTTGCAGCGGTGAAACTTGTGTTTCTTAGACTTAGAATGATCGAGGAGGAGGAGGGAAGTATATGAAACAATTGGCAAAGAGGAATCTTGACAGGAATTGTCAAGTGTGTATTGTGCTTCTATATTGTCTTGATGTTCTGGAAACGGCGTAAAGGAGAAATCGGAGAGGCTAGGGCTACCGTCAGCGACATTGTTGTCACCTCTGTTTGGGTAGAAACCTAGAAATGGATCTGCTTCCATTATACACCGCAAACTACATACAAACTGATCCCCTGCCTTCTGCCGGCTGCCCCTTTGGATTGGAATCGGGGGCAAAACACAAGAGGAAAATGAGGGGAAAATAAGATACTTTGGATGCGATGACTGGGATGTTTTCCGAAGGAATTGCCTAAAAAACCCTTTTATTTTGGAATAATTTACTGATTAGGTGGATTTATTATTGAGAAATTAAATATCTTTCTATATATACTAATTTTGAAGTACATCATAAACATTAACTCTATTCTATTGGCCGAATCTTTTTGTATTTACTTTTTGTGTAACATTGTTTTTTTTTTTTTTTTTTTTTTTTGAATGCTATCCTATCTTTTTTTAGGTGGGGTAGTCATGTTGCGTGTCTTGGACACGTGAGTGTCAATTTGTTCATACGTTTTATCACCATATACGTGTTTCTTTTTTCTTTCTCTTATATTGTCGAGTCATCCTTCACATCCTCTGATCTCGATTTGGCGGCTCCAGCCTCCTCAATTCTCTTTCAGCTTTACGTCTCCCCCATTCTATTTTGCAATAAATTCACAGGGGTTAGTTCAACATCGCTACCATCGCTGCCTCTGACGCTCACCACCGCCACTTCAATCGCTGAATTCTGGCGAGCATCCCCACCAAGCGAATCAATTCGACCGCTCCACAAGCCCTACTCTGCAATCCAGGTTCGATTCCATTGTCAACCGCCATCGCCTCCTTCGTTTTACTCCTCATTTCGTTGTTCGTCTCGCCGCCGTCGCCCTAACGCATGCCTTCACCGCTGACACCGTTGATCCAATTTACTTTTTCTATGAATGTTCTCCAACAATCGTTGCATCTGAGTTCCATGATTCTATGCCCTTTGTTGGTACCATAATTAGAGCTATGCAGGTAAATAAAAATCATCAAAAGTTTAATTAGCTTCCAATTTCCCTACTATATCCTCCTCCACCGCTTCTCCTCTGCTTTTCATATATACTCTCCATTTCTTTCATATTTTCTCCTGAGAGCACGATAATCGTTTACTGTTCCGGGCCGCATCAAGGTTCCTTCGATATGATCCGCCAGTTTTGTCGTTGTCGGTATGTCTAATTTTTGGCTAGTGTACCCTCCACAGCAAGTGATTGTTGCAAAAGATCTCTATCTGTTAGTTCCCAGATTTTGGGCTTAAGCACATGGTCTGAAAACCCTAGCGTATAATCGACCTGCCAGAAGAGTAGGTATTGGATTCGATTTTGGGGTTTTATTGAAAGTTTAATCTTGGGTTTTTCAACACACATCTAAAAGAACTGAAGATGGAAACTTGATTTTAGAAAGAAAAGGTAAACTCGATATCTCCTCCCACAAATTTCATCAATACCTCCTCCCCCAAATTTCGTCGATATATACTCCGACTTCTTAGGCCTGTTTGGAATGAACTTCGTATAATCGACCTGCTAGAATAGTAGGTAGTGGATTTGATTTTGGGGTTTTCTTGAAGGTTTAGTTCTACGTTTTCCAACACTCATCTAAAAGAGATGGAAACTTGACTTTATACAAAAGAGGTAAAGTCTCACCATTTCTTCCATTAGTTTTTTAGTTATTATGATTTATGACATTTATTGAAATAAGAACTTTCTATTCACACAAACCATTTGCTTTTTCAGTAACAATGTTAATTTCCTTCAATTGGTTTGCATAAGCTATTTAAATGGATGGATTTTCTCATATTTGATGGTGGGTGTAACGTCTCATTTATGGTATGTGATTTAAATAATGTAATTTCATTCTTAAGGGGGTACTCGACGAGTCTGCAGCCCGACTCATCGAGTAGAGACAGGATGACCACACAAATTGAGTTGGCTACTCGACGAGTCCATACGTTGGGACTTGGCGAGTCCGCCTGTCTGGATGAAGCCCTCATTTTAAGGGTTTGCACCCTATTTAAACACACTTATACGCCCCTAACCTTGCCTCTATCACTCTCATAACATTTCCCATGTAAACCCTAGCCCTATTGTTGACTTTGAGTGTGTTTTTGCTAGCTTGGAAGCCTTGGGAAGAGAAAGAAGGAAAGAAGGTCCATAGAAGAGAATGGAAATCTAGGAGTTAGCTTCCATCTGTTTCTCATTTAGGTAATGAAGATTTGACCTTGTGTATTCCTCCATTAAAATGCTTGTTATGCCTTCTTTGGAGCCTCTTATGATTCAAACTTGAGATATAGACTCCCCTTTTATGGAAACTTTAGATTTGGACCCTCATTGTATTCTAGAAGTGTAAAGTTTCGGTCAAAATCGCGATTGAGGTCCCTCTTGAGCTTAGAACCCCATTAAGAGCTTAGTTTTGATATTTGAATCCTTTAAAGCCTTGCATGCACGTAAAGTTTGCAAATTTACGTGATAAACATGCCCTAGAAGTTTGGATCTGTGATTTGGAGCCGCTGCATGGCTCAAATCAGGTCTGTATGGAAAAGGAACTGAATGGACTCAGCGAGTCATAAGAAGATAGTCGTGGACTCGACGAGTTAGATGAGCAACTCGGCAAGTCCGATGAAGATTGCCTTAGACTCGACGAGTTGTTTGAACAACTAGGTGAGTCGGATGAGTTTTCCCAAGGAAAGTAGTGTTTGAGTGAAATAGCTTCATTCCTTCTTAGTTACACGTAAAGTTAGCAACTTTACGTGTTCAGATGGTCTGAGGAGCTTAGATCTACGAGTTAGATGCTCTTGAATGGATTAAAATCGGTTGTATGAAATCTGCATGTTAGGACTCGACGAGTTATTCGTCAGACTCGGCGAGTCGAGTTGCGAGTCACCCGTCTTTCTTCGAGTTGTGAGTTCAGGGTGAATCAGTGAGTGGGGAAAGGACTCGGTGAGTTAAAGTCAGAGTTAGTGATGAAGGGACTCTTCGAGTCTGCGCCCTAACTCGGCGAGTCCGGTCAACTGGAAGTTGACTTTGACTAGGGAGTTGACTTTGAATAGGTGTAAAATAGTCATTTTACCCTGAGAGCATTTACCGGTAACTGATCTAGTGTTTTTGGAATTTGTAGCCGGACAGTTCCAGAGCAGCAGTCAACCACTTTTAGAGTTAGCATCTCAGCAGCCAGCAGTACGAGGTGAGTTTTCCTTCCAGTAGGAACGGGTCTACGGCCACAATGTCGGCCCATCTAAGTTAGCAGTAGTTCCGGACTTTGGTCCTACGCAGTAGTTCAGTGTGCTTGATGTCTTTGTGATTCAAGCATGTCTTTGTGTTATGTGTTCTGGACTTCGTTCCGATGCAGTATGCAATATATGTGTTATGCTAGTTGATATGTTTATGCTATGCTATGTTATGCTCAGTCAGTTTCTGGACTTCGTTTCGATGCAGGGGACAAGGTCCTAGTCAGTTACGGATTTCGGTCCGATGCAGTTAGTTCCGGACTTCGGTCCGATGTAGGGGACAAGGTCCCAGTCAGTTTCGGACTTCGGTCCGATGCAGTTTCCGGACTTCGGTCTGATGCAGAGGGCAAGGCCCTGGTTAGTTCCGGACTTCGGTCCGATGCAGTTTCCGGACTTCGGTCCGATGCAGTGGGCAAGGCCCAATATGTGTTCATATGTTATTGTATGGTATGTGGTAGTATGGGGGATCTCACTAAGCTTTGTGCTTACAGTTTCAGTTTTGGTTTCAGGTACTTCCGCAAACAAAGGGAAGAGCTCGGGATGATGACATTGCACACACCACAGCTTCAACTTTTGTCCTGGGAGTTTATTTCAGATACTATGTTATGTTGTTACAGTTCTTTTGCTATGACACATCTATTATAACTTTTTGGGATTCATGGCGTACGATTTCATGATATATTATAAATCATAGATAACCTTAGTATTATTTTTAAAAAAAAATTTGGGTCGAATTTTGGGTTGTTACAGTGGGTCATGAACTAATAAAAAATAGTGTTGTTATCCTTATGTATTGAATCTAATTTGAATAACAATATATTACTAATCAATAGGCTCTACGATTTACTCCAACAAATGTAAAAGACTTTGGCAAAATTCGGTGGCAACACTATACGTTAATCATGCAGCTATATTACAGGTTCTTTTGAATCTCATTGTTAGTTGAAGGATTCATTTTTTTAGACTAACATATGAGGTCCGTGAGCTTTTTTTGCTTCTATGTGGACACAAATGGAACACATGATTGAAATATCATTTGATATTACAGGTTTTGGGTGCAATTTGTTTTTCAGAGTGGATATAATATATTTGTTGTGTATCCCATCTCGATTACAAAAAGGTCCCATGAATCTTTATCCATCAAAAATGTATGTTTTTTGTTCTTTTTTTCCATTTTTGCTTTCTACTTCTTGAAAAAACCAACTCACCATTAAATCATATATTAACTATTATCTGTTGTCTTCGAATTATTATACTTTTATTTGATACTATTTATGCACTTCAAGCCCAATGTCTGTTCAAAATGATCTCCAAGTTATTCATCGATTGCTTTTTTGTTAATTTGAGGTATTATTACAACAAAAATAAACATTTATTGATTGCTAATTTCGAAACATATGCAAATTAAAGATTTATTTATTTATTTATTCATTTTTTTTGTGAATGAAGCTACCAAAATTAGCAAGATCGGAACATAAGAAGCTTCTTGCATGATTGGAACTATGAAGGTGAAGTAGCCCAGACTGTTTATTGACCATTATGCCCCCGATCATTTAAAAGTTTTTTTGGCATCATTTAGACTTTTACTCTTTTTAGGTTCATATTTTTTTCACAGTACAATTTCCAATTTGAGACATGTGAAATCATATTTCTTTCCTAAAAGTCAAAAAGATAACCTAAAAGTTCAACAATAAATAAGTAGATTGTAGTGGTTTCGAGAAAAATGGCTTGTGCAGTGGTTCATTGAATTTCATACTAATCGAAATCGACTGAACTTTTATCTTCTTTGGATTTGAATTTTAGAAAGATAGAGAGAAGAGATGATGGAAAACGCACTTGAACAACGGATGTCTGTCTGCCATTATTTGATTTCGACTTCAGGTCCGGTCAACCGGAAGAAATCCGATAAATTCCATTCGTTGCGGAACGTGGATGTGTAAAGAAGAATCAAAATCAAACAACGATGAAGTAAATCAAACATCAAACATTTTAAGAATAAAACCTGGCAATTGTCAGCCAAAGAAAAGTCCACAAATCTTATTGGTCAGCCATTAAGTGTACTTGAGCAAGGTAGATAAGACAATGTAAAAGAAGTGAGACCCTGCAAAGCATCGCGTTAATGGTTCCATGCTGCCGAACGAAATTTTTTTTTGGGGGGCTAAGCTTCAATTGAAGAAAGCGGCGGAGATGAGGATTAAAAAAGTAGTTGAGGCAGTGGACTAATCCCGATTGAATTAGAGTAACCTAATGAAAGCATCAGAGTAGAACACATGTCCAAAATGGGACACGTGTCCAAAGCAGTACAATCCACATGCAAAACAGGACGGTCCAATGATAGATTATAAGAAAAAAAGACTGATGAGAACATAGGGTAGAAAATGAAAAAAAAAAAAAAAGAATTAGAAGGAGTAAAACGAAAATCCCTAAAAACATAAGGATAATATATGAAAATAGCCAAAGATATAAACCACATATGTCAAAATGCTCGCAAGTTGATTGTTCCTAACCATGGTCTTTTTAATATATATATATATATATATATATATATATATATATATATATATATATATATATATATATATATATATATATATATATATAAATTTTTATTAGTGCATTTTAGCATACAATAAATATAAGAAACATTTGAACCTACATCTCTTTCTCTCTCTCTCTCTCTCTATATATATATATATATATATATATATATATATATATATATATATATATATATATATATATATATAGAGAGAGAGAGAGAGAGAGAGAGAGAGAGAGATAGAGAGAGCGATGTAGGTTCAAATGTTTCTTATATTTATTGTATGCTAAAATGCACTAATAAAAATTTAGTAAAAATTATATCTATATTAAATGATATCAATACTTATAATTCTTTTTTATAGAAACTAATTAAATTCGTCATTAATATCAACAATAATATTCTTTCAGAATAAATTTGTATCTAGAAGAATGAAATTATATTCTAACAGAATCGGAATGTATTTTAGTAGAATACACTCTGGTTTTTCATATTCTATGCAATTGAAACATCCCAAAATACGACCCAAAAATTTTTGTTTAACAATTACTAAAAGTACTAAAATAATATCACAAAGTAAAACTCATACGTCAATATTTTAAAACAGTAACTAATAGCTATGTAGAACTGTATAAAAACTGTATCAATCACATTTATGAAAAACTAGAAACATCTCCTAGGACAACTGAAACTGTGGTGTATGCGATGCCATCAACCCGAGCTCTTCCATTTGCTTGCGGAAGTACCTGAAACCAAAACTGAAACTGTAAGCACGAAGCTTAGTGAGCTCCCCCAAACTACCACATACCATACAATACATATAAACACATACTGGGCCTTGCCCACTGCATCAGACCGAAGTCCGGAAACTACATCGGACCGAAGTCCGGAACTAGCCAGGGCCTTGCCCTCTGCATCGGACCGAAGTCCGGAACTACTGAGGCGTTGCCTCCTGCATCGGACCGAAGTTCGAAACTAACTGCATCGGACCGAAGTTCGAAACTAACTGCATCGGACAGAAGTCCGGAACTACTGATCATAGCATAGCATAAACATATCAACTAGCATGAACACATAAACCAGCATATTGCATCGGGCCGTAATACGGAACACATAACACATAAATCCTGTCTAAGCCACGAAGGCATCAAACATAATAAAATCTGCATCGGATCGAAGTCCGGAAACTACTACTAGCTATATGGGCCGGCATTGTGGCCTTAGACCCATTCCTACTGGAAGGAAACTCACCTCGTGATCTGGCTGCTGAGTGTATGGCTCTGGAAGCTATCTGATGCTGCTCCGGTATCTCCCCGGCTACAATTCCACAAATACACTCAATCAAAATACTAATAACTGCATTGGGGTAAAATAACTCTTTTACCCCTAGCTAAAGTCAACTCTCCTGGTCAAGGTCAACTCTTCTGGTCAAAGTCAACTCTTCTGATCAAAGTCAACTCTTCTGGTCAAAGTCAACTTACAGTTGACCTGGCTCGCCGAGTTGGGCCGCCAACTCGCAGAGTCCCTACTCTCATTTCTCAACCTTGCTTGCTGCTACTCGTTGAGTATGGCATAAACTCGACGAGTTCCCATTTGATTCTAAAACTCAGGCTAACTACATCCGACTCGCCGAGTTGTATGAACAACTCGACGAGTTGTTCTTGAATCTATGAAGATTATCTTAGACTCGCCGAGTTGTATGAACAACTCGTCGAGTCCCTCCATTACTGAGTCTAACCTTCGACTCATTGAGTCCATTCTACTACTCACTGGTCCCCACTCGGAATCACTCAAAGGGGAAGGATCGGGGACTCGCGACTCGACTCGCCGAGTCCAAAGAACGACTCGTCGAGTCACATGCATGCAATTACTAAAAACTCGATTCTGCTCAAAACCACTGCATACAATATATAGATCTGAGTTCCTAAGGTTGGTTTACCACGTAAAGTTCCCAACTTTACGTGTACATATGCATACAAAAGGATATAAAAGGCTAAAAAGGCACTTGGAAGAGTAGATCTAGGGCTATCATGCAAAATGGCTCCATAAAGTTGATAGATCTACGTTTTTTGAACTGAAACATGGCTAGATCTGAAAGCTAATCAATCTAATATGATTTCTCTACTATGAACAAGCTAAGGAATGGATAAAATGGGCTAAATATGCTTATAAAGGAGAATCAATCATAAAAACAGGAGAAATCCGATTATTACCTCAATAAACTCTGAAATGGGTGCAAGAACTTGGATCTTCTTCTTCTCCTTTGGATCTAGCCTCCTTCTCTTCAAAACTTCAAGATTTACACAAGAAATGCTCAAATACTCAATGGAATGGTTAGGGTTTGCTAAATAATGCTTTGAGGGTGAAGGAGACAAGTTTGGGGGCTCATAAGATGGTTTAAATAGGGTGCAAACCTGGGGATTTAGGGTTTCTACCTGGCAGGCCGACTCGCCGAGTCCCGAATATGGACTCGCCGAGTCGCCGATCTATACGCTGCTCAAGATCACGACTCTACTCGACGAGTCGGGCCATAGACTCGTCGAGTCCCTTTGCAAACTTCTAAAATAAATAATAACAGAGACGGGTCGTTAGAATTCTCCCCCACATGACTCAGACTTCATCCTTGAAGTCTGCTACGGCTGAATCTGCAAATGACTCTGGGTAGTGCTCTTTCATCTCATCTTCAGCCTCCCACGTCCACTCAGACCCCTTCCGATGCTCCAACTGCACCTTCACTAGCTGAATTACCTTGTTCCTCAAGGTCTTTATCTTCCGGTCCAGAATCGCGGCCGACGTCTCAATATAATTCAAGCTGCTATCAACCTGAATATCTTCTAAGGGAACAAATGCTGACTCATCCACCAAACATTTCCTTAACTGAGACACATGGAAAGTGTTGTGGATCTGGCTAAGCTCTGCCGGAAGATCCAACCGATATGCAACCCGACCCACCCAGGCCAAAACCCTGAAAAGACCAATGATCCTGGGGCCCAGCTTGCCCCTCTTCCGAAACCTGATGACACCCTTCCAAGGTGAGACCTTCAGAAGGACCATATCGCCTACCCGGAACTCCAAGTCTGAAAGCCTCCTGTCGGCGTATCTCTTCTGCCGACTCTGCGCAGTCTGCAGTCTACTACGAACCTGCTGAATCAACTCGGTCGTCTTGAGCACCACCTCCGTGCTCCCAATGACTCGTTGACCGACCTCACCCCAACAAATTGGGGTCCTGCACTTCCTCCCATAAAGCATCTCAAAGGGAGGTCGATCAATGCTCGCATGATAACTGTTGTTATACGAAAATTCCGCTAATGGAAGATACGTATCCCAACTGCCACCGAAGTCTAGGACACATGCACGAAGCATGTCCTCGAGAGTCTGAATTGTCCTCTCACTCTGCCCGTCCGTCTGAGGGTGGAAAGCGGTGCTGAAATGGAGACGAGTACCCATCTCGTCATGAAACCGCTTCCAGAATCTGGATGTAAAACGGACATCTCGATCTGACACCACCGATACCGGCACTCCATGACGTACAACTATCTCCCGCACATAGATATCGGCTAACTTTTCCGTCGATATGCTCTCCTGGATCGGTATGAAATGAGCACTCTTCGTCAACCGATCCACTACTACCCAAATCGAATCTACCCCACGCGCGGTCCTGGGAAGCTTGATGATAAAGTCCATGGTGATGTCCTCCCATTTCCACATGGGAATGTCTAACGATCGCATCTTGCCGTGAGGCATCTGGTGTTCTGCCTTGACCTTCCTGCAGGTCAGGCACCTCTCTACATACCAAGCAACATCCCACTTCATGCAGGGCCACCAATAATTGGGTCGAAGATCTCTATACATATTCGTCGCCCCTGGGTGGATGGAAAATCGAGACTTATGAGCCTCGTCCATCAACACCTGCCGTACTCCGCCCCCGTACGGTACCCACATTCTCCCATGAAGGGTCAACAACCCCTGAGTATCATAATCAAATGAAGCTACTCGACCCACTATCCTCTCACATTTCTGCCTCTCTTCCTTGAGGCCCTCAACCTGAGCCTCCCTGATCCATTCCAACAACGGAGTAATCACTGTCATCCTCAGACATAAGTCTCTGATAGGGGCTGCTGTCACCTTTCGGCTCAAGGCGTCGGCCACTACGTGGGCCTTCCGTGGATGGTAAAGGATTTCACAATCATAATCCTTCAGCACATCCAACCATCTCCTCTGCCTCATGTTTAGACTCGGCTGATCCATAAGGTATCTCAAACTCTTGTGATCCGTGTAGATGGTACAACGGACCCCATAAAGGTAATGTCTCCAAATCTTGAGGGTAAACACCACTGCCCCCAACTCTAAATCGTGGGTAGGATAGTTAGCCTCGTGAGGCTTCAACTATCTCGAGGCATAGGCTATCACATGCCCCTGCTGCATCAATACTGCTTCTGATGTGTGTGAAACCAACTAGTTTTAATCCTACTTTAATTATCAAATAACACACAAAAGGCAGTGAACCTATCAATTGTGGTATAGCTAAATAAGTAGGGTATCGAACACAGGGAACGGCAAATTAAATTAAAAACTAATTCTATCTAAGTTGATTAAGCAAATAGGGGTTTTTTCTCTAGTTTTACAAGACTAGAAACTTACTAACTAAAACTAATGCAAGACTAGAAAAGAACAAATTAACTAGATTCAATAATGGGAAAGAAACTTCTGTTTAGTTCAACTCGGTTAACTTTATGGTTGATTTTAAGGTAATAGTGCAATGGATTAATTCTTTCGTTGGTTACCGATTCAAGTGATTAGGTTTGTGTTCACTACACTAATCCTTAGCAAATAAACTAATTCAAACAGTGGCCAATTGCTTAATTTAATTATATTTACTAGATTAATTATTCGGGTTAAGTTAGACTTGCAATAGCTAATTAATTCGTTATTCTTAATTAACCTCTTGTTCGATGGTCATCTTACAAGCTTGCACATGAGTTTACTCAATTTCCTTATTAATCCTAGTTTCATGTTCATTAATTCTAGACATAAAGTATAGTGGTCACATATCATATGAGGTTGATAATCAATAGATGTTCATGCTAATCAACTATCTTCCTATTAACAGAAAATTAATTATCATTCATACACAAGGTTCTTTAGCAAGCTAAAATAACAATTAATCACCAACTTGGAATTAATCCTACCAATTAATCAAACCATATTGTCAACTTTGTATTCCCAAACAGAAGTCTAAAGAAATTAGTTCATAACTAAGGTAAATAACAGCAAACAAATAAGTTCAAGTTGCTTAATCATGTTGACAAAACAAAAGAATTAAGTAGAATGGTGAAATTACGCCTTAATTACTCCCGGGATTGGATTCTAGCTTCTTTGGTCGACTTCTAGGGTTCTTCTGGCTTCTTATTCGCAGCTAAGCACTTCTGAAACTTCCCAGAATTCTCCCTTCTCGAATTGTAGAGTTATCTTTATATATGCATTCCGACTCGTCGAGTCATATGGTGACTCGTCGAGTCCCTCTCACAATAGTCGTAATCCGATAACTATCTTAACTTCCGAATGCTTATCTTTCTGAATCCGCGACCGGACTCGTCGAGTCAAGGGGCAACTCGACGAGTAGAAGCCTTGTATGGGTGTTTTCTTTCTTCATTCCACTCTTGAGCTCCTGACCGCTTCTCTTGCTTCCTTTCGCTTCCGAGCTTCATCTTTGGACTGAAAAACATAATTTAACACTTTTAAGTACCTTTTGTCCATAATATGCAACAATTTAGCTAATATATGAATAAATAAACTACACTTAATACACACTAAATATGCACATATCAAAATACCCCACACTTGTCTTTTGCTTGCCCTCAAGCAAAACTGCGTTTTAACACATTAGAATCATAAATAATAACTCCAATCCAACCCAGCCATTATGCCAAGACCGCAACGCATGCATTTGTGTCTAAAATTCCTAAAAACCCCCCATACTTCAAATACTCACAATCCTCATAAACATTCGCCCACTCACCCCGAACTATGCTCATTTTATGCAACCCTCCGAATCTATCCTCATAAAACCTCTTTACCCTCAAGGTATTTTTAATTGAGCAACCCAAGCATACATAATCTAGAATTACAACTTTTCGATACCACTATGGAGCTCTTTGGAATTCTTCACTTGCTTGATAATTTGATCTTTAATTTCTTTGAATTCACCACCTTGTTGTTTGATTTTTGGTATCTTCAACTTTTTGAATTTCTTTGGAATTTTCGATCTTCATATTTGATATTTGACTTTGATGCTCCAAAAATTCTTCAAACTTTTTCTTGTAATTCTCTCTCTTTTTTTTTACATGTATACCTCACTTTTTTTTCACTCAAATCCCTACATGCTTAAGCAGGGGCGCTCAATCTCAACCTTTATTGGCTAATGATAAAAATCTTCCTGGATACATTTCAGGTTTAGGCTGCTAAACATATTGCATCCCTCAGGCTGAGCAAGGTCGTGTTTTTGTCTCATGATTTCACTGAAATAAGGAAGCCACAAATGCACTAGAACGTATATAGGCTCAACTAAACATTTGGGTTCTCATGCAATTATTAACACAATTCTAACATGGAATCCTAATTTTTTTACCAAAATTTTCTAAATTAAATCCTAAATAATCCTTTTGGTATGCAAATTTTTTTAAATTTGACTATTATGTAACCAACTTGACTATTATGTAACCAACTTGACTATTATGTAACCAACCCCCTACCCCACACTTATGTGATGCAATGCCCTCATTGCATATTATGCATAAAAACAGAAAAATCAAGAGGGAATTGGAACAAACTCCCCTGGGATAGCAGTGGATAGGTTGATCACTCTCATTTAAGCTCCAACTTCAATAAACTTTATACATGGGAACATCCCATCCATGTCTCGTGTGGGTCGCTCTAAATATGCGAAAATCGGTGTAAGATGTTCAAGAATGGATATGGAATTAGAAGGAAGCAAGTGGTATAAGTATTAGCATCAAATTAGCAGTCGTTCGGCTCAAAAAATGAATGACTCGTCGAGTCTGATGATGGACTCGCCGAGTAGTAGCGCGCCGTCTAAAAATTTCTGGAAATACAAAGCGACTCGTCGAGTCAGCTTAGTGCACTCGACGAGTTGGCCACTAAATGAAAAATCTTGGTATGTGGCAACTATTTTAGCCTCTAACAACTTCGTTAACCCTTCCTCACATGCGGACTCAATCGCTCATACCCCTAAGACCGGACTTGACACTTTGACGTTAAAAACTCGCTTCCTTGACTCGCTCTCACACGCAAAAACATCCATGCTTTACATCTCTATACCATCCTAAGCAAGCAATCAAAATGCAATCCTGAAAATAACTAAAGCAAACAACTATTAAACATAATAATATCTCAAAGCATACACACCAAAAACAAAACAAAATAAAAATTGCAATTGTTTGATTAAAAACACAAAAACACTAATATCAATCTTCATCTTCCTCCTCATCATCGTTGGCTCCACTTCCCCCAGCTCCGCTTCGGCGTGCACCAATCCTCTCATCCCAAGATGGAATGTATGGGTAATTTCCACCATCAATATGTGGAATATTGAAGTGGTCAAAAAGTCGTATGTGGGATTGGTTGCTAAAATTCAGCCCCCTCGCCATTTGATCCTGCATCCGCCTCATCTCTACATTGTACCAATCCATTGGTACGTCTTCATTCTCGACCGGAATCACTGGCGGCTCATCCTCCACATCCCGTCCTCTTCTCGATCTCACCCTCCTTCCCGATGCTTCGGGACCTACAACTGGGTCATCATTTGGGATGGCATAATGGCCACCACCATAGTCTTCAATGATCTGTGCTCTGCGGAAAAGAATGGGATTAAATGGGGGTGTCGGGATCAATGTCAGGAAGTTCCAGGCACCACGGTTCATCAACCCGAATGAATTAGCCAATCGAGTGACAAACATTCCTCCATTGATACGAGATGTTTTGCGATCTTTGACCGCACCCTCCGAGAGGTATGAAGCAATGCACCACGGGATGTTGCAAAAGACGTCGGGTGTTATTATGCTCCATAGGTAGAAAACGTCAAGGTTGGAGACCTTATCATCGTCTTTCCTTTGGTTTATGGTGGAGGAAATAAGGCGGTGAATGAGGCGGTGAGTCGGGGATCGGATGCTCCCTTCTTGTGCAGACTTTGGGATGTAAACTTTATTCCCTATGGTATTCCACCAACCCGTGCTTGTAACTCCATCGGGGAACACCATGTGAGTGTTAGCCAAATCGAAAACCTAGAATTTAATTACTTTTCAAAAACGGGTTTTTTTCATGAAATTGCAAGTATAGATGACCTTATAATCACATTCTATCTAGAAATCAAGAAGAAATTTGTTACCTTTTGAGTTTAAATCTTGAGAATTTGGAAGAAAAGTTGAAGAACACTTGAATGCTTGAGAGAGAGTTGTAGAGAGAGGCACCCGGCGAGTGTGGTTGTGAAAACTGAATTTTTAGGGTTAAAACCCTATTTGATGTAAAAGTAATTTCGAAATGATTATTTATTATTATTATTTTTTTTTAAATAAAATGAACTCGTCGAGTCAGGGTCAGACTCGGCGAGTCCAATCGCGCAGTCAAAGGTTTTTTTCTGAAATCAGTATATACTCGTCGAGTCAGGGTCAGACTCGGCGAGTCTCTTGTAAAACATTACTAATTTTTTTAAAATTTTGTTATTTATTCAAAATCTTTTCACCCCACTCTTAATCTAGGCGCTCCCTTAAGCAGACAAGTCCGATGATTTGGAAGATTAAAATTGAAACACAAAAAAAAAAAAAAAAAAAAAAAAAAAAAAAAAAAAAACTAAAGAGTAAAAGAAAGCAAACTCTAACGACGGGTTGCCTCCCGCCAAGCGCTTCTTTTTGAGGAGTCATTAGCTAGACTCCTTCCCATTTACGTTTTGTCATCTTCAAGCATCGGGAATGTACGCCTCACTTTTTGTGGTTTATACTTAGTCTTGTAGGCGTGAATCTTTTTCTTGTAAGCCCTTTTTAATTCGGCTCTTCTCTTTTTCTCTGTATCATCCTCAGCTGTTTGGGCCTCTCTTTTCCTCTTCTTCTTTTTCAACCCATGCTTTTTTACCAACTTTTGAACCTCCTTTTTTTTTTAATTTGATAACTTCATATTTCATAGCGGTCCGTGCTCTAGGTTTAGTAGTGAATTAGTGATCAGCTTCCGCTCTGCTTCCATTTATGTCCTCATCCTCTTTTGTGCTCGACTCTTCTCCAAATGGCATCGTATCAAGGCATGCCACATCGACGTGTTGGACCTCCATTCCTTTTACTTCTTCTTCCGATTGTTCTTCCAAAGAATCAATAACAGTAACTGAATCCAGGGTATGTGAAGAACTATCAACAAATAAATCAGCTTTGGTCAAGTTTTTATCCAAATCGACTGTACTCGTCGAGTCCATTATGGTGACTTGGCGAGTCTGATCGAATTCCATCAATTCTGGGGTGTTGTCTGAGTTGGCTCCTTCCAGTAGCTTTTCTAGCTCCTCCAAGTCTTTGTTAGCATCTTCAACTTCTTCTGAGTGTAGTGTGAACTTACTTGGGTCTTCTTTTAGTAAAATTTCAAGCTCTTTTTGTAATACCTCACCATCCAATTGGATAAATGAGATTTCTTCTCTCTTTTCTTCTTCTTGCTTGACCTCTGGATTAGCTTTAAACATCACCGACTCATCACCCACTCTTAATGTCAAAGTAGACTCACATATGTCAATTAGGGCACATGCAGTGTTTAAGAATGTTCTTCCCAAAATAATTGGTATTTCGGGGTCTTCTTTCATCTCCACCACCACGAAGTCTACTGGGAAAATAAACTTGTCCACCTTGATAAGGAGATTTTCACATATGCCTTGTGGATGAATTATTGCTTTATTTGCCAAATGGATTCTCATATTTACCGGCTTTGGTGCTGGTAAATTCAGCTTCTTAAAGAATGAATAGGGCATCAAATTAATGCTTGCCCCTGAATCAGCCAATGCTCGTGTAGAAACTTCATTACCAAATTGGCACGGAATCACTATGTTACCCGGATCACCCTTCTTCTCAGGCAGCTCACTCATCAATATCTCCGCGATTTCAGCAAGATCTTTCCTAGCAGCAAACAGGCCTTTAAGCAAGTTAAAATATTTAGGAGTTTGGAGCATTGTGTCCACGAATGGCATATTGACTTGTAAAGCTTTAACATGCTCCATGAAGGTTCTATAGGCTTGAATTGTTTCTGAAGGCATGGCTCTGGTTGGGTATGGCAAAGGAGGATTGTATGGCTTAAGAAAACTGGCATTTTCTTCATTCCCGACTGGACTCGTCGAGTCCATTTGGGTGACTCGGCGAGTCGGATCGAGTTTTTCTTGTTCTGGGTTTTCTTCCTTTTCTGCCTTCTTCTTGGAGACATTTAATGTTTCTGTCAATTCTTCTTCACCGCTGGAGGTTATTACGCTCACGTTCTCGTTTCTTGGATTGGGTTGGGTGTCGCTCGGAAGTTGGCCCGGTCTTCTTTCGTTTACTTGATGTGCAAGTTGGCCCAGCTGTTTCTCTATGTTGAGAATAGAAGCTTGCTGATTCCTCAACATGTTTCTGGTTTCTTGCAGTGCCACATCATGATCATTATGTCTTTTCTCGGACGCGGTTATGAATTTTGTAAGTATTTCTTCTAAATTCGTCTTCTTGTCCGTCACCGGTTCTTCCTTTTGATAATATCCCCTCTCCCTCTGTTTATATTTCTCTTCCTTAGCCTTTCTGTACTCTTCGTATGGGAGCCATTCCTTCTTCGGTTTCCTCCGGTCTTCATCGTATCTATCGCCGCTGGAGTAGAATACTTGAGCCTTTTTATTTCCATTCTCGTCTCGATCACATTCCTTGGTAAGATGGGGACCGCCACAATTTTCACATCCAACTCTAATAGCATGGATCGTTTGATCCATTTTTTTCATTCTTCGGTCTAGGCTATCGAGTTTAGCTATCACCGCCGCCATACCATCGTTTACCGAATTTACTATTCCTCGACTCACTTCATTCCTCGGGTTGTGGTATTCTCTAGAGTGCCTGGAGAATTCTTCAATTAACTCCTTTATTTCCGGAGGTGGCTTTCAGGTGAGTGGGCCTTGTGAATCGAGTAGTTGCCTCGTGGTGACATTTACTCCATCATAAAAGATAGAGACCTCTTGTTGGCTATTGAGATCATGGTGGGGGCAATTTCGAAGTAGGCTCTTGTATCTTTCCCAAGCTTCATATAGGGATTCGCCGGGTTGTTGCTCGAAGTTGGCAATGGCTTTCTTTAGCTTGGCTATCTTGGAAGGTGGGCAGAAGTGATCTATGAACTCTTCTTTCATTTTGGCCCATGTGGTAACTGATCCAGGAGGGAGTGACTTTAACCAATCCTTTGCAGCTCCTTTAAATGTGACAGGAAGCATGCGTAGTAGCTGGATCTCGCGGGGCACATTAGGTACATTGAAGTAATCCGCCACATCATTTACTTCATCTAAGTGCTTATAGGCGTCTTCATGATCTCTCCCGTGAAAAGGTATCTCCTTGAGTTGAGCGAGAATATGGCCCTTTAGTTCAAACGTAGCGGTAGCGGGGATTGCGGGTTGCACAAGTCCCGGGCCGGTGTCATCACGCATCCTTTTCTTCCACTCCCCCATGGGGATTTCATCAATATTAGCCATAGCGGTGGCTAAGTCGTCTTCAAACTCGTCGAGTCACATGCATTACTGAGTTTAACCTCCGACTCATTGAGTCCATTCTACTACTCACTGGTCCCCACTCGGAATCACTCAAAGGGGAAGGATCGGGGACTCGCGACTCGACTCGCCGAGTCCAAAGAACGACTCGTCGAGTCACATGCATGCAATTACTAAAAACTCGATTCTGCTCAAAACCACTGCATACAATATATAGATCTGAGTTCCTAAGGCTGGTTTACCACGTAAAGTTCCCAACTTTACGTGTACATATGCATACAAAAGGATATAAAAGGCTAAAAAGGCACTTGGAAGAGTAGATCTAGGGCTATCATGCAAAATGGCTCCATAAAGTTGATAGATCTACGTTTTTTGAACTGAAACATGGCTAGATCCGAAAGCTAATCAATCTAATATGATTTCTCTACTATGAACAAGCTAAGGAATGGATAAAATGGGCTAAATATGCTTATAAAGGAGAATCAATCATAAAAACAGGAGAAATCCGATTATTACCTCAATAAACTCTGAAATGGGTGCAAGAACTTGGATCTTCTTCTTCTCCTTTGGATCTAGCCTCCTTCTCTTCAAAACTTCAAGATTTACACAAGAAATGCTTAAATACTCAATGGAATGGTTAGGGTTTGCTAAATAATGCTTTGAGGGTGAAGGAGACAAGTTTGGGGGCTCATAAGATGGTTTAAATAGGGTGCAAACCTGGGGATTTAGGGTTTCTACCTGGCAGGCCGACTCGCCGAGTCCCGAATATGGACTCGCCGAGTCGCCGATCTATACGCTGCTCAAGATCACGACTCTACTCGACGAGTCGGGCCATAGACTCGTCGAGTCCCTTTGCAAACTTCTAAAATAAATAATAACAGAGACGGGTCGTTAGAATTCTCCCCCACATGACTCAGACTTCGTCCTTGAAGTCTGCTACGGCTGAATTTGCAAATGACTCTGGGTAGTGCTCTTTCATCTCATCTTCAGCCTCCCACGTCCACTCAGACCCCTTCCGGTGCTCCCACTGCACCTTCACTAGCTGAATTACCTTGTTCCTCAAGGTCTTTATCTTCCGGTCCAGAATCGCGGCCGACGTCTCAATATAATTCAAGCTGCTATCAACCTGAATATCTTCTAAGGGAACAACTGCTGACTCATCCACCAAACATTTCCTTAACTGAGACACATGGAAAGTGTTGTGGATCTGGCTAAGCTTTGCCGGAAGATCCAACCGATATGCAACCCGACCCACCCAGGCCAAAACCCTGAAAAGACCAATGATCCTGGGGCCCAGCTTGCTCCTCTTCCGAAACCTGATGACACCCTTCCAAGGTGAGACCTTCAGAAGGACCATATCGCCTACCCGAAACTCCAAGTCTGAACGCCTCCTATCGGCATATCTCTTCTGCCGACTCTGCGCAGTCTGCAGTCTACTACGAACCTGCTGAATCAACTCGGTCGTCTTGAGCACCACCTCCGTGCTCCCAATGACTCGCTGACCGACCTCACCCCAACAAATCGGGGTCCTGCACTTCCTCCCATAAAGCATCTCAAAGGGAGGTCGATCAATGCTCGCATGATAACTGTTGTTATACGAAAATTCCGCTAATGGAAGATACGTATCCCAACTGCCACCGAAGTCTAGGACACATGCACGAAGCATGTCCTCGAGAGTCTGAATTGTCCTCTCGCTCTGCCCGTCCGTCTGAGGGTGGAAAGCAGTGCTGAAATGGAGACGAGTACCCATCTCGTCATGAAACCGCTTCCAGAATCTGGATGTAAAACGGACATCTCGATCTGACACCACCGATACCGGCACTCCATGACGTACAACTATCTCCCGCACATAGATATCGGCTAACTTTTCCGCCGATATGCTCTCCTGGATCGGTATGAAATGAGCACTCTTCGTCAACCGATCCACTACTACCCAAATCGAATCTACCCCACGCGCGGTCCTGGGAAGCTTGATGATAAAGTCCATGGTGATGTCCTCCCATTTCCACATGGGAATGTCTAACGGTCGCATCTTGCCGTGAGGCATCTGATGTTCTGCCTTGACCTTCCTGCAGGTCAGGCACCTCTCTACATACCAAGCAACATCCCGCTTCATGCATGGCCACCAATAATTGGGTCGAAGATCTCTATACATATTCGTCGCCCCTGGGTGGATGGAAAATCGAGACTTATGAGCCTCGTCCATCATCACCTGCCGTACTCCGCCCCCGTACGGTACCCACATTCTCCCATGAAGGGTCAACAACCCCTGAGTATCATAATCAAATGAAGCTACTCGACCCACTATCCTCTCACATTTCTGCCTCTCTTCCTTGAGGCCCTCAACCTGAGCCTCCCTGATCCATTCCAACAACAGAGTAATCACTGTCATCCTCAGACATAAGTCTCTGATAGGGGCTGCTGTCACCTTTCGGCTCAAGGCGTCGGCCACTACGTGGGCCTTCCGTGGATGGTAAAGGATTTCACAATCATAATCCTTCAGCACATCCAACCATCTCCTCTGCCTCATGTTTAGACTCGGCTGATCCATAAGGTATCTCAAACTCTTGTGATCCGTGTAGATGGTACAACGGACTCCATAAAGGTAATGTCTCCAAATCTTGAGGGTAAACACCACTGCCCCCAACTCTAAATCGTGGGTAGGATAGTTAGCCTCGTGAGGCTTCAACTATCTCGAGGCATAAGCTATCACATGCCCCTGCTGCATCAATACTGCTCCTGATGTGTGTGAAACCAACTAGTTTTAATCCTACTTTAATTATCAAATAACACACAAAAGGCAGTGAACCTATCAATTGTGGTATAGCTAAATAAGTAGGGTATCGAACACAGGGAACGACAAATTAAATTAAAAACTAATTCTATCTAAGTTGATTAAGCAAATAGGGGTTTTTTCTCTAGTTTTACAAGACTAGAAACTTACTAACTAAAACTAATGCAAGACTAGAAAAGAACAAATTAACTAGATTCAATAATGGGAAAGAAACTTCTGTTTAGTTCAACTCGGTTAACTTTATGGTTGATTTTAAGGTAATAGTGCAATGGATTAATTCTTTCGTTGGTTACCGATTCAAGTGATTAGGTTTGTGTTCACTACACTAATCCTTAGCAAATAAACTAATTCAAACAGTGGCCAATTGCTTAATTTAATTATATTTACTAGATTAATTATTCGGGTTAAGTTAGACTTGCAATAGCTAATTAATTCGTTATTCTTAATTAACCTCTTGTTCGATGGTCATCTTACAAGCTTGCACATGAGTTTACTCAATTTCCTTATTAATCCTAGTTTCATGTTCATTAATTCTAGACATATGGTATAGTGGTCACATATCATATGAGGTTGATAATCAATAGATGTTCATGCTAATCAACTATCTTCCTATTAACAAAAAATTAATTATCATTCATACACAAGGTTCTTTAGCAAGCTAAAATAACAATTAATCACCAACTTGGAATTAATCCTACCAATTAATCAAACCATATTGTCAACTTTGTATTCCCAAACAGAAGTCTAAAGAAATTAGTTCATAACTACGGTAAATAACAGCAAACAAATAAGTTCAAGTTGCTTAATCATGTTGACAAAACAAAAGAATTAAGTAGAATGGTGAAATTACGCCTTAATTACTCCCGAGATTGGATTCTAGCTTCTTCGTTCTTGAATCTATGAAGATTATCTTAGACTCGCCGAGTTGTATGAACAACTCGTCGAGTCCCTCCATTACTGAGTCTAACCTCCGACTCATTGAGTCCATTCTACTACTCACTGGTCCCCACTCGGAATCATTCAAAGGGGAAGGATCGGGGACTCGCGACTCGACTCGCCGAGTCCAAAGAACGACTCGTCGAGTCACATGCATGCAATTACTAAAAACTCGATTCTGCTCAAAACCACTGCATACAATATATAGATCTGAGTTCCTAAGGCTGGTTTACCACGTAAAGTTCCCAACTTTACGTGTACATATGCATACAAAAGGATATAAAAGGCTAAAAAGGCACTTGGAAGAGTAGATCTAGGAACTCTCTGGTCTGCTCAAGTATGATGCGAGTAATCTCAGAAGAAAGGAACTCTCTGGTCTGCTCATCCATCTGTCCGACCTCCGGGTCGGATCCCGATCCTGATCCTCCTCCGGCATCTGAACTGCCGGCTGCTGGCCTCGGACGCAAAACTACCATTCTGAAACATATCATAACAACATCAGAACATTGAAATATTTCAAGGGATCATGATACGACTACTAGCTTCCTGGTCTAATCTTGGCCTTCCTTGATTCGAGTACGGATCCTCCGCTTCCAATAGTATGGGCCCCTACTACCTTCCACATCTATCCGTACTTTCCTCAAGAGCTGCCTCGACTTCCCCAAGTCACTTCTACCGCTGCTATTCTCTGCTACTCTCACCCTAGGCTTGCCCTAGAGAAAACTTGAGCTCAATACGACTGATCCTCAGCTGCTGTAGGTCTACTTGCACTGCCAGTTAGCCATCATCTGAACACCATCACATGTGATGAGGATCGGATAATCCTTCAAGTAAAAGATCCGTCCCTACAACGGTTGGACTCAAACAAGAGCTGCGCAGTAGGGACAGTTCCAGCACTCTGGGATTATTCAAACCTGATTACATGTGGTGTGACGTGTCCACCTAATGGCTAACTCCCATTACTCGGAATCCCACTAAGCACAAAGCAAGCAGCATTCGGACAAGGGAAACAGACTCACGCAAGCTATTCTTATAACAAGAAACTGCACTAGCATAGGATGCTAAGCTCATACCATCAGGCATAACCTAAACAGGCTATCCTACTGCTGTCTACTCAATTCTAGCATGCAATATTCACAGGCACATAAGGCATTCTCCTACACCCTTAGTCCTATTCTAGCATGCTGTTCTACTAAACTGAAATTGAACAAATAACTTGTATGGGTAATTTGGGAGTACTTACTTGAGCTCGGTTGACCGCATGCACACACCTCTATCTTAAAACAATTCTTTTCCTTCTAAGTGTTTTCAAAATTCTTTTGTAAAAACATTTTATTAAAAATCTTTTATTTCCCCTTAGTTTGAGTTCAGATACACCCGAGAGTGTATCCGAATCCCTCAAACCAGGGCTCTGATACCAACTTAAAACGACCCAAAAATACGACCCAAAAATTTCGTTTTTAATACCATCAAACTATAATCAGAGTATCATATAAATAAACCATGCGTGATATGCCCCAAAATATAATAAAGTACTGTGCGGAAACTGTAACATACTATATCCAAAAACAACAACTAAATCAAATCCAGACTAAAGCTGAAACGGTGGTGTGTGCGATGCCGTCACCCAGAGCTCTTCCCTTTGCTTGCGGAAGTACCTGAAACCAAAACTGAAACTGTAAGCACGAAGCTTAGTGAGCTCCCCCAACTTACCACATACTATACAACAACATATAAACACATATTGGGCCTTGCCCACTGCATCGGGCCGGGGCCCGGAAACTGCATCGGACCGAAGTCCGGAACTGACTGGGACCTTGTCCCCTGCATCGGACCAAAGTCCGGAACTAACTGCATCGGACCGGAGTCCGGAACTAACTGCATCGGACCGAAGTCCGGAACTGACTGCATCGGACCGAAGTCCGGAACTGACTGGGACCGTGTCCCCTGCGTCGGACCGGAGCCCGGAACTAACTGAGCATAGCATAGCATATCATAACAAACATACTGCATACTGCATCGGGCCGCAACCCGGAACATAAAACACATAACACATAGCACATGAATTATGTCTGAACCACGAAGGCATCAAACATACTAACTACTACATCGGACCGAAGTCCGGAAACTACTATTAACTGGACGGGCCGGCATTGTGGCCTTAGACCCGCCCCTACGGGAAGGAAACTCACCTCGTAAGCTAGCGGATGAGTGTGTGGCTCGGAAAGCTAACGGCTGCTGCTCCTGAATCTCCTCGGCTACAAATCCATAAACACACTCAATCAATCACTAGCACTACACTAAGGGTAAAATGACTCTTTTACCCTTGGTCAAAGTTGACTAACTCAGGGCTGACTCGCCGAGTCGGGATACCCGACTCGCCGAGTCCTAGACTCTCCGCTCAACTCTTACATGCTGTTACTCGTCGAGTGTGGCATCGACTCGACGAGTACCCTCTGGATCCAAGAACTCAGATGATCTTCATCCGACTCGCCGAGTCAGATGAACAGACTCGACGAGTTGTTCTTGATCCTCAAGAAGATTGCCTTGGACTCGCCGAGTTGTATGAACAAACTCGCCGAGTCCCTCCATCACTGAGTCTACTCTTAACTCGCTGAGTCCACTCCCTAACTCACCTCGTACACTCGACACTGAAGAAACTGAAGAATTCGGGACTCGCGATCTGACTCGTCGAGTCGTTCTTCCGACTCGCCGAGTCGCCGCCATGCAACATATTTTTACTCGATTTCTCTTGAATCCAACACATGCAAATGATAGATCTAGGTCCATTAAGCTGTTTTACCACGTAAAGTTTCCAACTTTACGTGCACAACCACATGAATGAGGGAAATAAGACTAAAATATGCACAATAAGGGTAGATCCATGGCTAATAAGCAATGTAACTCCAAAAAGACAGTGGATCTGGACTCTACAACACCCCAACACTCAGATCCAAAGGTATTTCGGCTTAATAACACAATCAAGCAAGCATAAAGCTTGGAACAAGCATCAAATAGCCCTTAAAAGAGCTCTAATGGAAGTTTAAGCATGAAACCAGAAGAGAACTCCGAAAATACCTCAATAAGTTCACACTTGATCTTGGATCTTGGCACTAGAACTCGTTTCCTTGCTTCCTTCTCCTTCTCCTTCTTCACCCCTTCACAAAATGGAACAAGATCACTTATAAGCTCACAAGAGGAAGGTTTAGGGTTTCTCACAGTTCTCTCAGGGGGAAAGTGACGAGATGGAGGCTATAATGGGGTTTAAATAGTGAGCAAACCCGGGGAGTTAGGGTTTCACCCAGACGGACGGACTCGCCGAGTCCAGGATATGGACTCGCCGAGTCGCCGGCTCCCGCGTGCACAAGATGCGCGACCCGACTCGGCAAGTCAGGCTAGAACTCGCCGAGTCCCTCTTGAAAACTTAGCCCAAATCAAATTAATTAACATACCGGAAACGGGTCGTTACAATTCTCCCCCACTTGTTTCAGACTTCGTCCTCGAAGTCTGCTACGGCTGGATCTGCGAATAACTCCGGGTAGTGCGTTCTCATTTCTTCTTCAGCCTCCCATGTCCATTCAGACCCTTTCCGATGCTGCCACTGCACCTTTACCAGCTGAATTACCTTGTTCCTCAAGGTCTTGGTCTTCCGTTCCAAAATTGCTATCGGCTTCTCGATATAATTTAAGCCGCTATCGACCTGGATAACCTCCAAGGGAACGACCGCTGTCTCGTCCACTAAACACTTCCTCAACTGCGACACGTGGAAGGTGTTGTGTATCAAACTGAGCTCCTCAGGAAGATCTAACCGGTAAGCAACCCGACCCACCCGGGCCAAAACCCTGAAAGGACCAATAAATCTGGGGCCCAATTTGCCCCTCTTCCGGAACCTGATGACACCTTTCCAAGGTGAGACTTTCAGAAGAACCATGTCTCCCACCTGGAACTCCAAGTCTGAACGCCTCTTGTCGGCGTAGCTCTTCTGCCGACTCTGCGCAGTCTGTAGTCTACTACGGACCTGCTGGATCAGTTCCGTCGTCTTGAGCACCACTTCGGTGCTCCCCATGACCCGCTGACCGACCTCGCCCCAACAAATCGGGGTCCTGCACTTCTTGCCATATAACACCTCAAAAGGAGGTCGATCAATGCTCGCATGATAGCTGTTGTTATACGAGAATTCCGCTAAGGGAAGATACGTATCCCAACAGCCCCCAAAATCCAGAACACATGCCCTAAGCATGTCCTCGAGAGTCTGAATCGTCCTCTCGCTCTGCCCGTCAGTCCGAGGATGAAAAGCGGTGCTGAAATGGAGACGAGTACCCATCTCGTCGTGAAACCGCTTCCAGAATCTGGACGTGAAGCGAACATCTCGGTCCGACACTACCGATACCGGCACTCCATGACGTGCCACAATCTCTCGCACATAGATATCGGCTAACCTTTCCGCCGATATACTCTCCTGGATCGGAATGAAATGGGCACTCTTCGTCGACCGATCCACCACTACCCATATCGAATCTACTCCACGTGCGGTCCTGGGAAGTTTGGTGATAAAATCCATGGTGATGTCCTCCCATTTCCACACGGGAATATCCAACGGCTGCATCTTGCCGTGAGGTCTCTGGTGCTCCGCCTTGACCTTCCGGCAGGTCAAGCACCTCTCAACGTACCAAGCGACGTCCCGCTTCATGCAGGGCCACCAATAATCAGGTCGAAGATCCCGATACATCTTCGTCGCCCCCGGATGGATAGAAAATCGAGACTTATGAGCCTCGTCCATCAATACCTGCCGTACCCCACCCCAGTACGATACCCACACCCTACCATGAAGCGTCATCAAACCCCGACTGTGGTAGTCGAACGAAGCTACTCGACCCACTATCCTCTCGCACTTCTGCCTCTCCTCCTTGAGACCCTCCATCTGAGCCTCCTTGATCCGCTCCAATAAAGGAGTGATTACCGTCATCCTCATACACAAATCCCTGATAGGGGCCGCCGACGCCTTGCGGCTCAGGGCATCGGCCACCACGTTGGCCTTCCCTGGATGATACAAGATCTCACAGTCATAGTCCTTCAGCACGTCCAACCATCTCCTCTGTCTCATATTCAAACTCGGCTGATCCATAAGGTATCGTAAACTCTTGTGGTCCGTGTAGATAGTACAGCGGACCCCATACAGGTAATGCCTCCAAATCTTGAGGGCAAATACAACTGCCCCCAGCTCCAAGTCGTGGGTAGGATAATTAGCCTCGTGAGGCTTCAACTGTCTCGAGGCATAAGCCACCACATGGCCTCGCTGCATCAACACTGCTCCCATACCTGTGATCGAAGCATCACAATAGACCACGAAATCCTCAACACCCTCTGGCAAGGTAAGGATCGGAGCCTCGCACAATCTCTGCCTGAGAGTCTCGAACGCCGCCTGCTGCTCAGGCCCCCAACGAAAAACTACCGACCTCTTGGTTAGTCGGGTGAGCGGCACTGCTATCTTGGAGAAATCCTGAATAAACCTCCGATAATACCCTGCCAATCCTAGGAAGCTCCGAATCTCAGATGGAGACCTCGGGACCTCCCACTGCATCACGGCCTCAATCTTGGCCGGGTCAACCAAAATACCCTTCTGATTAACGAGATGCCCAAGAAACTGCACCTCGCGTAACCAGAACTCGCACTTGGAGAACTTAGCGAACAGTCTCTCCCTCCTCAAAGTCTCCAACACCTCCCGCAGGTGCTCCTCGTGCTGTCCCTGCGTCTTGGAATACACCAAGATGTCATCGATGAACACTATCACTGACCGATCCAGCATCGGTCTGCACACGCGGTTCATGAGATCCATGAACGCGGCTGGGGCATTGGTGAGCCCAAATGGCATCACCACAAACTCATAATGACCATACCGGGTCCTGAAAGCAGTCTTCTGTACATCCTCATCCCTGACCCTCATCTGGTGGTAACCGGAGCGTAGGTCGATCTTGGAGAACCAAGACGCTCCCTGGAGCTGATCAAACAAGTCATCTATCCTCGGAAGTGGGTAACGGTTCTTCACCGTTACCTTGTTCAACTCCCGGTAATCAATACACATCCGATGCGACCCGTCTTTCTTCCTCACAAATAAGATCGGTGCTCCCCAAGGAGAACTGCTCGGTCAAATGAAACCCTTGTCTAACAGCTCCTGAAGCTGTGTAGACAACTCCTGCATCTCAGGGGGAGCAAGTCGATATGGTGCTTTGGCTATCGGAGCCGCACCAGGAACCAGGTCGATCCTGAACTCAACCTGCCTCTCAGGAGGTATCCCCGGCAAATCCTCGGGAAACACATCCGGGTAATCTCGAACAATAGGAACATCATCGATCGTCGTCTTGCCCTTATCCCGGGCATCCAAGACGTAGGCTACATAACCGGCGCAACCCTGCTGAACGTAGCGCCTCGCTCTAGCGGCAGAGCAGAAGGTCAATCCTCGCTGGGGCCTCTCGCCCTGAACCACTATCTCTCCCCCACTGGGAGTGCGAACCCTCACTAGCTGAAGCTCACAATCAATCACCGCCCCATTGGGGCTTAGCCAATCCATTCCCACAATAACTTTATTCCCGCGCAGGGGAATCGGAACCAAATCCACTGAAAACTGCTCCTCAAATATCTGAAGGGAACACCCTCTATATACTTTGTCGACCCTCACGGTCCTATCATCTGCTATCTCAACCTCTATTGGACAATCCAGTTCCCCCGGAGCTCTGCTAAATCTCTTGCTAAGCGCAAGCGATACAAATGATCGGGTGGCCCCCGAGTCAAACAATACCAAAGCAGGGATGCCGTTCACCGAGAACGACCCTAAATAAAGCGTACCATCAAATAATATTCAAACGATATATTAATAATTAAAGATGAAAGAAATATACATACCCGTCACCACATCAGGAGTCGCTCGCGCCTCCTCTGCTGTCATCTGAAATGCCCTGCTCTTCGCCACCGGCGCATCAGCTCGGCCCTGACGGCCATCCGTGATCCTCAAAGTAGCAGGGGCGGGTGCATGCACCTTCCCTGCTGCAGCTAAACTGGGACACTGGGACCTTTTGTGTCCCCTCTGATTGCACTGAAAGCAAATCAGATCCGATGCTATAACCGTAGTGGCAGGGGCCGTACAATCCCTACTCATATGCCCGGTCCGACCGCACTTGTAGCAGCCGGAACTCCCTGCCTTGCACGCCCCCTCGTGCAACCTCCCACACTTGCCACATCGACCGTGGCTCTGCTGACCCCTGGACCTGTGATCTGAAATCTTGGGCTTTTTGCCCACACTGCCTGCACCCGAAACCGCCTCCGGTTTCCTCTTCCTCTCCATCTCGAGATCAATCTCCCTCTCTCTGGCTCTAGCAATCATGTCGTCCAGTGTTTTGCAACTGGACCGGCTCACAAACATACGAATGTCGCTCCGCAACATCTCGTGATAACGGGCCTTCTTCATCTCCTCATCTGCTGCGTACTGAGGAACAAGAAGGGCCCGCTCCCTGAACTTGGCGGTGATCTCCGCCACTGTCTCGGTAGTCTGGGTAAGATCCTGGAACTCCCTGGCTAACTGTTGCACCTCAATGACCGGTGCGAACTCCGCTCTGAACCTGGTAGAGAAATCAGCCCAGGTCATGGCATCCAATGCCGCATCATCCCCGATGGTATGCCCTACCTCCTCCCACCAGTCACGTGCCCTGTCCTTCAGGAGACAGGACGCCAATCTGACCTTGTCCCCCTCGGGACATCTGCTAGTGCGGAATGCGTTGGCCACATCCGCCAACCACCTGGTACTCGCTATGGGGTCCCGTGCCCCGTGATAGTCAGGAGCCCCGCATGCCCTGAACTCCCTGAAAGTGAGTGTGCGCGACCCCATCACGGCCGCCATCTCAGTACGGAAGGTACTCAGTCTCTCATCCATCATCTCCAAAATGCCCTCCTTGATCGAACCGAAGATCACAGGAGTCTGCTCAAGTATGATGCGAGTAATCTCAGAAGAAAGGAACTCTCTGGTCTGCTCATCCATCTGTCCGACCTCCGGGTCGGATCCCGATCCTGATCCTCCTCCGGCATCTGAACTGCCGGCTGCTGGCCTCGGACGCAAAACTACCATTCTGAAACATATCATAACAACATCAGAACATTGAAATATTTCAAGGGATCATGATACGACTACTAGCTTCCTGGTCTAATCTTGGCCTTCCTTGATTCGAGTACGGATCCTCCGCTTCCAGTAGTATGGGCCCCTACTACCTTCCACATCTATCCGTACTTTCCTCAAGAGCTGCCTCGACTTCCCCAAGTCACTTCTACCGCTGCTATTCTCTGCTACTCTCACCCTAGGCTTGCCCTAGAGAAAACTCGAGCTCAATACGACTGATCCTCAGCTGCTGTAGGTCTCCTTGCACTGCCAGTTACCCATCATCTGAACACCATCACATGTGATGAGGATCGGATAATCCTTCAAGTAAAAGATCCGTCCCTACAACGGTTGGACTCAAACAAGAGCTGCGCAGTAGGGCCAGTTCCAGCACTCTGGGATTATTCAAACCTGATTACATGTGGTGTGACGTGTCCACCTAATGGCTAACTCCCATTACTCGGAATCCCACTAAGCACAAAGCAAGGAGCATTCGGACAAGGGAAACAGACTCACGCAAGCTATTCTTATAACAAGAAACTGCACTAGCATAGGATGCTAAGCTCATACCATCAGGCATAACCTAAACAGGCTATCCTACTGCTGTCTACTCAATTCTAGCATGCAATATTCACAGGCACATAAGGCATTCTCCTACACCCTTAGTCCTATTCTAGCATGCTGTTCTACTAAACTGAAATTGAACAAATAACTTGTATGGGTAATTTGGGAGTACTTACTTGAGCTCGGTTGACCGCATGCACACACCTCTATCTTAAAACAATTCTTTTCCTTCTAAGTGTTTTCAAAATTCTTTTGTAAAAACATTTTATTAAAAATCTTTTATTTCCCCTTAGTTTGAGTTCAGATACACCCGAGAGTGTATCCGAATCCCTCAAACCAGGGCTCTGATACCAACTTAAAACGACCCAAAAATACGACCCAAAAATTTCGTTTTTAATAACATCAAACTATAATCAGAGTATCATATAAATAAACCATGCGTGATATGCCCCAAAATATAATAAAGTACTGTGCGGAAACTGTAACATACTATATCCAAAACAACAACTAAATCAAATCCAGACTAAAGCTGAAACGGTGGTGTGTGCGATGCCGTCACCCAGAGCTCTTCCCTTTGCTTGCGGAAGTACCTGAAACCAAAACTGAAACTGTAAGCACGAAGCTTAGTGAGCTCCCCCAACTTACCACATACTATACAACAACATATAAACACATATTGGGCCTTGCCCACTGCATCGGGCCGGGGCCCGGAAACTGCATCGGACCGAAGTCCGGAACTGACTGGGACCTTGTCCCCTGCATCGGACCAAAGTCCGGAACTAACTGCATCGGACCGGAGTCCGGAACTAACTGCATCGGACCGAAGTCCGGAACTAACTGCATCGGACCGGAGTCCGGAACTAACTGCATCGGACCGAAGTCCGGAACTGACTGCATCGGACCGAAGTCCGGAACTGACTGGGACCGTGTCCCCTGCGTCGGACCGGAGCCCGGAACTGACTGAGCATAGCATAGCATATCATAACAAACATACTGCATACTGCATCGGGCCGCAACCCGGAACATAAAACACATAACACATAGCACATGAATTATGTCTGAACCACGAAGGCATCAAACATACTAACTACTACATCGGACCGAATTCCGGAAACTACTATTAACTGGACGGGCCGGCATTGTGGCCTTAGACCCGCCCCTACGGGAAGGAAACTCACCTCGTAAGCTAGCGGATGAGTGTGTGGCTCGGAAAGCTAACGGCTGCTGCTCCTGAATCTCCTCGGCTATAAATCCATAAACACACTCAATCAATCACTAGCACTACACTAAGGGTAAAATGACTCTTTTACCCTTGGTCAAAGTTGACTAACTCAGGGCTGACTCGCCGAGTCGGGATACCCGACTCGCCGAGTCCTAGACTCTCCGCTCAACTCTTACATGCTGTTACTCGTCGAGTGTGGCATCGACTCGACGAGTACCCTCTGGATCCAAGAACTCAGATGATCTTCATCCGACTCGCCGAGTCAGATGAACAGACTCGACGAGTTGTTCTTGATCCTCAAGAAGATTGCCTTGGACTCGCCGAGTTGTATGAACAAACTCGCCGAGTCCCTCCATCACTGAGTCTACTCTTAACTCGCTGAGTCCACTCCCTAACTCACCTCGTACACTCGACACTGAAGAAACTGAAGAATTCGGGACTCGCGATCTGACTCGTCGAGTCGTTCTTCCGACTCGCCGAGTCGCCGCCATGCAACATATTTTTACTCGATTTCTCTTGAATCCAACACATGCAAATGATAGATCTAGGTCCATTAAGCTGTTTTACCACGTAAAGTTTCCAACTTTACGTGCACAACCACATGAATGAGGGAAATAAGACTAAAATATGCACAATAAGGGTAGATCCATGGCTAATAAGCAATGTAACTCCAAAAAGACAGTGGATCTGGACTCTACAACACCCCAACACTCAGATCCAAAGGTATTTCGGCTTAATAACACAATCAAGCAAGCATAAAGCTTGGAACAAGCATCAAATAGCCCTTAAAAGAGCTCTAATGGAAGTTTAAGCATGAAACCAGAAGAGAACTCCGAAAATACCTCAATAAGTTCACACTTGATCTTGGATCTTGGCACTAGAACTCGTTTCCTTGCTTCCTTCTCCTTCTCCTTCTTCACCCCTTCACAAAATGGAACAAGATCACTTATAAGCTCACAAGAGGAAGGTTTAGGGTTTCTCACAGTTCTCTCAGGGGGAAAGTGACGAGATGGAGGCTATAATGGGGTTTAAATAGTGAGCAAACCCGGGGAGTTAGGGTTTCACCCAGACGGACGGACTCGCCGAGTCCAGGATATGGACTCGCCGAGTCGCCGGCTCCCGCGTGCACAAGATGCGCGACCCGACTCGGCGAGTCAGGCTAGAACTCGCCGAGTCCCTCTTGAAAACTTAGCCCAAATCAAATTAATTAACATACCGGAAACGGGTCGTTACAATTCTCCCCCACTTGTTTCAGACTTCGTCCTCGAAGTCTGCTACGGCTGGATCTGCGAATAACTCCGGGTAGTGCGTTCTCATTTCTTCTTCAGCCTCCCATGTCCATTCAGACCCTTTCCGATGCTGCCACTGCACCTTTACCAGCTGAATTACCTTGTTCCTCAAGGTCTTGGTCTTCCGTTCCAAAATTGCTATCGGCTTCTCGATATAATTTAAGCCGCTATCGACCTGGATATCCTCCAAGGGAACGACCGCTGTCTCGTCCACTAAACACTTCCTCAACTGCGACACGTGGAAGGTGTTGTGTATCAAACTGAGCTCCTCAGGAAGATCTAACCGGTAAGCAACCCGACCCACCCGGGCCAAAACCCTGAAAGGACCAATAAATCTGGGGCCCAATTTGCCCCTCTTCCGGAACCTGATGACACCTTTCCAAGGTGAGACTTTCAGAAGAACCATGTCTCCCACCTGGAACTCCAAGTCTGAACGCCTCTTGTCGGCGTAGCTCTTCTGCCGACTCTGCGCAGTCTGTAGTCTACTACGGACCTGCTGGATCAGTTCCGTCGTCTTGAGCACCACTTCGGTGCTCCCCATGACCCGCTGACCGACCTCGCCCCAACAAATCGGGGTCCTGCACTTCCTGCCATATAACACCTCAAAAGGAGGTCGATCAATGCTCGCATGATAGCTGTTGTTATACGAGAATTCCGCTAAGGGAAGATACGTATCCCAACAGCCCCCAAAATCCAGAACACATGCCCTAAGCATGTCCTCGAGAGTCTGAATCGTCCTCTCGCTCTGCCCGTCAGTCTGAGGATGAAAAGCGGTGCTGAAATGGAGACGAGTACCCATCTCGTCGTGAAACCGCTTCCAGAATCTGGACGTGAAGCGAACATCTCGGTCCGACACTACCGATACCGGCACTCCATGACGTGCCACAATCTCTCGCACATAGATATCGGCTAACCTTTCCGCCGATATACTCTCCTGGATCGGAATGAAATGGGCACTCTTCGTCAACCGATCCACCACTACCCATATCGAATCTACTCCACGTGCGGTCCTGGGAAGTTTGGTGATAAAATCCATGGTGATGTCCTCCCATTTCCACACGGGAATATCCAACGGCTGCATCTTGCCGTGAGGTCTCTGGTGCTCCGCCTTGACCTTCCGGCAGGTCAAGCACCTCTCAACGTACCAAGCAACGTCCCGCTTCATGCAGGGCCACCAATAATCAGGTCGAAGATCCCGATACATCTTCGTCGCCCCCGAATGGATAGAAAATCGAGACTTATGAGCCTCGTCCATCAATACCTGCCGTACCCCACCCCAGTACGGTACCCACACCCTACCATGAAGCGTCATCAAACCCCGACTGTCGTAGTCGAACGAAGCTACTCGACCCACTATCCTCTCGCACTTCTGCCTCTCCTCCTTGAGACCCTCCATCTGAGCCTCCTTGATCCGCTCCAACAAAGGAGTGATTACCGTCATCCTCATACACAAATCCCTGATAGGGGCCGCCGACGCCTTGCGGCTCAGGGCATCGGCCACCACGTTGGCCTTCCCTGGATGATACAGGATCTCACAGTCATAGTCCTTCAGCACGTCCAACCATCTCCTCTGTCTCATATTCAAACTCGGCTGATCCATAAGGTATCGTAAACTCTTGTGGTCCGTGTAGATAGTACAGCGGACCCCATACAGGTAATGCCTCCAAATCTTGAGGGCAAATACAACTGCCCCCAACTCCAAGTCGTGGGTAGGATAATTAGCCTCGTGAGGCTTCAACTGTCTCGAGGCATAAGCCACCACATGGCCTCGCTGCATCAACACTGCTCCCATACCTGTGATCGAAGCATCACAATAGACCACGAAATCCTCAACACCCTCTGGCAAGGTAAGGATCGGAGCCTCGCACAATCTCTGCCTGAGAGTCTCGAACGCCGCCTGCTGCTCAGGCCCCCAACGAAAAACTACCGACCTCTTGGTTAGTCGGGTGAGCGGCACTGCTATCTTGGAGAAATCCTGAATAAACCTCCGATAATACCCTGCCAATCCTAGGAAGCTCCGAATCTCAGATGGAGACCTCGGGACCTCCCACTGCATCACGGCCTCAATCTTGGCCGGGTCAACCAAAATACCCTTCTGATTAACGAGATGCCCAAGAAACTGCACCTCGCGTAACCAGAACTCGCACTTGGAGAACTTAGCGAACAGTCTCTCCCTCCTCAAAGTCTCCAACACCTCCCGCAGGTGCTCCTCGTGCTGTCCCTGCGTCTTGGAATACACCAAGATGTCATCGATGAACACTATCACTGACCGATCCAGCATCGGTCTGCACACGCGGTTCATGAGATCCATGAACGCGGCTGGGGCATTGGTGAGCCCAAATGGCATCACCACAAACTCATAATGACCATACCGGGTCCTGAAAGCAGTCTTCTGTACATCCTCATCCCTGACCCTCATCTGGTGGTAACCGGAGCGTAGGTCGATCTTGGAGAACCAAGACGCTCCCTGGAGCTGATCAAACAAGTCATCTATCCTCGGAAGTGGGTAACGGTTCTTCACCGTTACCTTGTTCAACTCCCGGTAATCAATACACATCCGATGCGACCCGTCTTTCTTCCTCACAAATAAGATCGGTGCTCCCCAAGGAGAACTGCTCGGTCAAATGAAACCCTTGTCTAACAGCTCCTGAAGCTGTGTAGACAATTCCTGCATCTCAGGGGGAGCAAGTCGATATGGTGCTTTGGCTATCGGAGCCGCACCAGGAACCAGGTCGATCCTGAACTCAACCTGCCTCTCAGGAGGTATCCCCGGCAAATCCTCGGGAAACACATCCGGGTAATCTCGAACAATAGGAACATCATCGATCGTCGTCTTGCCCTTATCCCGGGCATCCAAGACGTAGGCTACATAACCGGCGCAACCCTGCTGAACGTAGCGCCTCGCTCTAGCGGCAGAGCAGAAGGTCAATCCTCGCTGGGGCCTCTCGCCCTGAACCACTATCTCTCCCCCACTGGGAGTGCGAACCCTCACTAGCTGAAGCTCACAATCAATCACCGCCCCATTGGGGCTTAGCCAATCCATTCCCACAATAACTTTATTCCCGCGCAGGGGAATCGGAACCAAATCCACTGAAAACTGCTCCTCAAATATCTGAAGGGAACACCCTCTATATACTTTGTCGACCCTCACGGTCCTATCATCTGCTATCTCAACCTCTATTGGACAATCCAGTTCCCCCGGAGCTCTGCTAAATCTCTTGCTAAGCGTAAGCGATACAAATGATCGGGTGGCCCCCGAGTCAAACAATACCAAAGCAGGGATGCCGTTCACCGAGAACGACCCTAAATAAAGCGTACCATCAAATAATATTCAAACGATATATTAATAATTAAAGATGAAAGAAATATACATACCCATCACCACATCAGGAGTCGCTCGCGCCTCCTCTGCTGTCATCTGAAATGCCCTGCTCTTCGCCACCGGCGCATCAGCTCGGCCCTGACGGCCATCCGTGATCCTCAAAGTAGCAGGGGCGGGTGCATGCACCTTCCCTGCTGCAGCTAAACTGGGACACTGGGACCTTTTGTGTCCCCTCTGATTGCACTGAAAGCAAATCAGATCCGATGCTATAACCGTAGTGGCAGGGGCCGTACAATCCCTACTCATATGCCCGGTCCGACCGCACTTGTAGCAGCCGGAACTCCCTGCCTTGCACGCCCCCTCGTGCAACCTCCCACACTTGCCACATCGACCGTGGCTCTGCTGACCCCTGGACCTGTGATCTGAAATCTTGGGCTTTTTGCCCACACTGCCTGCACCCGAAACCGCCTCCGGTTTCCTCTTCCTCTCCATCTCGAGATCAATCTCCCTCTCTCTGGCTCTAGCAATCATGTCGTCCAGTGTTTTGCAACTGGACCGGCTCACAAACATACGAATGTCGCTCCGCAACATCTCGTGATAACGGGCCTTCTTCATCTCCTCATCTGCTGCGTACTGAGGAACAAGAAGGGCCCGCTCCCTGAACTTGGCGGTGATCTCCGCCACTGTCTCGGTAGTCTGGGTAAGATCCTGGAACTCCCTGGCTAACTGTTGCACCTCAATGACCGGTGCGAACTCCGCTCTGAACCTGGTAGAGAAATCAGCCCAGGTCATGGCATCCAATGCCGCATCATCCCCGATGGTATGCCCTACCTCCTCCCACCAGTCACGTGCCCTGTCCTTTAGGAGACAGGACGCCAATCTGACCTTGTCCCCCTCGGGACATCTGCTAGTGCGGAATGCGTTGGCCACATCCGCCAACCACCTGGTACTCGCTATGGGGTCCCGTGCCCCGTGATAGTCAGGAGCCCCGCATGCCCTGAACTCCCTGAAAGTGAGTGTGCGCGACCCCATCACGGCCGCCATCTCAGTACGGAAGGTACTCAGTCTCTCATCCATCATCTCCAAAATGCCCTCCTTGATCGAACCGAAGATCACAGGAGTCTGCTCAAGTATGATGCGAGTAATCTCAGAAGAAAGGAACTCTCTGGTCTGCTCATCCATCTGTCCGACCTCCGGGTCGGATCCCGATCCTGATCCTCCTCCGGCATCTGAACTGCCGGCTGCTGGCCTCGGACGCAAAACTACCATTCTGAAACATATCATAACAACATCAGAACATTGAAATATTTCAAGGGATCATGATACGACTACTAGCTTCCTGGTCTAATCTTGGCCTTCCTTGATTCGAGTACGGATCCTCCGCTTCCAGTAGTATGGGCCCCTACTACCTTCCACATCTATCCGTACTTTCCTCAAGAGCTGCCTCGACTTCCCCAAGTCACTTCTACCGCTGCTATTCTCTGCTACTCTCACCCTAGGCTTGCCCTAGAGAAAACTCGAGCTCAATACGACTGATCCTCAGCTGCTGTAGGTCTCCTTGCACTGCCAGTTACCCATCATCTGAACACCATCACATGTGATGAGGATCGGATAATCCTTCAAGTAAAAGATCCGTCCCTACAACGGTTGGACTCAAACAAGAGCTGCGCAGTAGGGCCAGTTCCAGCACTCTGGGATTATTCAAACCTGATTACATGTGGTGTGACGTGTCCACCTAATGGCTAACTCCCATTACTCGGAATCCCACTAAGCACAAAGCAAGGAGCATTCGGACAAGGGAAACAGACTCACGCAAGCTATTCTTATAACAAGAAACTGCACTAGCATAGGATGCTAAGCTCATACCATCAGGCATAACCTAAACAGGCTATCCTACTGCTGTCTACTCAATTCTAGCATGCAATATTCACAGGCACATAAGGCATTCTCCTACACCCTTAGTCCTATTCTAGCATGCTGTTCTACTAAACTGAAATTGAACAAATAACTTGTATGGGTAATTTGGGAGTACTTACTTGAGCTCGGTTGACCGCATGCACACACCTCTATCTTAAAACAATTCTTTTCCTTCTAAGTGTTTTCAAAATTCTTTTGTAAAAACATTTTATTAAAAATCTTTTATTTCCCCTTAGTTTGAGTTCAGATACACCCGAGAGTGTATCCGAATCCCTCAAACCAGGGCTCTGATACCAACTTAAAACGACCCAAAAATACGACCCAAAAATTTCGTTTTTAATAACATCAAACTATAATCAGAGTATCATATAAATAAACCATGCGTGATATGCCCCAAAATATAATAAAGTACTGTGCGGAAACTGTAACATACTATATCCAAAAACAACAACTAAATCAAATCCAGACTAAAGCTGAAACGGTGGTGTGTGCGATGCCGTCACCCAGAGCTCTTCCCTTTGCTTGCGGAAGTACCTGAAACCAAAACTGAAACTGTAAGCACGAAGCTTAGTGAGCTCCCCCAACTTACCACATACTATACAACAACATATAAACACATATTGGGCCTTGCCCACTGCATCGGGCCGGGGCCCGGAAACTGCATCGGACCGAAGTCCGGAACTAACTGGGACCTTGTCCCCTGCATCGGACCAAAGTCCGGAACTAACTGCATCGGACCGGAGTCCGGAACTAACTGCATCGGACCGAAGTCCGGAACTAACTGCATCGGACCGGAGTCCGGAACTAACTGCATCGGACCGAAGTCCGGAACTGACTGCATCGGACCGAAGTCCGGAACTGACTGGGACCGTGTCCCCTGCGTCGGACCGGAGCCCGGAACTGACTGAGCATAGCATAGCATATCATAACAAACATACTGCATACTGCATCGAGCCGCAACCTGGAACATAAAACACATAACACATAGCACATGAATTATGTCTGAACCACGAAGGCATCAAACATACTAACTACTACATCGGACCGAAGTCCGGAAACTACTATTAACTGGACGGGCCGGCATTGTGGCCTTAGACCCGCCCCTACGGGAAGGAAACTCACCTCGTAAGCTAGCGGATGAGTGTGTGGCTCGGAAAGCTAACGGCTGCTGCTCCTGAATCTCCTCGGCTACAAATCCATAAACACACTCAATCAATCACTAGCACTACACTAAGGGTAAAATGACTCTTTTACCCTTGGTCAAAGTTGACTAACTCAGGGCTGACTCGCCGAGTCGGGATACCCGACTCGCCGAGTCCTAGACTCTCCGCTCAACTCTTACATGCTGTTACTCGTCGAGTGTGGCATCGACTCGACGAGTACCCTCTGGATCCAAGAACTCAGATGATCTTCATCCGACTCGCCGAGTCAGATGAACAGACTCGACGAGTTGTTCTTGATCCTCAAGAAGATTGCCTTGGACTCGCCGAGTTGTATGAACAAACTCGCCGAGTCCCTCCATCACTGAGTCTACTCTTAACTCGCTGAGTCCACTCCCTAACTCACCTCGTACACTCGACACTGAAGAAACTGAAGAATTCGGGACTCGCGATCTGACTCGTCGAGTCGTTCTTCCGACTCGCCGAGTCGCCGCCATGCAACATATTTTTACTCGATTTCTCTTGAATCCAACACATGCAAATGATAGATCTAGGTCCATTAAGCTGTTTTACCACGTAAAGTTTCCAACTTTACGTGCACAACCACATGAATGAGGGAAATAAGACTAAAATATGCACAATAAGGGTAGATCCATGGCTAATAAGCAATGTAACTCCAAAAAGACAGTGGATCTGGACTCTACAACACCCCAACACTCAGATCCAAAGGTATTTCGGCTTAATAACACAATCAAGCAAGCATAAAGCTTGGAACAAGCATCAAATAGCCCTTAAAAGAGCTCTAATGGAAGTTTAAGCATGAAACCAGAAGAGAACTCCGAAAATACCTCAATAAGTTCACACTTGATCTTGGATCTTGGCACTAGAACTCGTTTCCTTGCTTCCTTCTCCTTCTCCTTCTTCACCCCTTCA
>NC_136425.1:0-5000 GCF_052625555.1 Lactuca saligna | reverse complement strand
TTAGGGTTTAGGGTTTAGGGTTTAGGGTTTAGGGTTTAGGGTTTAGGGTTTAGGGTTTAGGGTTTAGGGTTTAGGGTTTAGGGTTTAGGGTTTAGGGTTTAGGGTTTAGGGTTTAGGGTTTAGGGTTTAGGGTTTAGGGTTTAGGGTTTAGGGTTTAGGGTTTAGGGTTTAGGGTTTAGGGTTTAGGGTTTAGGGTTTAGGGTTTAGGGTTTAGGGTTTAGGGTTTAGGGTTTAGGGTTTAGGGTTTAGGGTTTAGGGTTTAGGGTTTAGGGTTTAGGGTTTAGGGTTTAGGGTTTAGGGTTTAGGGTTTAGGGTTTAGGGTTTAGGGTTTAGGGTTTAGGGTTTAGGGTTTAGGGTTTAGGGTTTAGGGTTTAGGGTTTAGGGTTTAGGGTTTAGGGTTTAGGGTTTAGGGTTTAGGGTTTAGGGTTTAGGGTTTAGGGTTTAGGGTTTAGGGTTTAGGGTTTAGGGTTTAGGGTTTAGGGTTTAGGGTTTAGGGTTTAGGGTTTAGGGTTTAGGGTTTAGGGTTTAGGGTTTAGGGTTTAGGGTTTAGGGTTTAGGGTTTAGGGTTTAGGGTTTAGGGTTTAGGGTTTAGGGTTTAGGGTTTAGGGTTTAGGGTTTAGGGTTTAGGGTTTAGGGTTTAGGGTTTAGGGTTTAGGGTTTAGGGTTTAGGGTTTAGGGTTTAGGGTTTAGGGTTTAGGGTTTAGGGTTTAGGGTTTAGGGTTTAGGGTTTAGGGTTTAGGGTTTAGGGTTTAGGGTTTAGGGTTTAGGGTTTAGGGTTTAGGGTTTAGGGTTTAGGGTTTAGGGTTTAGGGTTTAGGGTTTAGGGTTTAGGGTTTAGGGTTTAGGGTTTAGGGTTTAGGGTTTAGGGTTTAGGGTTTAGGGTTTAGGGTTTAGGGTTTAGGGTTTAGGGTTTAGGGTTTAGGGTTTAGGGTTTAGGGTTTAGGGTTTAGGGTTTAGGGTTTAGGGTTTAGGGTTTAGGGTTTAGGGTTTAGGGTTTAGGGTTTAGGGTTTAGGGTTTAGGGTTTAGGGTTTAGGGTTTAGGGTTTAGGGTTTAGGGTTTAGGGTTTAGGGTTTAGGGTTTAGGGTTTAGGGTTTAGGGTTTAGGGTTTAGGGTTTAGGGTTTAGGGTTTAGGGTTTAGGGTTTAGGGTTTAGGGTTTAGGGTTTAGGGTTTAGGGTTTAGGGTTTAGGGTTTAGGGTTTAGGGTTTAGGGTTTAGGGTTTAGGGTTTAGGGTTTAGGGTTTAGGGTTTAGGGTTTAGGGTTTAGGGTTTAGGGTTTAGGGTTTAGGGTTTAGGGTTTAGGGTTTAGGGTTTAGGGTTTAGGGTTTAGGGTTTAGGGTTTAGGGTTTAGGGTTTAGGGTTTAGGGTTTAGGGTTTAGGGTTTAGGGTTTAGGGTTTAGGGTTTAGGGTTTAGGGTTTAGGGTTTAGGGTTTAGGGTTTAGGGTTTAGGGTTTAGGGTTTAGGGTTTAGGGTTTAGGGTTTAGGGTTTAGGGTTTAGGGTTTAGGGTTTAGGGTTTAGGGTTTAGGGTTTAGGGTTTAGGGTTTAGGGTTTAGGGTTTAGGGTTTAGGGTTTAGGGTTTAGGGTTTAGGGTTTAGGGTTTAGGGTTTAGGGTTTAGGGTTTAGGGTTTAGGGTTTAGGGTTTAGGGTTTAGGGTTTAGGGTTTAGGGTTTAGGGTTTAGGGTTTAGGGTTTAGGGTTTAGGGTTTAGGGTTTAGGGTTTAGGGTTTAGGGTTTAGGGTTTAGGGTTTAGGGTTTAGGGTTTAGGGTTTAGGGTTTAGGGTTTAGGGTTTAGGGTTTAGGGTTTAGGGTTTAGGGTTTAGGGTTTAGGGTTTAGGGTTTAGGGTTTAGGGTTTAGGGTTTAGGGTTTAGGGTTTAGGGTTTAGGGTTTAGGGTTTAGGGTTTAGGGTTTAGGGTTTAGGGTTTAGGGTTTAGGGTTTAGGGTTTAGGGTTTAGGGTTTAGGGTTTAGGGTTTAGGGTTTAGGGTTTAGGGTTTAGGGTTTAGGGTTTAGGGTTTAGGGTTTAGGGTTTAGGGTTTAGGGTTTAGGGTTTAGGGTTTAGGGTTTAGGGTTTAGGGTTTAGGGTTTAGGGTTTAGGGTTTAGGGTTTAGGGTTTAGGGTTTAGGGTTTAGGGTTTAGGGTTTAGGGTTTAGGGTTTAGGGTTTAGGGTTTAGGGTTTAGGGTTTAGGGTTTAGGGTTTAGGGTTTAGGGTTTAGGGTTTAGGGTTTAGGGTTTAGGGTTTAGGGTTTAGGGTTTAGGGTTTAGGGTTTAGGGTTTAGGGTTTAGGGTTTAGGGTTTAGGGTTTAGGGTTTAGGGTTTAGGGTTTAGGGTTTAGGGTTTAGGGTTTAGGGTTTAGGGTTTAGGGTTTAGGGTTTAGGGTTTAGGGTTTAGGGTTTAGGGTTTAGGGTTTAGGGTTTAGGGTTTAGGGTTTAGGGTTTAGGGTTTAGGGTTTAGGGTTTAGGGTTTAGGGTTTAGGGTTTAGGGTTTAGGGTTTAGGGTTTAGGGTTTAGGGTTTAGGGTTTAGGGTTTAGGGTTTAGGGTTTAGGGTTTAGGGTTTAGGGTTTAGGGTTTAGGGTTTAGGGTTTAGGGTTTAGGGTTTAGGGTTTAGGGTTTAGGGTTTAGGGTTTAGGGTTTAGGGTTTAGGGTTTAGGGTTTAGGGTTTAGGGTTTAGGGTTTAGGGTTTAGGGTTTAGGGTTTAGGGTTTAGGGTTTAGGGTTTAGGGTTTAGGGTTTAGGGTTTAGGGTTTAGGGTTTAGGGTTTAGGGTTTAGGGTTTAGGGTTTAGGGTTTAGGGTTTAGGGTTTAGGGTTTAGGGTTTAGGGTTTAGGGTTTAGGGTTTAGGGTTTAGGGTTTAGGGTTTAGGGTTTAGGGTTTAGGGTTTAGGGTTTAGGGTTTAGGGTTTAGGGTTTAGGGTTTAGGGTTTAGGGTTTAGGGTTTAGGGTTTAGGGTTTAGGGTTTAGGGTTTAGGGTTTAGGGTTTAGGGTTTAGGGTTTAGGGTTTAGGGTTTAGGGTTTAGGGTTTAGGGTTTAGGGTTTAGGGTTTAGGGTTTAGGGTTTAGGGTTTAGGGTTTAGGGTTTAGGGTTTAGGGTTTAGGGTTTAGGGTTTAGGGTTTAGGGTTTAGGGTTTAGGGTTTAGGGTTTAGGGTTTAGGGTTTAGGGTTTAGGGTTTAGGGTTTAGGGTTTAGGGTTTAGGGTTTAGGGTTTAGGGTTTAGGGTTTAGGGTTTAGGGTTTAGGGTTTAGGGTTTAGGGTTTAGGGTTTAGGGTTTAGGGTTTAGGGTTTAGGGTTTAGGGTTTAGGGTTTAGGGTTTAGGGTTTAGGGTTTAGGGTTTAGGGTTTAGGGTTTAGGGTTTAGGGTTTAGGGTTTAGGGTTTAGGGTTTAGGGTTTAGGGTTTAGGGTTTAGGGTTTAGGGTTTAGGGTTTAGGGTTTAGGGTTTAGGGTTTAGGGTTTAGGGTTTAGGGTTTAGGGTTTAGGGTTTAGGGTTTAGGGTTTAGGGTTTAGGGTTTAGGGTTTAGGGTTTAGGGTTTAGGGTTTAGGGTTTAGGGTTTAGGGTTTAGGGTTTAGGGTTTAGGGTTTAGGGTTTAGGGTTTAGGGTTTAGGGTTTAGGGTTTAGGGTTTAGGGTTTAGGGTTTAGGGTTTAGGGTTTAGGGTTTAGGGTTTAGGGTTTAGGGTTTAGGGTTTAGGGTTTAGGGTTTAGGGTTTAGGGTTTAGGGTTTAGGGTTTAGGGTTTAGGGTTTAGGGTTTAGGGTTTAGGGTTTAGGGTTTAGGGTTTAGGGTTTAGGGTTTAGGGTTTAGGGTTTAGGGTTTAGGGTTTAGGGTTTAGGGTTTAGGGTTTAGGGTTTAGGGTTTAGGGTTTAGGGTTTAGGGTTTAGGGTTTAGGGTTTAGGGTTTAGGGTTTAGGGTTTAGGGTTTAGGGTTTAGGGTTTAGGGTTTAGGGTTTAGGGTTTAGGGTTTAGGGTTTAGGGTTTAGGGTTTAGGGTTTAGGGTTTAGGGTTTAGGGTTTAGGGTTTAGGGTTTAGGGTTTAGGGTTTAGGGTTTAGGGTTTAGGGTTTAGGGTTTAGGGTTTAGGGTTTAGGGTTTAGGGTTTAGGGTTTAGGGTTTAGGGTTTAGGGTTTAGGGTTTAGGGTTTAGGGTTTAGGGTTTAGGGTTTAGGGTTTAGGGTTTAGGGTTTAGGGTTTAGGGTTTAGGGTTTAGGGTTTAGGGTTTAGGGTTTAGGGTTTAGGGTTTAGGGTTTAGGGTTTAGGGTTTAGGGTTTAGGGTTTAGGGTTTAGGGTTTAGGGTTTAGGGTTTAGGGTTTAGGGTTTAGGGTTTAGGGTTTAGGGTTTAGGGTTTAGGGTTTAGGGTTTAGGGTTTAGGGTTTAGGGTTTAGGGTTTAGGGTTTAGGGTTTAGGGTTTAGGGTTTAGGGTTTAGGGTTTAGGGTTTAGGGTTTAGGGTTTAGGGTTTAGGGTTTAGGGTTTAGGGTTTAGGGTTTAGGGTTTAGGGTTTAGGGTTTAGGGTTTAGGGTTTAGGGTTTAGGGTTTAGGGTTTAGGGTTTAGGGTTTAGGGTTTAGGGTTTAGGGTTTAGGGTTTAGGGTTTAGGGTTTAGGGTTTAGGGTTTAGGGTTTAGGGTTTAGGGTTTAGGGTTTAGGGTTTAGGGTTTAGGGTTTAGGGTTTAGGGTTTAGGGTTTAGGGTTTAGGGTTTAGGGTTTAGGGTTTAGGGTTTAGGGTTTAGGGTTTAGGGTTTAGGGTTTAGGGTTTAGGGTTTAGGGTTTAGGGTTTAGGGTTTAGGGTTTAGGGTTTAGGGTTTAGGGTTTAGGGTTTAGGGTTTAGGGTTTAGGGTTTAGGGTTTAGGGTTTAGGGTTTAGGGTTTAGGGTTTAGGGTTTAGGGTTTAGGGTTTAGGGTTTAGGGTTTAGGGTTTAGGGTTTAGGGTTTAGGGTTTAGGGTTTAGGGTTTAGGGTTTAGGGTTTAGGGTTTAGGGTTTAGGGTTTAGGGTTTAGGGTTTAGGGTTTAGGGTTTAGGGTTTAGGGTTT